>NC_140485.1:62988042-63378042 GCF_964271855.1 Acomys minous | reverse complement strand
TAATATGAGATTCGAATAAAGCCACTGCCTTATCTTACAGAAAAGTGAATTTTAACAAGGTGACACCTACTCAGACTTGAAAATACAGCGTGGTTAACCCAACAGTTAGATTATACACATGAAATTTCCTGTTTGATAGAAAGGAAAACCAGTAAAGAAAGAGGCTTGAGAAGCTGCCTAGGAAGGTCTGAAGTGACACGTGACCTGATGGCTGTGAGCAGGGCATAGTTAGTTCTAATGAACCTGTCAACAGGATGCCTGTCACTCAGGCGTGTTCTGGGCTACAGCCATCAGGCCATTTACCAGGATTACATCCGAGGGGCTCCTATGAGACAGCATAGGTGAACCAAGGCATTTTAATAGTTTAGGCAAGTAGCATTTTCTAGAAAGCATGACAAAAAGAACATGGGATCCTTGTGTATGGGGAGACATAATCAGAGGTTTATGTATGTATCGTAGAGAGAGAGACAGAGAGACAGAGAGAGGTGGGGAGGGAGAAGACTGAGATAGCAAGGCTGGGAGGGGTGAGATGGGGGTTGGGGAGGAAAGATAGGAAGAGTGAGTGGTTCATGACATAGTATGTGGGCAGGGGCCACACAGAAGCCATAGGAGAATGACGCCAGGTGTCCTGCCCTGGGACTCTCTACCTTATTCCATATAGAGCTTCTCACTGAACCTAGAGCGAGGCTGCTAGTCAGCTTTCCACAATGGTCCTTCTGTCTCAACTCCCAGCAGTGCTGGGGTTATAGGCCCATGTGGCCATGCTCAGCTTTTAAATGGGTGCTGGGATCCGAACCCAGGCCCTTATGCTTGCACAGCAGGTGCTCTTACTGGTGAGCCATGTCTCTAGTCCCACAATTAGAAGTTTGTCATCATGACTTGATGACAAAAAAAAAAAAAAAAATAGAAGGTAAGTATTAGACATAATGATAATTAATATATTTCTGTTCCTAGAGGCTAAATTAAAAAAATAGCAGTGGCCTCTGGAAGGCTTGAGCCAATAGGAGCAACTAGAAAGAAATTGACAGCAGCTAGTGTAATGCCCTGAGGAGGTGAGCAATGGAGACCACTGGGATGAGAGTGAGAGAAGACGGGGCAAGCACACAGGTGCCTTCTGAGAACCAGCGGTAGGGGCTGCAGCCTGAGGGTGTCCAGCAGAGGAAGAGGCAGGGAAATGAAGGCCCCTGATCCCTAATTCTCCCTGGTTTCTTGTTTTCATTCTTGATGGTGCCATCCAACAGCAAACTGCGGCAAGGCATGATTATTCAGAACGCTGTAGGCATAGGTTATTGTGTAGTTTAAATTCCAATTTCCCATATAAATGTTGTATAAGTTTCCCCACCCCCACCCCTGCCATTATGTCAATAAAGCAGCTTACAAGGCAATTGGTGAGCAAGTCAGAGAATAGGGCTGGACTTCCTGCCAGCCAGGGGAGGAGGAGTGAGGAGAGGAAGCAAGGGATTCAGCCACAGGAAGATGTTGGAAGAATGGTATGATGTATGTTGATGCTAATTAATAAAATGCCATGCCACCTGGGCAGGGCAGAGGAGATAGAGGTGTGGTTAAGGTGAGAGAGAGAGAGAGAGAGAGAGAGAGAGAGAGAGAGAGACAGAGACAGAGACAGAGACAGAGACAGAGACAGAGACAGAGACAGAGACAGAGACAGAGACAGAGAGACAGAGGGGGGGGGAATCCTGAGGATAAGAAAAAAGATGGCCATGAGAAGGAAGGACAGAGACCTGAAGGGAAGAGAGAAAGGCTGCCATGGGTTACATGGAGGAGAAGCACATGGCCGGCGTGGATGGAGAATCCAGCCCAGATGTAGAACATTAGCAAGTATATGGGATTATGGATGGGAGGTAGCTTGATAGACATTATTAGAAGCAGATGGCATGGGATGGGGCAGGGATCCCATGCCTGCCCCACTATGGGAAGTAGTTTAGAGGATTGATATTTGCCCTGCCCCAGGTTAACTACAGCTATTTTAAAATATAACAAGTGTCTGTGTCTTGATTGATTGCTATCTGGGCCTACAGATAACACAAGTAATTTAAAAACAATAGGAAGATGTCCAAGGAAGATCAGGAGGAAGGAGATGGAGCCGAAGAAAGCTACAAAGCGCAAGTATCACTGTTTGATGGGAGTAAGACAGGATAGCATAGAGGGTTAGGAACAGACTTAAGCTCAAGATGGTCTCAAGTATTTGTGTGATAGCCAGGTTAAGAAGTAAGCTAAGAGAATCATTTTTTTTTTTATAAAAAATAACTCAACAGAACACCTTCATCAGTGTTCTGGGACCACAGAGCAGAGAAAGGGTTGGTGTGTATGGACAGGGCTCTCCTGAACAGTGGCTGTCTCTCATATGGGTGGTTTTCCTGAAGCCATGACCAAATATCCTGAAAAAAAGAGAGTTAAGGCAGGAAAGGTTTGGTTCCAGTTCATCAGGGAAATGCTAACAGCTGGAGCTGGAGGGAGCTAATCATTCGCCTCCAGTCAAGAAGCAGAGAGTCGAGAGCATATAGTACTCAGTTTCCTGTTTTTGTTTTTGTTTTTGTTTTGTTTTGTTTTGTTTTTTCAAAGCAGGGTTTCTCAGTGTAGCCTTAGCTGTGCTGGACTCACTTTGTAGACCAGGCTGGCCTCAAACTCACTGCCTGCCTCTGCCTCCCAGAGTGCTAGGATTACAGGCATGAGCCACCACACCCAGCTGCTCAGTTTCCTCACCGTTTCTAATACAGTGAAGGATTTCAGCCAGGGCTTACACCATGTGCAGTGAGTGGGTCTTCCCACCTTTATTTCTTATGAAATATTTTTTATTTATATATTCACTTTACATCCCGATCACAGCTCCCCCTCCCCTCTTGGTCCCTCCCTTGCAACGTTTTCCCCCTAACCCCTCTCCCCTTCTCAGAAAAGGGGGGCCCCCACCAACCCACCCCAGCACATCAAGTCGCATCAGGACTGAGCTCTTCCTCATCCACTGAGGCCAGGCCAGGCAGCCCCGTTAGGTGTAGGTGATTGAAAACAGACAACAGAGTTCATGTCAGGTAAGCATTAGCAGAGCTCAATCTGGTGGAAGAGCAGAAGGAAGGATAGAAGGACCAGGAGGAGACAAAACACCACAAGATCAACCAAGTCAACTAACTTAGACCCACAGGGGCTCACAGAGACTGAAGCACCAACCAAAGACCATGCATGGACTGGACTTGGCCCCCTACTCATATGGACTCACTGGGCAGTTTGATCTTCATGTGGGTCCTCTAGTAAGTTGAAAGGGTGCTGTCTATGACAGGGTCCCTTAATTAACATCATCAAGATGACACTCTCACAGGTACGTCTCTTGAATTTGTCAGGGTGACACTGGAGACCAACCATTATGGCCGTCACTGTCATAATGAGGCTGTGGAGGGCAGTGTGCAGCAGAGAGCCTCCTTTACGGCAATGAGCGAGATCCATTCTTCACCTTTGTACCCTTGAAGCCATCATGCCACCCCCACAGAGGGCTCCTAGGGGTCATGTCACAAAACTGTCTAGATGAAACAAGACCACAAAAATCTTACAAGCACACCAGTGATTCTAAACATCATAATAGCTCTCGTCCTAAACAACCCACAAAGATATAAAAGTTAAATATGGATGAACTTGAATAGTACGGTCCATACATGTAGGATGCAAATGGCTTTTTATAGGTAGATACAGAATCCAACTTTTCCTTTCATGCCCATGGGTTATTTGCAAGTACTGATCATAACTTATACCCAAAGCAAATTCAAAATGCTGAGGAATAGAACTAAATCACACGCCATTGCCCGTAGTTCTGACAACAAGGCAGTATATTCCAAAGCATGTAACAAATGGAGAAATCTAATCTTCCAACTGTTGGAATTTAGAAGAAAATATTTTCTACTGAATAATGTGAACCACAGAGGGAATGAGACAGACGGTGCTGAGCCATTACAGCACAGTGAGGCTGGTGGCTCTGTGTATGATGGGAGATATGATGCCGTAGATTTGGTTCAAGGAAAAGCCAGAATCGTAAATATTTTCCTTACCCCAAACTGAAAAATAGTGGATAAATAGAGCATCCCCCCCACACACAAATATAAAAGGTCAAGTAAGAGCCAAGGGAAGCAGAGTGAGGGGGCTGATCAACATAAAGGCATAAATTAATTGACTAAAATGTGAAAACTGGTAAGTACACATGATAATTAAAAAGATAAAAAGAATTAATGCATATGGAAGCACAAATTAATATGCTGAAAAAATTTAAAACAGAATTGATAAATGCATAAAATAATTAGCTCTTTGAATAAAACTAACTATTTTATTAATGAAAAAAGAATGCATTAGTATGCTAACTTATGAATATGAAAGCTATAGATGGTTAAAACTCTCAAAACACTATTTACTCAAACATATGCTAATCGATCGAAGACTAGAATAGACCATTTTCTATAAACACAGAGCACTTGACAGAAAACTGACTCCATAAAAGTAGAATTTTCAAATAGACCCCAAGCCAAGAAAGAAATGGAGAAAGTTGTCAAAGATCTACTTCTCAATAGAGTCCCAGATAATTTCATGCATGAATTCATTCAGAACTTCTAGAAACAGATAATTCATGAGCTTCTCAAATTGCACTAAAGCATGAAGTTAGAATGAATGCTTCCTAATTCTTTTTTTTTTTTAACCCCAGTAGCCAAAGTACATAGAGTGGACAGGAGAACACTGAAGCCAGAGACTGTAAGCCAGTCCATGACCAGTGACTTAGAAATCGCAAACTATCAGCAAATAGGAAAAACACTGCATTGAAAAAATAATAATAATTCACTGGACAAATTGGGCTTTAATTCAGATTCTGGAATGCTATAATATTAAGAAAATATTGCTTTAATTCAGCTTATAAGTAAGCAATAGCATGATAGGATTCTGTCAACAAAGGCCAAAGCTTATCTAACAGAACGCAGATGTAGCTTATGTTTGTGAGCATGTGCTTGCTATGGTGTATCTCAGACGTTCTAAAGTAGGTCTTGCTACCAGCATTGTTAACAGGGCATCCACACATACAGTTCTCAAACACCGGTTGACTAGATCACAGTGAGCTGCTTCTGTGTCATGAACTTGTAACTTTGGCCAAGAAAATACAAACAAACAAGCAAGCAAAAACAAAACAAAACAAAACAAAAAATAAACAAGAGGAACTTCTTTCTCTAAGACAGAAAACAAAAGTCCTGGCAAAATAGTATTGAGTTCTGAGCTTTGCAAATGTAATGCATGGAGCTTAGCGTGGCATCGACAGTGTGATCCTGACCAATAATAAAATCTGTACAACTCTCAGGTTTTGTTGAAGAGATGTGTGTGTGTGGGGGGGGAGGTGATAAGATTCAACTCTTTAGGTTATGTTAATGATTATAAGTAATAACAACAGAGTCTCACTACACAGTAGGCACAAAACAGATATTTTCTTCCGTGTCATTCTTGCTGGTTCGTAGCAAAAAAAACAATTCACACCATTGTGCTTGAGTCTGAATTTGCAAAATAAGTGTGTTCTGTGAAAGGCCTTGGCCTACTTTGCCATGTCTATTTATGAAAAAATACATAATAAGTTTAAAACAGGTTTCTATTGTAAAATTATTCTTATTTAAAAATACAAAACCACACAATATAGGACCTAAGGTGCTTTTAGTGTGACATATGCCCTTCCTTGCATGGGATCATACTTCAGATTGTAACCTTGAAACGTGTTTTACAAACAGATGTGAAGATGTTCAGTGGAACAAAATATGTGTATATTTTCCTACTGCCTGTGTCTACACAACCAAGATTTATATAATCCTGTACCATGATTTATAAAGCTGAGCTCTGGTCTAATGTGGAAATAGCTCAGGAGACTGTATCAGGGCCAATTTGCCCTTCCAATTTTGCTAAGTCAGTGGCAGGTGACTGCTTCTTGCCTGTCCTAGGTGTTGTCTGGTAAAAATGGTCGCAGGTTAACAGATGAGGCTGAGCCCTGTAGGGGGACAGTTTCATTAATTTGTCTATGTCACAGGGAGTAGAATGAATGCTAGACAGTGGTCCTTTTAATTTGACCAGGATAAGCAAGCTAACTGTAGGTTTGAGGCTCCTCAGTGACAAATAAAAAAAAAATGAGACTGTTGTCTCACTCAAACATGGCCCTATCTAGTCATATCAACACTTTACTTCCCAAGTGACATTAATCACACAATTTCCAGGGTTTCAGTTTCCACTGACCTCATAAAAACTGTGGGCCCCAACTACTCGAATGAAGCGTATGCCAATTTAAGTTCTCAGAGTTGCCCATGGTTAAAGTTGGCTGCAATTAAACACAAGGTTATTGTCTGAAAGCCCATTATCGTCCTTGTTTGGCTGCCTAATTTCCTTCCATTAATATGTTCTTTTAGGTACTTGCAAATTCCTTCTTCCAAGCTAATTTAGGAAACACATTTAACCCAGAGCAGGTCATTGTAAAGGCGTCATCCTAATCTTGGTCTTTCATTATTTCTCTAATAAACAGTGTAATTGGTAGGGGCTGAGGCCACTGCAGATCAGTCTTTAGGCAAGCCTTATGTATTCAAGGCGTGAGACTTCTCCTGGAGCCCAGTGCCTTTACGTTGGATGGAACTTCTGAGAAAGTTTTAAGTGGTAAGCTTCGTTTTTCCTTCGTTTCTGTCCAACCTCTTATCCTCATTGGAAAAATAAGCATGTACTGGGTCATGTCCTGAACAATCAAACATAATTGCAGGAACATTAACAAATAAATCAAGGAGTCTGTCACATCCTGTTTCACTAACTTTGCTGTGTGGCTACTTTTATTAAATCAGTTAATATGAATGTGCTTCGTGAGAGAAGAATAAGACATGTGTATGCTGTCCGCTGTACCCAGGGTGTCATTTGGAGAATCGACCTCAATTAAATCTAATTGCACTCCCTTTCAACTACAGAAGCATAAAAAGGTCCCATAAACTTTGTTTTAATTGTAAGTCAATTACATTGTCAAAGAACAGGAAAAATATTAAGTGAGATTGACAAAGACATCACCCAGGCTTTGTGGACCCTCAGAATTACCAGCACAGGTTATTTTCTCCATGCACATTGAACCTTGAATGGGTTGACTTTCTAACTCCTGTGACAAAATATCTGACAAAAGCAAGTTCTGGAAGGGAACATTTATTTTGGCTTACTATTAAAGGGTTATGTCCCTTCATGGTGGCCACATCATGGTGGTAGAAATGTGAGGCAGTGGATCAAATTGTATCTGCTGTCAGGAAGCAGAGAGAGATGGATGGATGGGTGGATGGACGGATGGATGGATGGATGAATGGGCAGATGGTAGATGGATGGATGAATGGATGGATGGGTAGATGGTAGGTGGATGGATGGATGGGTGGGTGGATGGATGGATGGATGGGCAGATGGTAGGTGGATGGATGGATGGATGGATGGATGAATGGATGGATGGACAGACAGGTAGATGGTAGGTGGATGGATGGGTGGGTGGGTGGGTGGATGAGTAGATGGGTGGCTAGGTAGATGGGTGGGTGGGTGGATGGATGGATGTACATGGTAAGTGGATGGATGGGTAGATGGATGGATGCATGCATGCATGGATGGATCGATAGATGCTGGTGCTCAGCTAGCTTTCTCCTTTATTTTTTTTCATAACCCTAGCCTATGGGATTGTGCCATATATGTTTAAGGTGAATCTACTCATCTCAATAGTCTAATCCAGTGACTCTCCCACAGACATTCCCACATGTTGGTTTTGTGGTGACTATGAATTCCATTCAGCTGACAATCAAGACTAACCATCTGGGAACTTGATCTAAAGTACACTCCCACCCCCATATTTAAACTAACACCAGTGTTTCCAGTAGAAATGCAATGGACTGTTGAAAGATCTCACTGGTCAATGGAAAACAAGATGGTATAGTCCTGTATCCCCATTAACAAGGGGAAGTGACAGAAGTTGTCTTAGCCTCACATAACCACCATGCTCAATAATATGGCCAGAAATTAAAGTAGAGACTTTTCATATATGGTCTCTGGTTTCTCATGAATTCACAAAATGTCTTACATAACAAGCCCAAGGATGTGTGGTTCTGTGATTGTCCTGTTCTGTGTAAACACCAGCCCAAAGAACCCAGGGAGAGAGTGGAGGGACACAGCCTCTCATGCATTCTGGTGTTATTCACAGAGGAAAGATGATTGATTGGGAACCGAGATGAAAAAAAATATTCCTTTGACTGAAATATATTGTTGATCTCAGATACTGAGCTACATCCTCTTCCCAGGTGCTTTCGAGTGTCTGGTGCATTTTTGTAGATAAGATGGAATAAGCTTCTAGAAACAACCCACAGGGTTGTCATGAAAGCAGCACTAAGGACAATTTTTGGTGTATCCCACACTTCCGATTCTCTCCTCTTTTTAGAACTCACATAAAGAATTCTTATCTGCTTTTAGCATCTATAACAGTTACAACTTCTCTGTGAAATATTTTCAGTTTTATTTCTAAATCCTGGGATTTGCATATTAGATCATGGTCCCTCAATTTTATTTAAGAGAATACCAGTATTCTGGGCAAGTAAACGTATAAGGAATTTGTGTATGTATGCTTTGTAAAAGACTATTATGGGGCCTGGAGAGATGCCTAAGTGGTTAAGAGAGCTTTCTTGTTTCCTAGCACCCAAAGACTTTCTGCACACAGGAGAGCTGTTTCCAGGCATGGCATGCACAAGCAAATGGAGAAAGATCCGTTATCTGCACTGCGAACAAAGTCTAATTAGCAGTTTCTTGAAATGACAGGAAAATGCACATAATCTTCTAATATATCTAATTTATCATATTTTAATAAAGACAAAACTAGAACAACTGTGTTTTTAGGATTCCCAGCTACCCATTAATGCTAAAGTTCAATTGTTGTAGGTTGTACAGAGTCCTAAAATAACAATGTTCTTTTTTTCTAGGCATTTAAGCAAAAGTTTAATATTCAATGGGAGATTAAAACAAAAGTACCTGCTGTACACATACACACTAACGTTGTAGTTCACCCTTGTAGATGGCCAAGGCCAAGCCTTAGTGACAGTCTTCAGATGACATCGAGAGTAGTGCAGCTTTACTCTTAATGTAGCTGGGAAGGGTAAAGAGAGGCAGCTCAGTGGTGAAGAGCATCGGGTTCCCTTGCAGAAAACAGGAGTTCTCTTCTCAACATCCATGTTGGGTGCCTCACAACTGCCGGTGACCCCAGGTGTACAATATCAGATGCCTCCTTCTGGCCTCCATGGGAACCCAGACTAACCTGTGCCTGTGTAGAAACAGAAGCACACACACACACACACACACACACACACACACACACACACACACGGATAAAATAAACCTTAGGCAAGATTTGTAGATTTAATATCCTTTCTGTTGATCTGATAAAAATACTATGACTAGGAGCAATTTATTTGGTTTACACTTACAGGTCACAATCTATCACTGAGGGATATCAAGGCAAGAATGCAAGACAGGGACTTGTTAAGACCTATCAAGGTTTTTTTCGTATAAGTCTTTCATTTGATACTTTATATAACTTGTGGCTATCGTAAAGGATGTAGTTTCCCTAATTTATTTCTCAGCACGATTGTTGTTTGTATATAGGAGGGCTATATTGTATATAGGAGGGCTACTGACTTTTTAGAGTTGATTTTATATCCAGCCATTTTGCTTAAGGTGTTTATCAGCTTTAGGAGCTCTCTAGTAGAATTTAGGCGTCACTTATGTACACTATAGTATCATATGCTAATAGGGATAATTTGACTTCCTCCTTTCTGTCGTGGATCTCCTTGATCTCCTTTTGTTGTCTTATTGCTCTAGCTAGAACTTCAAGTACTATATTGAAGAGATATGGAGAGAGTGGGCAGCTTTGTCTAGTCCCTGATTTTAGTGGTGTTTCATTGAGTTTCTCTCCATTTAATTTGATGTTGGCTATTGGCTTGCTGTATACAGCCTTTACTATGTATCCCAGATATCTCCAAGACTTTAAACATAAAGAGGTGTTGGATTTTGTCAAATGCTTTTTCGGCATCTAAGAAGATAATCATGTGGTTTGAAGATGATATCAGAAAATGGAAAGCTCTCCTTTGTTCATGGATTGGGAGAATTAACATAGTAAAAATCACCATCTTACCAAAAGCAATTTACAGATTCTATACAATCTCTATAAAAATACCCACATAATTTTTAAAGACCTTGAAAGATCAATTCTCAGCTTTATATAGAAAAACAAAAAGCCTAGGAAAGCTAAAACAATCCTGTACAATAAAAGATCCTCCAGAAGAATCTCCATCCCTGATCTCAAGCTGTACTATAGAGCAACAGTAATTAAAACAGCATGGTACTGGCACAGCAATAGGCTGGTTGATCAACGGAATCGAATCAAAGACCAGAAATAAATCCATATATTATGGGCACTTGATTTTGACAAAAAAGCCAAATCTATACAATAGAAAAGGATAGCATTTTCAACAAATGGTACTGGTTTATTTAACTGGATGTCTACATGTAGAAAAATGCAAGTAGATCCAAATTTATCCCTATGCACAAAACTCAAGTCCAACATAAGACAAAGACCACAACATAAAACCAGATACACTAAATCTGTAAGAAGAAAAGTTGGGAAGATCCTTGAACTCATTGGCACAGGATACAACTTCCTGAACATAACACCAACATCCCAGGCTTTAAGGTCAACAATTAATAAATGTGACTTCATGAAGCTGAGAATCTTCTTTAAGGTAAAGGACACTGTCAACAGAACAAAGCAACAGCCTATAACCTGGGAAAAGATCTTCACCAACCCTACATCTGAGAAAGGGCTAATATCCAAAATATATAAAGAACTCAAGAAATTAAGTGCCACCAAACCAAGTATCCCAATTAAGAAATGGGGTTCAGAGTTAAACAGAGAATTCTCAACAGAGGAATACTGAATGGCTGAGAAACAATTAAAGAAATGCTCAGTGTCCTTAGTCATCAGTGAAATGCAAATCAAAATGACTCTGAGGTTCCATCTTACACCCATCAGAATGACTAAGATCAAAAACTCAAGTGACAGCACATACTGGCAAGGATGTGGAGAAAGGAAAACACTCCTTTATGGCTGGTAGGAATGCAAACTTGTACAACCACTTTGGCAATCAATCTGGTGCTTTCTCAGAAAATTGGGAATAGGGCTACCTCAAGATCTAGCTATCCCACTCCTTGGAATATACCCAAAGGATGCTCCACCACACAACAAGGACATTTGCTCAACTATGTTCATAGCAGCCTTATTTGTAATAGCCAGAATCTGGAAGCAAACTAGATGTCCTTCAGTTGAAGAATGGATAAAGAAATTGTGGTACATTTACACTATGGAATTAAAAACAGCTATTAAAAACAAGGAAATCTTGAAATTTGCAGGCAAATGAATGGAACTAGAAGTGATCATCCTGAGTGAATTAACCCTGGCCCAGAGAGATATACATGGTATATACTCACTTAAAATGGATACTAGCCCACCATGGATGTCCTCTGAGAGTCTTCGCTCAACAGGGGTTTGGGACCGATGCTGGGACTCGCTATTGGGACTCCAGGTGAAAGGAGTGTGGGAGAATGGGGAGATAGAAGGACCCAGAGGGTCCAGAAACCCTACAAGAAGTCCATCAAGGCTGGCGGATCTGGGCCCAGGGGCCCTGCACAAACTGCTGTACTAATCAAGGACAATACATGCAGTAAACCTAGACCCTCTATTAAGGTCTAGCCAATGAAGATTTGGTGAAAATAACCACCCTCATCCCTGACCCACTGTCTCAGGTTTTGTCCCTGTCCCTTACAGAAATCTGTTTTCCACTGGACCCCCTACAAATTTTGCCACCTATAACAAATGCCCTGTTCATTCTTCTCTTCTTTAATTCACTTCTGATAACTTCATTTCTCCATCAAGACCTGTGGAGCCACTGTTTTCACTCTCTGGAAAGTCATTGCCCGTGACGCCTGGGTTCTTATCTTTACAGACTATGCTGTCTCAGGCTGCATTCTCTTTCAGAATGCAATAACTCTGAAGTGCCGTAGTCTCTGTCAGAGTACTAAATCAATAGTTTAAGTCAATCAATAATATTAATATTATTTGTTTACTTTTTTCTTGCAGCAATGATAACCTATAGTGATTCATTATGTAATAAATATTGACAGAACAAAGGCCTAAATATTCCCTGCTCCACATCCCCAGCCATTGCAATATGGTTTTATATCTCATACTAAATGTAGATCTAGCCCCTCATCTCTTGCATTTGTCTTAGCAAACAATGCAGAAGAAGCCACGACACATCAATACTGAGCAGAGCGTTAAAGGCTTGTCACCATCACCCATATTGGAACTCTGTCTTTATGAAGATCAGAAATCTCAGGTGGAGTAGAAGGAGGGAACCCAGAGAGGAAAGGACCAGTGAGAACAAAGCCTTGGACCAGTCAGCAGGCAAACCAATCTCATCCACCACTCTCTGAGTGCCTACCCCATCTGCAGCTGACTGAGAGTTCTGAGAGAGCCCAGATGGAAGCAGCAGGCAGCCCAGGTGTCCTGCAAACCCACAAGCCATAATCAGTGCTTACTTTCCCATGCAGTTTTAGATTTGCTGATAATACACAGCGTTAATTCATTAATATGCCACAGATTCACCACTCTACTTGAGGACCCTAGAGATAAGAAAAAACAAACAAACAAAAAAACCAAAAAACAAAGCAAGGCAAACAAACAAACCTTTGATGAACTAAAATAGCCATTGAATGTGAGGAAGAATTAAAGCAAAACAGTGAACTGAAAAAAAAAATAACTTCTTTATGCACTAGCCCAATTACATTTTCCCTACTTTGGGCTAGAACTAAACTAAACGATACAATAAGTTTGCTCATGCAATTAATTTAGTTCTTCTGGGCATCCACACCAATTACTGGAAAAGACAAAACCAACATTAGAACAGACATCACTACTAAATAAAAGGTATTCAAATATTTATATCCTCTCTCTTTCTCTGCACAGTCTATAAATACACAAGCCCAGACAAGCTTTATTGGTGTGGGCTGACTCTGGCTGCAGCAATAAGACAAGTGTTGTTTTCTGTTTCCCTTTGAGCTGCAGCAGGACAGAGATAGCCTGTTTAGTTGCTGTCTAATCACTTATTGTAATGCCGAGGGGAAGGAAATACATCTTGGAAACTTTGACCAAATCGGTTTAGTTTTTCCATTTTCACAGCAGGAGAAGCTAGCTTGGGGTTTTCAGTTTTATAGATAATCTTTCGGAAGCGAGCACAGTGACTAGCTAAGTCTAAATAATGCTAAGAACGTCCAAAATGCTTTTTAAAAAGTGTCGAGGGCTGCACAGACTTCCGCCTTTACATCACAAAGTCCGTTTGCTGCCAGGCTTCATTTTCTCCTGGCGCTTGCAGAGAAACTGAACACAATGCGGATCTTCGAAGAGTGCATGGACTAATTCACTAATGTGCCAAGCACTGAACATTGGTCATTGAAGTGACCGTTTAAATACTCTTTGTTGTGTTTGAAAAAAAATTATAATTTAAAAAAAAACCGAGTTACTGAAGATAATCAAGGGGAGTTTGTGTGTGTGCAACAATCTTCAGGGGCCTGTCTCCAGGCCGAGACTTTATTTCTTCGCTGGTTCTTGCTCTCCTTGCCCCTCCCCCAGGTAGTCTCAGCCTCCCTGTTTCCAGCTTGTTTCCCTCTGTGTGTGCTCGCCCCCTCCCTCTCTTGCTCAGCTTCTTTATCCTGTATCCTCCTTCGTCATGTTTCCATTCCTCTATCTCCTTCTCCTTCCCTCATTTCTTCCTCCTCCTTTTCGCTTTCCCCTTCTTCCTACTCCTTCACCACCTCCTCACCTCCTCTTTTCAGGATCTTCCTTCGCTTCCTCCTCTCCCTCCTCCATCCTTCCATTCTCTCTCTCTCTCTCTCTCTCTCTCTCTCTCTCTCTCTCTGTTGTCTGTTTTCTCTTTTGCCCCACACCAGCCAGCAACACTTAGTAACAGAAGACCATTTTTAAAACTTTTCTGTTCGTATCCACTCACACAATTCCTTGCCCAGGTCCAGCATCTCTTATTTTTCTTTTTCCTAACTTAGGTTGGCCAGGGATAGTTATATTTAAAGCATACTTTATTATAAACAGAATATATAAAAATTATAGGAATATAGTTTTCCCAAGTGCTTGTAAAATTAAAAATTCTAGCAGTTAGTGAAGCGATCGACAAACATGGCCCACGTAAGGAATTAATAAGTCCCTTCAAACGTAAATGCTAACACATGAGTGAATATGACACTATGGAAATCAACAGCAATCTTTAATTTTGAAAAACTCACAACTTTGAAAAACTCAAAAAATTCAGGGGTAATTTCACTTCCTAAGCAGCTATGAAAGGTTCTTCAGCTATAGTAAACCACATACTCGGAACAGAAGTGTGTAAAAAATAAACGCTACCCACTTAGTAATAAAGATTGTATGAACATATAAAACCTTCTTATAAGGATAATGGACATGTCAGATAATTCCCTTGGAAAAAAATTCCTTCCTGTTATTGGACTTGAACTAGAGAGACGTGATAGCCTTCCAGTGCTAGTACTTAGTGGCTGATGGCATCGAGAACACCATTCCGTTGCTTCCTGCAAGAGCTGTAGTCTACCTAAGAAACCCCCAGTGCCAGGTACAGAAGTTGCTTCAACAGAAACATAGTCAAGTGGCACAAATGGTGTCCTAGTTTGCTTTCCTGCTGCCGGGATAAGTCTGACCAAAAGAACTCAGGAGCTGGAAGGGTTTTACTTCACCTTACATATTTTACAATCTATCATCAGGACATGCCAAGGCAGGGGCTCAAGGCAAGGGCTTGGGGGAGGAACCTGATACAGAGGCCCAGGAGGAGCACTATTCACTGACTTGCTCTCAGGCTCACACTGAGCATCGCTTTTTCACACAGCCCAGGCCCAGCTGCCTAGGGATGACACCACCCACAATGAGCTGGGCTCTCCAACATCAATTAGCATTTATGAAAATGCTCCACAGACAGCTTCACAGGCTGGTCCAGTGGAGGCAGGTCTTCAGTTGAGGATCCCCTGCCCAAGTGATTTTGGGTTATGTCAAATTGGTAGCTAAGATCAGTCAAAACAGATAGATAATTCATCTGGTGTAAACATGACAGACATGCTTGTGTTATCTGATAAGAGGTGAGAGAAGTGGAACCACTAAGAGAGGCTCGCTTTAAGGAGTTGGTTCAGGTGATTGAGTCTGGTTAGACAAGCTCAGAGCACGGGCAGCTAACAACATGAGCTAGGACTCCCAGATGTGGCTGAAAGCTCTGACTACGTGTTGCTTGGTTGAGTCAGGCACACCCAGTTATTTGGGGGTGCTATCTTTTCCTTTATGCCAGTGGATTTGGACTTTATTTTGTCACATCTATCAAAACGATACCAATTTAAAAAAAAAAAAAACTTGGGCCAGTGGCTTTACCCTGTTGACCCAATGATGAACTTCCATGATCATTAATCACACAGTGTCATAGGGGGACGTTAAACTCAGGATCTTTTGTTTTCGCTAAATGAATCAAAATGGTATAAATACTAAGGCAATAAGGAGACTTGGAAGAAGACACTGCTCAGGGTCAGAAGCTGAATTCCCTCGTTTCTTGGCATCCTGCCACAACTTCTAATGGGAACCCTACTTTCTTAGAAAGAAATATCATGTTTTATAATGCATCTTTATTACCCCCACCCCCTTCCCCTGCCAATGAAAATTTCGACAAGCATCAGGCACACAATGAATTAAACAACAATATTTCACTCTGTATGAAAATGTTCTTGATATAACAGGTGAGGGAGCAAGTTAATAAATATCATACCCATTCAATTTCATGCAATAATGAATAAAACTCATGGGTGTATATATGTCAAGCTGTTATGATACTTATTTCTGGATGTGGGTAAATTGAATTCATTAAGTTTTTAGTAATTTCCAATAACTATAGCAACCATGCATTGGTTTTGAGGTTAGAAAACTAAAATTGGGGTAGTTTGTAACATTCAGGAATAAAGCTATAAGGGAAAATAGTCTTGAATAGGTGACCCATTGAAAGTGCCTCTCCAACTATTTATAATCATTCAACAAAGTCCTAACCTATTACTTTATCACTCTCTCCTAAGGCAACAAAATAAACTCCTAGTACAACAAATCTTCACCCTGCCCTGGGAGAGTTTAGTGGACAAGAGGAAAATTATTTTTAAAATAAATAAACAACTGCCCATAAAATTACAATCTATAATAAGTGCCTGGGGGAAAACAGATCATGTGATGAGCTTATCAATATTTAGATGAATTTCTGCGATGTGACTAAAATACTTAGCAGTTGTCTGTGTGTGGCATATGCACTGCGTGGTGTGCATTGGCAGCGGCCTTGACATCTCAAAGTATCTTCTGAAATGAAGGGGATGAGATTTCCAGGAGAAAAATACCTAGAAATGCCTGAGAGTGCCCAAACATTTTCAAAGAAATATTGAACAAATTTGAACCACTGCAAATGAATCCTGGGTAATTGTCTGGAGCGCTCAATGGTGCAGCCACAGACATTTGGAGTTTTCTAGAGTTTTCCAATGTGTTCATATCATTCATGCCTTTTACCCCCGGAAGCTGAGAAATAAATCTGACAAGCTCTGGATAAACACTGGCTGAGACTCTGCCGATCCTGGGTGTGGAGGGCTGACATGACGTATGCTCGGCTATCATCGGGCTCCTATTAGGCAGCCTCTGCAAGGAGTCTGGATAGATCAACATGTCAGGCTTGAGGCATGGTGATAACTCAGAGGAGTTGAGATGAAGCCACAGTTCAGACACTCAGGAGAACACAGTGTGCACGGATTCCTTTCCAACTGTAAGGACCATGAGAGGAAGAGGAGGAGGAGGGGGGGGGAGGAGAAGGAGGAGGAGGAAGAGGAGGAGGAAGAGGAGGAAGAGGAGGAGGAGGAGGAGGAGGAGGAGGAGGAAAGCTTTGAACTCTACTGTGGATCATCAGACTACACATCTGGCCAATCATTTGTTTCTCTCTATATAAAATCAGTGATGTCCCTTGTGGTGCAGAGATGGGAATGGGGGAATCAATACATTCAAAACACGTTATATGCGTGTTTAAAAATATCACCACAAGTGGGTTTATTTATTAATTTACTCGGTTATTTAATAAGTTTGAGTGTTTTACCTGCATTTCTATATGTGTACATCATGTATGTATAGTTACCCCAGGAGGCCAGAAGAAGGTGTCTGATCCCCTGAATTGGGAGTTACTAGATAGTTCCAAGGCATCATGTGGGTGCTGGGAATTGAACCTGTTACCTCTGGAACAGCAGCCAGTGCTCCCAACCAGTGAGCCATCTCTGAAAGCCCTGAAATCCATTTTTCTGTACAACTAATATATACAACTGAAAGCATTTAGAGAAGATTGCTAAGAAGGTCAATGGGTTATGAGCAAAAGGAAATTCAAGAGAGGTATTACAGTATGTCAGTGCTTCACAGCCATGGTGGTTGTGACCACACTGTGCACACACACATGAGGTACTATCACCTACTCTACAGTTGTAACATAAAGACAATCCACAGACTAAATTGGGAGATAAACTATGACTTTTTACCAGGAAATATCCAGCTACCAAGGGTCACATTAGTAACTAAATAGCACTGCTTGGGTGAAATTGTTCATTTTCCTCTAAGGTGCTTTGTGTGTGCCTTGGGATATATAACCTTCTCTTGGACTTGGGTGACTACCTCATAGGAGGCTGCTGAGTAGGTTGTGAGGAAATCAGGTGATGTGTCTCAGGGAAACATGCCATCCTGCTGATGGTGGATAAGAAAGCAGTTTCATCTGGAGTAGACCGCATGGGAGAGAATATTGGATATCAGGAGCTAAGGACATCCGTCCTATAAAAACAATGAGGATTTTACCAACAGCCAATGATCTGGGAGGAGGCTTCCATGTCTCATAGGAAGTCACAGGCTGAGCTGACATCCAGAATTGGTTCTATAAAACCCTGAATAGGTGACCTGTTCCACATTCTCCCTCAGGGAAAGGCAGCCATACACTGTGGATGTGAGGATTTGTTGCATACCAAGGCAAACCTACTGCCTTTCCTGCTTTCCTTTTGTTTTCTCAGTCCAACTACGTGAATAATTTTCTTCACCTATGGTCACAATTCTAACTACACTGCATCCAAAGACTGCAGTACCGAGGCCAGCATCAATGCAGGAACTGAGGATGGAGAGGTGGCTCAGCAGTTAAGATCATATACTGCTAGAGAACCCAAATTCAATTTTCAGTACCATGTCGGGCAGCGCACAGCTGTCTGTAATTCCAGCTCCCATGGATCCAGCCCCCTCTTCTGGCCTCTGCATGAACTACATCCATGTGCAATCACACACACACACACACACACACACACACACACACACGTGTGTATATATGTATTTATATAAATAATTTATTAATATAATCATTCCCAAGTACCACTCTCTGTGTAATAAAGATCCTGAAGAAGTTTACTGACGTAGTATTACCTAGCATGCTTGAGGCCCTGGGTTCTATTCCCAGCACTTCAAAGAAAGAGAAAGAAAAGTAGGAAGAAAAGAAATTAAACAGATCACTTCTTTGGGACAGAATCTCACAGCACCGTGTTATTAGGATACTACTGAAGCTACATCCCACAACTAAGTTACCTAAATAACAAATTCTACTAATGAAAACTCGGGGTAAAGGACCTCCTTACTCTTTGCAAACAGTTACTATCATGCTTTGTTCTCCAGTCTGTTTGGAGTTAACCTTTCCTTCAACTGCCCGATCTGGGGGAGATGGACTCTTCATTGTTGTGGATGAGGAAACAGAAGTTTAGGAAACTGTCCTATGATGAGAAATGCCGTTGTTAAGGAGATGGTCCAAATCTAAAGCCTTGTATGGTGATTTGAATAAGAATGGCCCCAATAGGATGATATGTTTGAATATTTGGTAACCAGGGAGTGGCACTACCTGAAAGGCATTAGGAGATGTGGCCTTGTTGGAAGAAGTGTGTCACTGAGTGTAGACTTTGGGGCTTCAAAACTCTAAGTCAGTCTTGGTCTCAGTCTCTGTCTCTGTCTGTCTGTCTCTGTCTATCTCTGTGTCTCTGTCTCTGTCTCTGTCTCTGTCTCTCTGTCTCTCTGTCTCTCTCTGTCTCTCTCTCTGTCTCTCTCTCTGTCTCTCTCTCTGTCTCTCTCTCTCTGTCTCTCTCCCTCTCTCTCTCTCTCTCTCTCTCTCTCTCTCTCTCTCTCTCTCTCTTTCTCTCTTCTGCCTACAGATCCAGATGTAGAGCTCTCAGCTACTTCTCCAACAGCATGTGTGCCTGCATCCCACCATGCTCCTTACAGCCCAAAGTAAATGCTTTACAGGAGTTGCTGTGGTTGTGGTTTCTCTTCACAGCAATAGAACACTAACGAAGACACCCTACCACCTCCTAAGTCAGCTCTTTATAAAACACAGACCCAGAGAGCTGAAAAGATGGCTCAGCAGGTAAGAGCACTCATTGGCCACATATTCAGAACAGCTATGTTCAATTCTCGGCAGCCAATGGCAGCTCACAACTCTAATTCTCGTTCCAGGGGCTCTGATGACTTCTGTTCTCTGCAGGCACCAGGTACACACATGGTATACAGACACATACGTGCAGGAAAGACACCCATACACATAAATAAATAATAAAAACCAACAACACAGACTTGGGGACGAGCCTTCCGGTAAGCAGCCTCTGAGCCTGTGAGGTGAATACCCTACCACACACAATGCCTCATGCCTGCTTGAACAGGAGGCGTCAGCAATCCTTGATGGCTTTTCCCGTGCCTAGATTCCCTAGTCTCTGGCTTCCTAAAATGATTCTGCTTATGTTATCACTTTATAACATGTTTACATAGTTAACAATAAGGGAGAAGGGAGGGAGACAGAAGATGGAAACCCACAGCTGCTGTGGGGATTTGCAACTGGAGGGGCATGTGGCTGACTGGCTGCTCTTGCTTGCTTGGCTTCAACATTTCAGCTGCTCTGTTCAACCTCCTCCTCTCAATTCCCCAGTTCCCTGCTTGGGCAGAGCCGGGCACTGTATCACTTTTCCAACATCAATAAAGCAGGTCTAATTTTCCCATGCTGACTAAGGCCTGATAGATCTGATGACCTTTTGTGGGAATGTCATTTACAAGTATGATTAAATTATTCTCTGCAGATGAGCTGGTATCTCAGGCTGACAGATCTCCCTCCGGAGGTGGCAGAATGTCTGTTCGCTCTCTCACCCTTTCCTGGTCTGTGGTGATCCTTTATTTCATTGGCTCCTGAAAGGTGACCCTGCTGATGGTGAGCATCGTAGTTCAGATCTCTAAATGAATGCAATTTTTTCCAAACAGATCAACCACATCTATATAACTATATCCGAAGGTTGTTTGTTTATTTAACCTGTTAGGTGGAAAATGGGAAATGGGGAAAGAATATCAATCAAATTTTCTAGACTCTATGTTCCTGGGAAAGTAAGACACTTTTTTTTTTCTTTTCTTTCTTTCTTTCTTTCTTTTTTTCTTTCTTTCTTTCCTTCTTTCTTTAACATCAATTTGGTACGGCAAAATCCATACACAGGTTACTTTACCAGATCTTGACAATAGCTTGTGAAATATGTTTTCCTTTAGTGTATATTTGAACCTCCTATGTGTCAAAGATTGTGAGACTGTCTCAGGATTAGTTGAACTCTCTCATCATTGAATTTAACTGCTGTGATGGATATCTTCATCTGCTTGATTAGATCTGGAACCATGTAGGAGACACACCTCTGGACCTGTCTGTGAGAACATTCCCAGGGTTATCCCAGGAAGGAAGACCCACTCTGAATGTGAATATCAACACCCCACTGTCGGGAGCTCTGGACTTCATAAAAAGGGGAAATGAAGAAAATGAGCAGAACCCAGTGTTTCCTGTTCTCTGCTCCCTACTCTGCCAAAGCGCCAGGGGTCCCGGTCTCATGCCACTGACGTCATGAACATTGCCAGGCCTTCCTCTCAGTGATGGACTGTGCCTTCTTGGACAGAAAGCCAAATAAGTTCTTACGATGAGATGCTGTGTGAGTTATTTTGTCAAAGAGGCAAGATTAAATACATTTCTGACATATAGACATAAAGTAAGTTCCCTCACATGCCCATAGCTACAGTCAGAGGCATAGTATGTGCTCAATAAATGTTTAATAAATCAAACAAAAAATTGTAGCTGAAGTATATGCCTTACTGTTTCCCAACTCAGGCTTTATTTTATACCATTTGTTTCAAAAAAAAGAAAAAAAGGAAAGAAAATCATAATAAAAAATAATTGGAAGCAAAATGAGGATTTGGAGGTTTCTCTATGAATGTTTAACTTCTGATGGCATATTTCACCCTTGTCACCAAGCACTGAGCTAAAACCATTGCGAGGTGTGCTGTCCTAGATGAAAATCCAACGAACTACTCCTTCTTTCTAAATTCAGCTAGTTTCCTCTCTTTGTAAATAAGGTTTTATTGAGACATGCAAGCTCAGTTCTTCAGAAGTTGTGCATCGTGTCTTCTATGCTACTATAATTGCGACAGAGACTGTAAACTCCACAAAGTGTATACGCCCATATGTAAATGGGTGCGGTGTCACCTGAAATGATCCCAGCAATCCTAAAATGTGGTCCTGTTGTGGCGCCTCGCTTACGAAGGTGCATTCAATAAGCAAAAGAATACTGCGTACTAGAGACCACGAAGTTTTTGTGTGATTAGTCTGCTGACTTCTGCACACACATCCCTTGATGGAGATGACAGCAACTGAAGTCATGGTGAGCAAGACAGGATACATGCTGGAGCTCTGACAACATTCGACCCTGCTTTCTTCTGTCCGAACACGAACCTCTGTATCAAACATCATGAACTTCCTTCCTCTCTGCCCCTTGGACACAGTCACTGAGTGTCTCGGCTCTACTGCTGTGGGGCGATGCCATGACCAAGGCAAGTCTCACAAAAGAAAGCATTTAATTGTGGAGTCCGATTCTGGTTTTTAAAGGGTCATTCCATGATCATCATAATGAGAAGCAGACAAACATGATGCCACCCTCATGACCACACCTTCTCTAACGAGGCCACACCTACTAATCCTTCCCCAACAGTTCCGCTAACTGGGAACCAAGCATTCAAACAAATGATCCTTTCTCATTCAAACCACCACAGTGAGCCTGCACCTCATGCTGTACATACTCTTCAAAATCTATGATGTATGCCTTGATCATAAAAGAAGTCCTGGGA
Organism: Acomys minous; assembly: GCF_964271855.1. NCBI lineage: Eukaryota > Metazoa > Chordata > Mammalia > Rodentia > Muridae > Acomys > Acomys minous. The sequence goes on along the minus strand of NC_140485.1, from coordinate 63,355,649 downwards.
AGTAGCTGGTTCTTGAAATGCCTTAAATGTTTTTCTGTTATGAAAGGAGACATTTTCTTTCGTCCTAATGGTGGTGTATCAATTTCCATATAATCCAAGTGTTTTTAACCTTTATTTTCTTGGTATAAATTGAAATTTTCTAATTGTAAATGTTGAGATTTTATGTCTATATTCTTATTACAATGTCTGAATGTCTTCCTTGAAGTGTATAACATCATTAGACACAAATTACACTGTCTTCCAGATTTTGTCATTTCTGCCAACATTTATAAATAAGTTTTATTATAACTCAGTTCTGGCTAACAGTTGCTGCTTAGATCTGTAGGACCAAAGGGCCAGACTTTATGTAGTTATTTTTAAGGTTTTGACACAACTAATTTCTAATATTTTTTTATTTGCTTACTTATTTCTCATTGGCGTGCATTTTAGCCCAGGATGGCCTAGTACTCCCTATATACCTGACCTTGAACTTCTGATCTTCCTGCCTCTACTTCACAAGTGCTGGGATCATAGATGTGTCCCAGTACACATTTAGGAGGTGCTGTGGGATGAACCCAGAGCTTAAAGCACACTAATGAAACCATTCTTGCAACTGAGTGACATCCCTGGCAAATCCATCCTCTTGTCATGACAAAGCCGACTGGACAGCCCAGTTTGGAGGTCAGCAGGTGTTTATCATCCCTAAATGCTACCCTACATCCTTTTACTGCCTGTGACTGTATTGATGAACTCCTGGCCTCCAAATCAGGATGTGAGGATGAATTATGCACAGTGAGTCTCAGTGTATTTAAATGTTTACTTAGGATAACGATTTCTAAGAAGTAAGTTAGTACTATTCAATAACCGGAGAGACATAGCATCCTCACTGGGTCCACAAATCCTAGGAGGCTTTTTCTCCAACAACTCAATAGGTATCCAAAAAATATATATATATGGTCCCAGACCAGCAGGGAGGTGCCAGGGTGGCTAGACTCATAATGTAATTTACTGAAAATCACGAATGCCCAGTTGAGTGAGTTTATGGGCTATATTTTATAGTTTTAATTAAACTCATTATTATTCAAATGGAAAAGGGGTTTTAAAAGATTTCTATAAAGAGACTATAAATTGAAGGTAATGCTTAAGATATAGACACAAAAAGACAAAAACACAAAGGAAAGTGTGGCTTGTAACTAAGGCAGCTGCTTGGTCTGTTAAATAACAAGGTGAAAGGGTTAATAATATAAGAGTTAACAAGCAGTAATCCATAATTTTTATAAATAAAGGTGATAGCTTATTGAAATATCACTTTATTTTTAAGCAATAAATTATGCCTCACATGTATATGATGTCATGAAATATTAGGCAATAAGCACAATAGATGTATATGTGCACATAAAATCAGAATACATCTCGGACTTAGCAAGTGCAAAGAAAAATATTAAGAAATAATGTAAACCATCCCAGAAGCCCTCTGGATCATCTGGGGAGAGGGGAGGGAAACAAACAAACAAAGAACATCTAAAACATAGCAAGCTATGCATCTGTAACACTAGAATCTGTCATCTCTCAAGGGAAACTGAGGTCCATGCTTAGAATAGGGGTTTCTTTTTCTTTCTCTAAACCTCTGTGCATCGCATGGTGAAACCTCTACTTGAGAGCCACTGAGCTGCCCTACCTCTCTTTTCTGGTTAAAAACAAAAAACAAAAAACAAAAAACCCCGAACCATTCTAGAACTGGGAGAAGAAAGTAAACTGTAAAAACAATCCCCTAAGAAATACTTGGTTGAGTTCAAATTATTTCTAGAAATGTAAAGCATGCCTGCAAGACACTCTTGCTTTGTCCTAGGGGCTAAGATTGATATAATACAGGGTGGTCCTCAATCGTCTCTAGTCTAGGTTAGAAAGATTAATACAGCATGTAGTCTTTGTATGGAAAGGGTAGAGTAGCCTTCAACTAGACACAGCTCAGGTGGGCTCAGCACACCTCAGCCCCCCTGTTAATGGCTTCTTTATTGCAGTTACTCGCCCCTGGCTTATCCCGTGCCCACATTACCCTATAGCCTTTCCTGTATTTCATTTCAGGGTTATGGTTATTCAGACTCACATTTTACCAATCTTTTCACTTCCTATGCATTCTGGTAGCAGCAGCAGCAGCAGAATCTTTCTTTCTGATGAAATATGAATCACATTTAGTGGAGCAAGTATATTCACAATGTGTTTAACCATCACCAGTTTTAATAGAAAAGAAAAAGAAAACTTCTTACACATATTCTAATCACTTTTTCCCTTCCCCAAACTCCTCCAAGATCCTCCATGCCTCTTCACCCACCCAACTCCACAGCCTTTCTCTCTCTCTTTAAAAAACAAACAAAACCTTCCTCAAGACCCAGCTATTCCACTCCTTGGAATATACCCAGAAGATGCTCCAGCACACAACAAGAAAATTTGCTCAACCATGTTCATAGCAGCCTTATTCATAATAGCCAGAACATGGAAACAGCCTAAGTGTCCCTCAGTAGAAGAATGGATAAAGAAACTGTGCTACATATACACTATGGAATACTTCTCAGCTATTAAAAACAAGGAATTCCTGAAATTTGTGGATAAATGGATTGAGCTAGAAATGATCATAATGAGTGAGTTAACCCAGAAGCAGAAAGACTTAAATGGTATATACTCACTTATATCTGCATACTAGCCCAAGGGGCATGTCCCATGAAAGCCTTCACTTATCAGGAAACTGGGACAGAGGGGAGGACATCCTATTGGGACTCTAGATGAGAGAAGCATGGGAGAATAGCAAAGTAGAAGGATCCAGAGGGTCCTTACAAGTAGAACATTATGATAGGCAGATTTGGGCACCAGCCAAGGACAATACAGGCAGTAAACTTTAAACCCCTACCCAGATCTAGCCAATGGGCAGAACATTCTCCACAGTTGAGTGGAGAGTGGGATATGACTGTCTCACGTACTCTGGTGCCTCATATTTAACCATGTCTCCTGGAGGGGGAGACCTGGTGGCACTCAGAGGAATGATAGCAGGTTACCAAGAAGAGACTTGATACCCTATGAGCATATTAAGGGGGAGGAAGTCCCCCTCAGGAACAGTCATAGGGGAGGGGAATAAGGGGGAAATGGGAGGGAGGGAAGAATGGGAGGATACAAGGTAGGGGATACCCATTGTGATGTAACAAGAATAAATTAATAAAAATAAATAAAAATTAAAAAAAAAAACCAAAAACAAACAACAGCAAGTAAACAAGAAATACACATAAGTATTTCACAAAAAAAAAAATCCCACAAAAATGGAAAACAAAATGCACAAGCCAAAAACCAATATGACAAAACAAACAAACAAACAAAAACAAAAACATAGGAGGCAAAACATTTACAAAAATACCATGTAAATCTTTTGTGTTGGCCAACTATTCCTGGACATGGAGCCTGCCATGGAGTGTGGTTAATATGCAGAGTGAGACCTCATTGTGCGTGGGGGAGTGTTGTGTTTTCCTTTTGCCCGTGGGTATCACTCACAGATAGCTTCTTGGTTAGATAGACCGTCCATGTTCACTCCCCCTTCTTAGCGCTGGGACCCCATCTGTCCTGAACCTGTGCGTGCTCTGTGTGTGCTACCACAGTTGCTGTGAGTTCACATGTCCATCAGTCCTGCTGGTCTGGAAGATACTGTTTTCATGGAGTTATCTATCACCTCTGGCCCCCTCAATTGTTCCACCTCCTCTTTATCTAGATCCCAGAGTTCTTAGCGGGGGAGTTAGGTGAGATACCCCATTTAGGACTGAGTGCTCCAAACACTTTCACCTTTGCTCATTATCCAGTTGCATCATCACAATCTAATTCAAGAAAATTCTCATCACTATGAAAGGGCACTTAGAAGCCATTAGGACCTTGAAATAACTCTAACCAGGCAAGTGAGAGGCTTGTAAAATATAAGCTTTAAGACATGGAAGAAGACATCAGGAGGTGGAAAGACCTTCCAGGCTCAAGGATTGGTAGGAATAATATTGTGAAAACATCCATCCTACCAAAAGCAATCTACAAATTCAATGCAATCCCCATCAAAACTCCAACACACTTCTTCTAAGAAAAAAAAACAGGTTAAACTTCCTGTGGAAACACAAAAATTCTAGGATAGTTAAAAACATTCCTGAATAACAAAAGTTCCCACAAAATTCTCCCTTTTGCTCATGGGTTTCACTGAGGGACTAAGACCCTCAAGTAATGGGGTGTGTTCCAGAGGTTCACCCTGTTAGTGAGAGTCAGCCGTTACACCTCCCCCTCTGGATAGGCACGGTCAGTCTGTGTTCCTCTTTTTTATTCTTGGCCCCCACTCCCGTTTTCCAGTATTTCTTCCTGCTCCTCCACCCTCATACTTCCCAGGCTGTTCATCTTCTCACCATTCTCCATGGCATCGTCCAGTTTTCTGCCTTTGCTGATTGTGGTCCTCCCCTGCCACACTCGCTCATCTTACTCTTCACCGATACTTTTCACGCTGTGCCTCAAGGCTATAATTAAAACCCCTTTTCCAGATGAACTGCCATTTTCCTCTACCTGGCCTTGTCCGGAAGAGTACCAGTTATTTAAGGTGGGTCATTTATTTATTCGTGTGTGCCTGTAGCCATGGTGTCGGCTCTGCACTGCCCTTGTTCAGGGGCGTCCAACATTTCTGCAGTGGTGGCTAATCCTCTCCTCAGCAACATGGTGTGTATTTGGTGGCCCTCGTGATGCTCCGGCCATCCTTGCAGAGCTTCTATACTGAGGTGTCATGCGCAACATGAGCTTGGCTTTGGGTCCAAACATTTGGCTTCCGGTACAAATTGAGTCTTATCCCTTTAAGTCAAAATCAAATTTTGTCTAGGAAAAAGAAAACTGTTTCTGGAAACCCCAGTAGCTTCCCTCTCCACAGTCATTCTTGGGTTACCTTCCCAATACCTGCTTATCAATGACCACCTAAATGGCAATACTCTCTCATCTCAGGAAAGTCTGCATCCATCTCTTATTTTCTCCCACTTTTCTATAAGTTTCTACCCCTTACTAATTTAAATATCCACACCATGAGCTCAACCACTTCCTTCACCATTGCCACCCTCCCCCAAAGAGTCTATTGATACCTCATTAAGATGCATCTCTGCAACTTCGGAAAACGTTTATTTTTCTCTTCTTTCACCAAAACAGTGTTTTCTTCTCTGGACACAGCAATCCGAACCCTCAGTGCTTGTGACAAGGTGCACAAGACCCGTGCAGGTGCAACGCAGAGTGCACGAGACCCAGGCAAGCATGATACAGACAAAATCCTATCACGGAGAAGAAAAGGTAAACACAAAGCTCCATCCCTATGCAAGAGGCTACTGTCATTTGATAGCTGCTGGGAGTTAGAGTCAGGTTGTTTGTTTGTTTGTTAATTATGCGAGCAACCCTAGTAGGTTGTACACACTCCAGGGCGCACCCCATTCCAAGACTAGTTAGTTAGGGCAACACAAATTGGACTCAGTGGGGGAAAAAAAAGACTCATTAATATTGGGTGGGACAGGATGGAGTGGGATGGAGAAGACAGCCAGTGAGAGGGAAGGGCAAACATACAAAGCACATTGTATGAAATTCTCAAAGACAAGCTTATCCAGTTTAGCAGAACACCGTATGCCAGTAGGAAGGCAAGGGACAGATTTTTATAGAATCAAGCTTCTGTGATTAAGAATTTGGCCTCTCAGACCAAGAGAGGTTTGAGGAAACAGGAGCCTCAGTTTCCCTTATGGCTAAGGTAAGGATGGTGTACGCTGGCAAAGGCAAAGAGCGCAGCAGAGGCTGGGTCTTACAATCAGGCAAAAGCTAGACAGCAAAAACAGGGCCCAACCGCATCACTGAGCATCCTTGACACGGCTTTGTAGCTGCTATTTTGTGTGCTTCCTGAAGTGCTGGTTCCTTGTAGGTCACTAGAAAAGGCTTCCCTGTCACCTGGATGGGATTCTGCCTTCTGAGTAAGTTCCTTGTGAAAGCATTAAACTCATCCACTCCACCAGAAGCTGGGGCTCTGGAGAAGCCTCCTTGACAACTTTAGGGCCCACCCACATCATCCTACCAAGCTGCCATGGCTTCCTCAGCCAGCCAAAATGTAAGCCTCAGCCTCGTGTCTCTGCTCCAAAGGGAGGGTCAGCTCTGAGCAGGCATCGACGCCCAGGCCTTCCTACCGCTGGCCTGTAAGATGAGGTCAGCGGCGAGTTCATTACTGTTTTACGTGATCTCATCACTCTGTGCGGAAACTGTCAGCTCAGCAATCATTGTCCCCTTCCCTTCACTTCCCGACTGACACCTCAGGGTGATGTGCATGGATACCATCTATCCTTTTAGATCCCGTAGAACAAAGAAAAACATATACGGGAATCTATTTCTTGCCAATAAAAAAAATGAAAAATAAACATTTTTTACTTAACTCAATCTTAAGTTGATGTACATATATCACATACTGAATCAGCTATGCACTATCTAGGGCTTTAGAAATTTGGCTAATTGCAATAACATAAATTTAACGTGGATTTTTATGACCACACATACAGATTAGTTTAGGATGTTAAAAAAATACTATATTTATATAAGTATACACCTTAATTAAAAAGGATACATGTTTATATACATATATGTGTACATATTTGCTATATAATTGCAATTTGTAGTATATTTGATGTAGCCTGAGTGTGCAAAGTCTTCCATGGAATCCTGCAACTCTGAGCCAAAAAAAAGATTTCCCTTTCTCCTTAAACTGCTGTGTTGGGGTTTTGTCACAGCACTGAAACAAAAACCAAGAGGGGGTCACAGAATTTGGGGACTGAGGCTTTCCTAGCAGAAACGGTTTGTTAAGGGCAGGCCTTCCAATACGCCAAAATGCTCTCAGGCTGCATCACAAGCCTACCTCCATGGGTTTAAGTACTGAGCTGCAGTGCCTTCCCTACCATATGACTGGTGTCTCCTGAACTGTGAGCCACTTAAACCCTTCCTCCCCAGTCACTGCTGGCACACATGTCATGTCAACGAGGAAAATCTCCAAGGCAGCAACAAACCATGTAAGTCCCAGAGGATCTGTCACTCTGGCTCTGAAATGTAACTGTCAGTCACATGACATCGCTGGGGCGCTGGGGTGGGGGTGGGGAAGTGCGGGGTGGGGGGTGGGGGGTGCAGCTCGGTGTGCTTACATAGGGTGTGCAAGGCCCTGGGCTCGAGACTCTGGAGCATTGAAACAGGGAAATAAGTAAATTGGTTAATTGACTAATTAATTAATCCATCCATCTTCATTTAAAAAATTTCAACATTTCAAAAACTTAAATTATCTGTACTTGGTCATGGCCAAACTAATACCAACGATAACCTAAGATTCCTGGGCTAATACATATTGGGGTAATTACATTGTTACCCTGAAATTTTCTAAAGTTTCCCCTGGACAGCAGCTACTGTGAAAGGGTTGGGAAACTTTTAAATGCATCCCATATATCTCCCAGGGAGCACCTGGCTTTAGAGTATTTCAGGTGATAGATTTTGAGACTAAACAAGCAAGCAAACAAAAACAAAAAGCAAACAAACAAACAAACAAAAAACCAGCAGTAACAGTGCAATGATTTTCTGGCACACAAAGGATATTTGAGAAAAAAATATTTTGAGTTTTTGACCGTTTCCCTGGCTTACTGCCCACTAATCACAAAAACCTAAGTATTAACATTTAATAAGCAATTTTCAATTCTACAATCATGTCCTCAGTGTCTTTGATTTCTCAGGAAGTAATAGAAGCCTGGTTGCTTCATCAAGAAACTGACTTGTACGAGAATAATGCTTTCAATTTACCTTTGGCACCTTGCCTGTAGGAAGCAATTTGGCTTTGAGTTTCTCACTCATTCTTTTATGGAAGAAGAAAGTACACATTATTTCTAATTGACGTTGTCAGTGATTGACATGCTGCATTTCCCCACATTCAAGGGAACTACTGCTCAGTGTCTACAACTCGGTGCAGCAGTGCACATGGTGTCAGCCTGCTGTTTGCACTTGGTAACTATGTAAGGCAATATGCAGCATCCAGCCTTGCAGGGACCTCAGAGCACCCTCTGTTGTCATCTCTGTCCACTGGTAACTGGAATACCACTTTGTATTATTGTATTCCTTGAGGAACACGTGTCCCTCCTGAGCATCTAAAATCTTGGTACAGACCCAAGGAAGTGAGTGAACATCCTTCGCTCAGAGGGCTTTCTTTTTTGTAGGAAGGTAAAAGTCGTGTGCTGATGAGGCAACAGGATTATTAAAGCCTCATTTGAGTGTGTACATGAGATGCATGTGTGTTTGTTTGTGCATGTGGTGTGTGTGTGTGTGTGTGTGTGTGTGTGTGTGTGTGTGTGGTGCGTTTGTGTGAAGGTATTTATATGTGTGTGGTTTTTGTTTGGTGTGTTTTTGGGTGACACATGTGTGTGTGGGGTGGTGGTGGTAACTGTATGTTGTGTTTCTGAGTGGCTATATGTGTTTGTATATATGTGGTGTGATTATATGTGGTGTGTGTCTGTGACTGTGTTTGTGCATGTGGTATGTGTGTATGTATGTGTATGTATGTGTGTGTGTGTCTGTGTCATGCCATGAGTGTATGTGTGTTCTTATAGGTGTATTACAGGGTAATGTGTGTTTATATGTGTTTGACTGTGTGTGTTTGTTTGCATGTATGTGCTATGAGTATGCATAAAGTATGTGTGCTTGTAAGTATATTTATTTTTATGTTTGTGTACATGTATAGATAAGTATGTTTGTATATGTGTGTGTGTGCACCTTTATATGTATGTGTGTATATGTATTTGTGTCTCTATATGACTGTATGTGTATATCTCTGAAGAGGTGTCTTGATTGTCTATAGACACCCTTGCTCAAGGAACCCAGGTGCCCCTTTCTCCACCTGGCTATGTGGATCCTCGTTCACACCCTCTGGCAATCTTTAAACCAAATAACTTGTGCTTCTCCTGCACATGATGAGAATTGTTCCCCTCTCCTGTGTGACTATCAAGAAACTGTAAAAGAATAAATTTCTAAGACATGTAAGAAGATTTACAATGAAAGATGCCTCCACATGGCACAAAGTGTTGAAAAGGATACCACCAATGGGCTAGGGTGGACTCCCAGGGCTAAGCACACTGCTTCAGAGGGCACAGCAGAAGCTGGATACTTGGGAATGGCACTTTGTGGGCTGAAATGGGCATTTTTGCCTTCATCAGGAGCTGTGGGTTAAGAAAAGGATCATTTTTGGAGGATATAGCTCAGGTCCCTGGAGCGCTTTTGACACTGGCTTACTGGGTGAACAGGCAGGAGCATCGGGTAGTCTAGGGGAACAGGATGGAGCATTGGGTAGTCTAGGGGAACAGGATGGAGCACCAGGTAGTATAGGCAGCAGATGCCAGTGAGTCGTGACATTTTGACATTTTGACAGGACTCCTGGGAGGAATTTTCTCAATATCTGTTTCCTCCATCCTTGACAGAGTCCAGCCAGGACTCAATACTGAGAGGGAAAGAGTCTGAAAGCCTAAACATAGGCCTCATGTCTCTAATTGGGCAAGAAAAATAAAAATATCAGCATTTCAGATTTCACTGACTATTTTCCAAAAAAGGAAATCCGCCTGTAAGTTGGTCCATGCACAAATGGGGAATGAAGAATAGACTGGAGCTTGAGGCTGAGTGTTCTTGGGGAAGGCTAGTGGAGTTCTGCTGTTTTATTCTCTCGATGCCATTACAACTCACAGTTAAGACTTGTTTGTCACTGTTTAGTAATTCCGTGTTGAGGAGGAAGCCTGCAGCTGAGCGCCTCTGTGGTTATGCTCTGATCACAAGTTGTTCTCACCTGCTCCACCACTTGTCGGAGCATGCTGGTGAGAGGCATTAGAATGCATTGGAAATGAGATGGTTTTACCCACCCTGAAAAACCGCATTGGCAGAACTACCCCCAAGTTCTTCCACCATTGTAGCAGGTGCTGCTCACTATTCAGAGGAGGAATGGAGAGTCAGAAAGATGTAGGCTGCTCTTTTATCTTCATCCATCACTACTCTATGACTTACAGACAACGCCGAACCCTCGCCATTTCTTGGTTTTTTAGGCAGGAGAATAGTATTGAATCGTTGGTTTGTGTGAGAGCAGATAGCACAAGGCGGTGTGAGGATCTGTTTAGATTAGCGTACGTCATTCCCTGTTGTTAACTGTGAGCACCATTCTGCTCCTGCCAAACTTTTAAGCTAGCCATGTAGCCACCCAAAGAGAAAGCAGCCACAGAGAGGCTTAGGTCTAGGAGGCACCGCATCCTGACAATGCCCTTCATCTCGCCTGTCCTCTCTGACTCTCGGGTTTCCTTCTGTGAGGTCTGTATGTTCCACCTGCTTCTGTTACCACTAAACTTCATTTTGCAACTCGTGTAACCCTTCCATTTTGCATTTATTGGTTCAAGAGAGGGCCGGGTCTCCTGACGCTTGCACTGGCTTTAGACCATCACGAATAACTCTTCGCACTATGGGCCTGCTGATGCCCATGCCTATCACTTACAGTCTAAAAATCACATTTGTCCACTTGACTGACACCAACTTGGACTTCCTAAGCTCCTGTCCTTTACATCTTCTCCTTTTATCTAGAAAAAAAATGTCCTGTTTTAAGCATTGCCATTTACTTTATTTCCCAAACTGAATATGCCACTTAGAAATTCTAAAGACCTTCAAGATCATTTCTTATTGGGAATGTTCTAGGTGCGATCACACATTGGTCCAGATATAGGTGCCTCATCCTTTGTCAACAGTGAGTGCTGTATAGGATGGCTGAGCACACATGAGAGTAGAGAGAGCTTCGGCTCTGTGACTTACATTTAATTAAATATCAGCTTGTATGCTGCACACCCCAAGGCACTTCCCTCTATTTAGGGTGGAAATCAACATTATTATTATTCAGCCCCACTCTGCATATGGTGGAGAATGTTTTCCCCTCAGAACAGTCTAAAGTCAGATCTCGTTCAAACGCATTTAAATAGGGGCCATGCCTATGGAAAGTGCAGAGAGAAAACAGGGAGAATCAAGAACACTAGGGGAAGGGAAAGGATGAAAACCAATACGTACCCATTACTGTGCATTCATCTTTAGATCTTAAGTCAATGCCAGTTTCTCCATCTTGCCTTATAAAATAAGCCATCAGAATAGGGCTTTTAAAACAAGTTTCCTAACAGCAGAATCCGCTGCGTAACAAGAGCGAGAGGTCGGCGTCCACACAGGAGAATTTGTGTAGGCAGGACAGTGATGTCCGATGAGGGAATGCCAGATGGCACCTGTGCAGCCTTGGAACGCCTCCTTGAAGCCACAGTCATGAGGTCCTCTGTTCACTCACTGTTGATCAGGTGAAAGCCCACTGCTGTGCTTTTTCCCTCATGACTCTGGCTTGGAAGAAATTTAGACGATCCAGAATCAAGAAGACACTTAGGTCAGGCTTTGTTTTCAGTTTTGTTGTTAAGAAAGAGAAGAGGTCAGGGAAATTGACTCCTCTCTCAACAGTCAAAAAAGCACTCAGAGAGGCAGTGGCCAGAGAGTGGGAGTGACTTCTATATGGACAGGAGAAAACACCCACCACTACCTCGTTAAATTGACGGACTGTAGTCACTCTTTTCCCTACTAGAAAAACCATGAGTCTTCGCCGCTGCCTTCACACCAGTGTGTGGCCGCTTTTGCGTGATGGCCCTATAACGAGGCAGTTCCCTGTTTGCCTCCTATTATGTCCTAACAGCAAGGTGGACACTGTATCCAGACCCTTCTCCATCTTAGTAGTTAAATTATTATCCAGGAGAGATAATGAAAGAAGTAAGCGTATGACTGCAGGGAATGGAAACCACTTGAGGTAGCAGAAGTAAAGGAATGCAGTTTTCCAAACAGTGGCATTTGGAAACTACAGTGCTGTGGTTCTCAGCCTGCCTAATGCTGTGTTATGGCTGGTGGCAACCATGGAACCAGCAACCATGGAACCAAATGCGGCAGAGAAGTGAGAAATCTTTCTGTCAGGGAGGAATAGCCCAGACTCTTTCGATACATGAGGAGTCTACCAACGCTAAGTAGAAAGCCAGTTTGAAATTCAAGACCACCTCTGTTCTGACTGCAAGCCTCATGGAATCCATTGAGCGTCTCTCTGTCCCTCAGAGGTTTTCTGAGGTGACAGTCAGAGAGTGGATGGCACTTTGAGGCAGTTAAGCAGGGACAAGGCTAATATTTATTGTCTCAGTGGGGGCAGCGATGTCATTTTGATGGGCTGTTTGTTTCTAGGGCGGCTGTCATTTAGATTGGGATTGGCCACAAAGCCACCTTGATCACAGACTTGTGTACTGTTTTCCGGCTGATAAAAATTGTTTTGGTTGGTTACAAGTTCCATGAAACTCCAAGATACCCTACAGCACGATTCTCTGTGCTTTTGGATTCATTCATTTTCTGGGTGTCAGGATGTGAAACATTCCCCGTATAAAATTGAAAATCATTTGTGTCTTAGGATCCGGGCTATTTTTCCTACTTCACACAGCTATTTAAAACATTTAATGATTTTAGTGCTGTATCATACAAGAAAAATGCATTCATCAGTTCAGAAAAAAAAATTTAAAGGAAAACATTTTGACATATCTTGAAAACATCACAAAGGCCAGCAGGGTCCGGATTAAGGGCACTTCAGCTTCAGTTCATTTGTTTTCTACTCTGAGGTACAGGAGATGAACAAAAAGACTCATCTTTTCACTTTATTTTCCATGCCTTTTAGTAAAACTCAACAGCACCACAAACCTATAATCCCTGGGCAAGGCAGAGATATGAACTACAAGAGCTCTGGCTGTGCAGCCGGGGCTGAAGACACACAACCTATAGACACACACAGACAAGTGCCTCTCAAGTTCTTGTCACTATAGCAAAGTACATGTGATAATTAGCTTATGAAAAGCAAGATCCTATTCTGTTTGAGAGATTGGAATCTATGCTGGCTTTGGGTTGGTACGAGACACCATGCCATGGCAGGAAAATGTGGTGGAGGGAGCCACCAATCTCATCACAAGGATGAAAACGAAGGGAAGAGGTGTGAGGCCCCACTGCACCCTCCAAAAGGTGCGTCAAGTGACCCAGAGACCTTCCTCTAGGTGCTACTTCTTGAAGGTTCTGCCATGTCTCAGCAGTACCACCTGGACCTGTGGGGGGGCACTCATGGTAGTCCCATCACCCTAGTCCAGTGGTTCTCAAACTATGGGTTTTGAATCCTTTGGGAGGAGGGGTCACATATTAGATATATTGCAGATCAGATATTTCCAGTTATGAAGTAGTAGTAAAATAATTTTATGGTTGGGGGTCAGCATAGGATGAGGAACCATGTTAAAAGGGTCACAGGATCAGGAAAGTTGAGACCCACCACCCTCGTGCCTCAGCCTTACGCACCCACTCAGCTTCACTGTGTTGTTCTGTTTAAGTGACAAGGCAATCGAAGTTGCTACTTAGGTTACAATGTTGAAGAAGAGGAGCCTATGGGTGGAGAGATGAACACTTTCACAGAAAAGCACTTAAGAAACGCCATCGGCTGAAAAGAATTAGCGTCGTTTCCAACTGCTCTCTGATTGCACACCGCACAGCAACTGTGGGGGTCAATGACCTCGGGTGCCTCTCAAGGACCTTGCGCTGATGGACTCCTCATCCAAAGTGCATATTGTCTGGATGTGCACACAAGAAGCACCGTAGATGTGTTATTCATCTTGCGTTTTCTCTCCGTTATCAAAGAGAAAACTCATAGTACTTCTGGGACTTGGGAAGGGAGTGTGAAGTCAAGTACCTGGATGAATACCACAGGTGAATTCCCCGCTCCCCAGAGGACGTGGCACCATTGACCGAGAGTATGCAAAGTGCAGTTCTGACTTCATTTGGAAACACACAGCATACAGCACAGCAGTCAAGGCCCCAGAGCAGCTCTGTCTGTGCCACTAACTAGCTGGGGCCTGCCCATTAGTATGCAGAGATGACCAGCTCTACCTGGGGATTTCCTGGAAGGCAAACGGATGGACTAGTGTCCGAGGAAAGCGCGTGAAAACGTACCTGGCAGTGAGGAAGCTCCAGACAAGTATTATATCTGTTATTATCTCTGCTGTTAGCAGGGATTTTCTGCAAGAAATTTTCATGTTCATTCTGGATCTTACTCTCAGAATTTCATGTAAAAATTATCTAAATATTTAAGGTGCAAAAATAAATGCTACAATTGATGACTGGTACTGAGTGTCACTGGTTTACTGAAATAAAAGACCCGCCCTAGTTGTGGGCCAAACCACTCCATGGGCTGGAGCCGCAGACTGCACAGAAGGGAGGAAGGGAGCTGAGCACCAGCCTCTCTCTCTCTCTCTCTCTCTCTCTCTCTCTCTCTCTCTCTCTCTCTCTTCTCTCTCTCTCTCTCTCTCTCTCTCTCTCTCTCTCTCTCTCTCTCTCTCTCTCTCTCTCTCTCTCTTTCCTGAATGTGGATGCAGTGTGACCAGCTGCCTCATGCTCTTGCTGCCAAGAGTCTCCAGCATGACAGACTCCATCTTTAAACTGTGAAATAAAATAAGCATTTCTTCTCTTAAGTTTCTTTTTTTGGATATTTTCTGATAGCAATAATAAAATTAACTAGTGTGGCTTTTCCCCCTCACAAATAAAATTTTGGTAGAAAAGGAATATAGCAATTGTAAATATGAATTTCAGTATTTGAAGTCACATGTTCTTAGTGAGGTCATATGAGTTAGACTTATTTGCAATGGACTCACAATATGAATGTCAGCTTATTTTATATTTTTGTATTTATCGTGTGTCTGTGTGATATGTCTCTGCACACTTGTGCATACGCCACAGTGTACATGTGGAGGTCAGAGGACAGGAGACAGTTCTCCCCGCTCCCCACCGCCACCATATGTGTTCCAGAAGTTGAACTCATATCATCATGAGGTTTTGTCACAAGAATCTTTACCTGCAGATCCATCTCTCTTGCCCAATGTTTTATCCAAATACCAAATATGTGAAAATGGAATGAAGTGTGAGTGATACATGTTTTAAAGATGGCTTGAGAGCAAATATATTGGATGGCCTGAGAAAGATACGCCAAGCACTCAGCTATAAATTAAGTGTCAAGGTGAGGAATGAAATGTGATGCTCATGAGTTAATGTTTAAATGAGTAAGAAAATCAATAGATTGAACTAAATTACATCTGAGGGAAGATGTCTTATTGTTTTATTGTGGTTTTCACTTCTAGGCTGATGGAGAAATCAAAGAATAACAAATTATAGACTTATAAACAAAGATCAGGACATAAAAAAGAGGAATGAAAAGAACCCAATATGGATTTAAGGGATTCGAACAGAAGTCTTGAAAAGTCAAAAGCCAAGGAAGACCAAACAGCTTGGCTCTATGAACAGAAGCTTGTTTTATGGGGTAGGGACACTTGAGCCCTTGCCTCAGACTCAGAGCTCAGGTCCACATTCAAGAAGTACTCAGTACTGAGAAATCAGCTCTTGTCTGGCAAGACTCCAAAGGCCACAGAGTGGAAATTTCTACGGCTATGCCTACAACCCTGCCAGGATATTGTGTAGCCAAGATGCGTGCTTCCATCTTGGGTGGATGGCAGAGAAAGGGATACATAAAAATAAAAGATAAGTGAAAAAAAAAAAGACAAGGGGTGTAGAATTCAAGGGGACTCTGGGGACCTCTCACTGTGTCTTCTAGTTTCCCTTTCTTAAGTTAAAAGTCTCTGAATGAGCAACCTACTAGAGTGTAGTGGCTGTTGATAGGCCAGAGCTCGCTTGTGCAGAAGACCTGAGCACACTGGTTTCCAAGCGAGATGACGGCTCCACTGTGGATCATAGCTCTGCTCTGTATCCTCTGAAGTGCCTCTCACTGAGAGGACAGAGTGCCTTAGCTTGGTCTCCTGGCCTAAATATTGAAGAAATTCAAGAAGATCATCTTTCATGAAGAGCTGGCAAGGAATGTAGGTATAAATAATAACATCTTTGGAGCCCCTATATTGCCACCCCAGCAAAGGCTTTCTCTGGCTCCATTTCTTTTTACTGTTTTTACGCAAGTAAAGACAATGCGTGTCAGTATAAAAGGATAATATCATTTTTATTAAGGCTGTTTAACAAAGTACAATACTGTAGATACAAATGACCACATTGAAAATAAAGCACTCTTCCCGTCTTGAAGTAAATCTGCCGGGAAATCCATTTTTATAAAATGATCTATGAAGGCATTCTGCAAGGATATAAAAAAATGTAAAATATTTAGAATGCCATAAAATGAGATTTTTTTTTTGTTGCCTTTCTTATCCATTTATACACACATACACACAAGCGCACACACACACACACACACACACACACACACACACACACACACACACACACACACAACCAATATGTTTTATAGCTTGAAAACCTCCACAAGGGACAGAGATGCCACAAAGTAAGACCTGGACTTGGAGATGTTTTTGCTTTTGTTTATTAGTTTGTTTATTTGTTTTGCCTCATTTCCTCCAAGATTAAATGCTTGACACCGGCCTAGGTTCAGAAAGATAGCTGGGAAATACACTGGTTCTTGGTGATGCAAACCCATGCCCCCCCTTTGGCAAACAGGAAGATAAATATGATAATGTTTTAAGAAATTTGGAGATTTTGAGGTAGTTAGTTGATTAAATATGAATCAATGCTAAGAGACAGAGCACTGCTTATTTTCAAAATCTGCATTATCTCCCAAGACTATAGACCCTCAAGTGTCACAGGGTTTGACCTCACACCTCCTCAGCCTCACTTCCAGATGCTCAGGATTCTAGGCCTCTGCATATTCGTCAGTTCCTTATGTTGTAGTGTCCTCAGCAGTTTTCGAAAATATCAAAACAGGTAAAAATTATTGAGACCTGACAGCTGCAAAAGGTCATAGAATAAAATTCATGAGGGTCGTCTCCGGTGCATCGTAATGTGGAAAGAATTCACTGACCTGCACACTTTACTGGGAGTACCCTCCAATCTTTTTCACCATCTGGTTCCATAAAGAGTTGGAGTCCTTTGACTATTTTAGAATCCATACAAATTGGAACATAAATTAGCCAGTTGTAAAGCATGCATTTTCCCCAAACCCTTATTATCATAGCGAAGAACAAGCTATGAGAAAAGGGAGTGGGAAAGACGCATGTATAAGTGTGTATGTGTGTGTGTGAAAGAGAGAGAGTGAGAGGCCGACAGACAGATAGATAGGTAGATAGATAGATAGATAGATGATAGATAGATAGATAGATAGATGATAGATAGATAGATAGATAGATAGATAAATAGATAGATAGATAGATAATAGCTAGATTAGATACCAAACTTTCTGATCGATTAGAGACTGAACACCCTGCCCCCACCAAACATTTCCAGGATTGAATTTCTCAATACAAGGAAGAAATTGGGATATAACAAATTAATCATATACATGAAATATTTTTGAAACAATATATCAAACAAATGCATTCATGAATTTGAAAATAAATGAAGATGGTGAAGACTTTAAAAATCTGATGGTAGGTTGACAGGGTGGCTCAGCAGGTAAGGGCGTTTGCTGCCAGGCCTCAGAACTCACATGTTGGACGGAGGGATCCGGCTCCTGCAGCCTGCCTTCTGACCTCTACGCTTTCGTCAGAGAACAAGTGCCCAGCCAAGCATATAAATGTGCAATGTTTAAAAATTGAAAATAGAAAAATGTTCTTAAAAGTTTTGGTGAGATTGCATATTGCATTTCAGAACCGAAGACTGAAAAGAATGACCCAGAGGAAGAGAGAGGGATCCATGGGCAACAGACATCCTCGCATGTGCATGCTCAACCCAGAGGTCTTGGGGCCCTAAGACTGCTAGAGAAAAGCAAATAAAGGAGAGATGAGGACCAAGACAGAGGGTGGAGTATGTACTATGAAGAAGAGGATGGAGGTGAAAGGCAAAAACTGCAGCATCCAGAGGCTGAGGAAGGCCTGGACAGATGTCCTCAGGAGGAGGGTGGCTCTGCCAGCACCCAGCCTTCCTTTGCTCCTAAGGCTGGCTTGGCACTTCTCCAATTTTACAATGATAAATTTGGATTGGGGTGGGGGGCGCGGACAGTTGTGTGCACATGTCTACATGTATATACAGAAGCCAGGGGTCAACCTGTGCATTGCTCCATCCAATTCGCTGCAAGAGGCAGATTTGTTGACCTGGAGCTCACGATGCAGTCTAGGTTGCCTGGCCTAGGGAGCTCCATGGAATCGCCTGTCTCTCACTCCCTGTACGGATATGACAGTCACACACCACCACACCTAGACTGTTCATTAGACTCGGGTCCTCACAAAGAAGTTTAGCAGCTGACCTATTTCTCCAACAACTCTGCTTTTGAGATTAAATATCACCATATATCCCCAGGCTGGCATCAAACTGGGGACCTAGCCACCTCATTCTCCAGAGTGCTAGGATCACAGGCATGCAGCACCATTCCCAGCATCTGCCGTATAAACCGTATTGATACACAATACCATATGCATTAATAATATATGTGAATTATTTCAATATTTTCACTAATATTCTTTTTTTAGATATTTATGTTTTTTGTTTGTTTGTTTGTTTTTGTTTTTGAGACAGGGTTTCTCAGGCTGCAGGAGGTAGCCTTGGCTGTCCTGGACTCACTTTGTAGACCAGGCTGGCCTCGAACTCATGGAAAAGCACCTGCCTCTGCCTCCCTGAGTGCTGGCATTACAGGCATGTGCTACTGCACCTGGCTTAGATATTTATCTGAAATAGGATTTGCTTTATAGTTGGAGTTGTATCTGTGCTCAGTATAACACTAGAAGAATGAAATATAAGGACTCACTTGTGTAGCAGCAGAGATCACATGTGAACTGAGGGCCGTGCAGACGGACCACATTTTCTGAGAGGCAAAGACAAGGTACGCAGACAGGGAAGTGCAATGATGTCTGCCTCCCTGTGAGAGAATAAGGCAGTGTTTGCTCAGTCCTGCTTAGCTGTGATCACAGCAGTTGGAAGAGTTCACTAATGACTACAAATCCTCTGGCTGAACCGGCTTGTTTAATTAGGCTTTTTCCAGCTGGAGGAAGACCTTTGCAGGGCCCCAGTGTGCCGACTGCATGTAGGAGCTCATTGCAGAGCGCAGAAATAGTTTGCCACCATCATGGAGTAGGTCCATGCTGCTGAATTCTCAACTTCGTGCAGCTTCACGTAAAGGATGGACCAGCAGATCTGGGTCCTAGGGTCCTCCTCAAACTAAGGCACCGGCCAAGGAGAATATAGGCAGTAAACTTCGAACCCCTACCAAGACCTAGCCAACGAACATGATATTCTCAACCGTTGAGTGGAGAGTGAGATCTGACTCTCACACGAACTCTGGTGCCCCTTTTTCTGACCACATCCCCTGGATGGGGAGGCCTGGCGGCACTCAGAGGAAGGATAGCAAGTTACCAAGAAGAGACTCGATATTCTAAGAGCATATATAGGGGGAGGAGGTCTCCCTCAACCACAGACATAAGGGAGGGGAGAAGGGGGGAAGTGGGAGGGAGGGAAGAATGGGAGGAAACAGGGGAAGGGCTAACAGTCAAGATGTAATATGAATAAATTAATAAAAAACATCACAAAAAATAAAAAATAAAAATATTATGCTATATCTAAAAAAAAAAAAAAGGATGGACCAACGATTACAGACAAGTGAGAGGAGACCAATAGGCTGAGTGGGTTTATAGCAACTGAGAGATTCTCAACCTGGAGCTGTGTTGGTGCCCTAGGGAATCCTTAGCAATGACGGACACACTGTGACTTTGGAGGTTGGAGTTGTACTTGTACCCCCATAGACCACTAAAGCAAACATATGCCTGTAATCTCAGGGCCTGTCTGTAGAACAGGGCTGGTCTGAGGCTCCCTAATCATTTGCACTGCTGTCAGTAAGGACTGGTATTGGCATGGAGTCTGCAGACACCAGGGATACCACAGAACCTCCCTGATAGACACCAACTGTGTGTTCAGCCCCAAAAGGCATCAGGGCTGAGACTAAGACTCCTAACCCAAGACAACGTATTTGTTAAATATATTCAACTATGAAGACCTCAGGGAAGGCCTGGCCTGCCACACTGGGTCTCTGCTGCTTCTGAAGACTGCGCTTATGACCACAGGGACCAGACAAACACTCTGGGAGCAGGAGAATGGTGCGGGAAAGATGGTGCAGAGGACAAACTACAATAGACCTATCTTGGTGGTGGTCTGGGGTGCTGTTTTCTACCTCAAGACTCTGGCAGTTTTTCACGGTGCATCCAAAGCAGGGGGAAAGAGGGAACAGTGTTAGGGCTTTTCCCATCGCTCTCTCTCATCAAAGGAAAGAAGGAAGCCTGCCCCCCACTTAAAAATTACCCTAGAGCCATGGTGCATAAAGGAACCAGGAGTGGTCTTCAGTCAGAATGGAGCTCTGAGGAAACATGGCCGCAATCCAGACGTGGAGGCAGAGAGCTCAGAATCCTACGGTGTTTTCAGGAATAAGCAGATAATCAGGATAGTGGAGGAATAAAAGATTCCCAAGCACAGAAGAAACTCTTCCTCTCTACAGATCCAGTATGGAATCATCTGCAAACAACACATTTAAAAGATGGACCAGAGATCACAGACAAGTGAGGTGAGGCCAATAGGCTAAGTAGGTTTATAGCAGCTGAGAAGTTCTCAACCTGGGGCTGTTAGTCCCCCCAAGAACACACTGTGATCATATTCCTTCTAAGTTAAATTTCATAGTATCCTGAACAGTTGGTTTAGATCACATGACTAGTGTTGCAGGCAATAAGATGAAGTGAAGCCCACAAAAGCAGGCCTGGTCTCCAGAGTTCCTGCATGACTAGAACCTTTCTCTGCAGAAGCTGTGGTTTCTAAGCACCGAGCTGACAGCCTCATCTTTATGTATTTACTTATGTACTCTGTGTGTGTGTCTCTCCGTGTGTGTGTGTGTGTGTGTGTGTGTGTCTCTCCGTGTGTGTGTGTGTGTGTGTGTGTGTGTGTGTGTGTGTGAGCATGCTTGTGCAGAGGTCAGAAAATAACCAATCTGGAGTCTATTACTGCTCTCCACCTTGTTGAGGCAGGCTCTCTCTTCTTGCTCCTGCTGTGGGCTGTGTTCCCCAGGCTATCTGGCCTGTGATCCTTCTATCGCTAACCCTCATCTCTCCATAGGGGTACTGGCTGGGATTACAGATGAAAGCCACCGCATATGGCTTCTTATGTGGATTCTGGAATCAAATTCAAGTCTCCAGGTTTGCATGAACATGCTTTTGTACCTTCTGAGCCATCTCCTAGACCCTGATCACCTTCCAGGGTCACCTTCAGAGGACAGTGGCTAAGGAGAGTCTACTAATCTCAACTGGCTATGGCATGATGGATGAAATAGTGTCCTCCAGGGATTTGGGGTTTATCAGACATTATTGGGCCAACTATAAGACCTTTGTGTCTCAAGACCATACCATAGTGGTTTCTACTGTTTGAAAGTTCATTGATAAACTACTGCTAACTCATTACCTTGAAGCAAAACTTTGTCCCTGTTCACTGATTAGAAGTCTAAGCACAAAGTGGTCATCTAGTGGGGTCCTCAGCTTAGAATTCACAACACTAAAATCAAGATGTTGGCAGGGGCTTGGCCAGCCTTTGAGGGAGAGTTCACTCCTGGGCACCACAGACTATTGGTTGGACTGAGTTGCTGGTGCCTGTTGGCCTGCATCCCCCTTCCTTAGACTATGAGCTGGGACTGGCATTTGCTCTCAGGGGCTCCCCAGTTTCTTAGTGGGCATTGTACAAAGCTGACTCTAGAAGTTCTTCTCATGCCCCTGACTGATGTACTTCTGCCTCTAAGCGGAGAAAGCTAAGATTAGTGGGCTTGTTGGGATAATCTAAGACAATATTTCACACATAAGACACATAGTGTCATGCCCAAAGGCTTCAAGGTTCAATGTGTACATGGCTTGGGGCCATTCTGATGACCACAGAGGAAAGACAAACTGAAGATTCACAATAGAAAGTTGAAAGCTTCCTAAGGCTCAGGTTTATGCCTTTATCATTAGGATGTAGAGCAGCCCTCAGCAGTGCAGTCTCACTCAGCCTCCTGGTGTGCCCGTGTCCGAGCCATGCAACATCGCCTTGTGCTGTGACTGTAATGCTACCTTGTATCAGCTCCACCAATGTAATTTTCGTGTTCTGAGATTGGAAAGAATCTGAGACTTACTCATCCCCAGTGCTGGCCCTATAACTTTTCACTAAGCCTGTGTTTATCATAATCATTGCCATTTACTTAACAAGTTACATTTAGTTCTCCTTCATTGGAGGGGGTACAGAGGTCTTCAATCAGCTTATAGTTTTCATTACAAAGTTTAAAGTGAGACAATTTTTTTTATTAAATACTTTTTTATTTTTCACATATACCTTTATATTATTACACATATATACAATAAACTACCTATAGCAAGAAGAACCATGACACAATCAGGAACTATATAAATGTTACACTCTTAGTGTTTTGGCTATTTGTATTTGACAGCCTTGAAGAAAACATCTTTCCTATCTTGGTGCATCTAAAATTCTGAATGTAAATCAATCTCCATCCCACCTTGTCATTATCAACTTAAAACATCTATCTAGACCTAAAAACATCTTAATTCCTAAGCAACTAAGCTTCACTGTAAAACTAAGCTACCTGGTCTTTAACTCTATCAGAGACTTGAGAAGAAATAAACTTGATTATCTGAATACGTCGGGAGTTCAGGTTAGTAGCTTTCCAAATGAGATGACAGGACAGTTTGCTACCTGAATAATCACCCAAAACTCTCTATAACATTGGCGCATCATCTTTAGCCTTCTGGGCCAGTATATCTGACAGACATATTTGTGATACAGGAACTATTGAGGACTTGCTTACCCTGTCTTGGCAGAGTTTGGCCTTCAACTCTGCCTGCATCCAAGCTTGCCCTTTTTTAGGCAGAATTTTTCTATGGTAGAAACAAGGACATTTTCTCCAGTGGCTTGTTTGCCACATTTGAAGCCATCTCCATAGGGAGGTCCTTTGATGTTCGTCATCCTCTTTAAGGTAGGCTGGGTATTGCCAGGAGTTAACCTGTCTCATTGTCAGTAAATCTTTAAAATAATAAAAAAAATTAAATGCTATATTCTCTATGTCTCTGAGGTTTTTTAAGACCTTATCTAACTATTTTATCTTATCCTTCTATAGAATCATATCTATCTGTTACACCTATGATGTTTATTCTTGTGATAAAAATAGACTAGTAATTAATATGATCATGATTTGATCAACTAACAATTAACTTGTATAACTTATTTATTCTAAACAGCTTGCAATAGCACTTTCAAAGTATTGGATAATTACTCAGTTTTAAGAGAATCCTTTTAAGTCTGAATACAAAGCGTCATGCAATGTATGGCAGACAGATGACCTTCGTCCCCTTTCTGTGCCTCAGGCAGACTCTAGAAATCCATCACAGCACTCTTCCTTTGACAGTGATCCCATAACCAGTCTCAGAAGCCATCTTAACTCATCAGAATTTCCTTTTCTAAGTATGGTGTGTCACATCTGTACTTCTAGACCCAAGAGGATAACTGTGTGTTTGGGGTCAGCCTAGGCTGCAAAGTGAGATTGTTTGTATTTAACAAACAAATGAACAGATAAGAGTTCCAAGAGGCCACAACCAACCAAGTGAGGTTGGCACATCTCAATATTATCAACCTAGAGTCGGTCAGTTCCTCAGGAAAACCAAGCTGTATGCCTCAGTCACTTCTTAATACTTGCATTCTTTTCAGATGTGCATGGTGGCACACACCTTTGATACAACTCAGGAGGCAGAGGCAGAAGGACCTCTGTGAGTTCAAGACCAGCCTGGTCTACATAGAGAGTTCCAGGACAACCAAGCCTATCAGGGATATATAAAGAGACCCTGTCTCAAGAGAAAAAAATGAAAAATTTAAAAATGTTTCTATTATTTCTTGTATGTTTTTGAAAATGCAACATCTATAGATTGGTCATTGGGCCTTCTAATTTCCTTTTTCTTTCTTTTCATTTGCTTAAGAGAAAAATCCTAAGAATCAGTCAAATACAATTTTTAAAGTCCAAATACCATCCATGGATTGTCACCTCTCACTCTCGCACCTGCACGAAGTTCACAAAGGCATCAACCTGGCCACAGAGCCTGAGCCCTTACCAGTTCTGTGCTCTCTGCTGTGGCTGGATTGGTTGTTTGAGGGTTTCAGAAACACCCTGAATAGTCCTAAGCATCACATAATAAAATGTATTCTGACACACCTAGCTGTATTACAGTGCTGGCCCTCCTGCTTGTTAAAACATTTTCCCTCTACCCCATTACAGAGAAGCACTACAGCGCACGCAGATCTCCGACTTCACATGGAAAGCTATACACCCAATTGCTTTATTGCCTGCACCTCAGGCGGCTGTTCAGTATGTATCCCCCATCATTCTGAACTGACATCGGTGTTGGGGGTGCTTTTGCCACCTCAGAATCAAGATCACATGATCCTGCAGACAAGACTGGATTATTACAGGATGTGCATGCTCTAACATGTAACCGGTTATTTATGGGTCAGTAGCATCATTAGGCGGTGTCAGCAGATTAGTGTGCACTGATCTGAGCTCACAGATTATCACCATGGAGAGACGATGAGGGCTTGCTAATTGCTACACTCAGTCTCATTCCACACTCTTAAAACCACTGATAAGGACACGGTAATCCTGAGTTCTACTTGCAAACAGATTCATAAAGCGCACAATGTATATTTTTAAATGCTCTGTGCTGCCCTCCCATCATCATTTGTTTCATAAGCTCACACCCGAGTCCACTGTCAATGGATCATTAAACCACACTTTTGCAAGCCAGGGTGAGCGTGAGGACCATTGAGCATGTTAAACTTGCCCTTATGCACCGGAATTAGATAAATATCGACACTAAATAACGCGGCAGTGATCTTCTGGGATCTCTGGTGGAGTAGTTAATAGCCCTTGGAATGTCTCATTTCCTTCTTGACATGATGTGCTCTGAATAGCTACCCCCTTGGAGTTCTGTGCAAAAACAAAATACAGGCAGCTCCTTAGCAGCACAGCCTTGCTTGCCTCTCTTCTCCCTTCTGCTTAGCACTCTTAGTAATTTCATAATTACTATTTTAAACACAGGAAGTAACCGACCTACTCAAGGTATAAATCCTTCATAAATCACTCACTCATCAGGTTAAACAAATACACATATACACACGTGTGTATATACATATTCGATTGGCCCTACCAGTTGTTTCACAATTTTAGAATTTGATTGGAGTGCTGATAAGTATAAAGATTGTATTTAAAAATACAGATTCTCTTGAAAAGTCAGACAACTGGCAAACTTGACTTGAATTTTTAAGAGAAGCTAGAGGAGGAAACACGAACGCTGCAGTTCCTCACAGGCACATGCTCTTGCTCCCTTGCAATGCATGCTCAAGCCAGCCCGAGGCCTCTAAAACTCTCATTACCCTGGCCAAGCAAAGCCCTTGCTACTCACAGCATGGCTGCTGGATAGGCTGTGTTGTCATGACTTGGAGTAGCTCATCGGGCAAACAGCTTGGCCTCAGCCCAGACTGAATCTCTAACAGTGAAAAGACTCTGAGGCATCCATGTGCCCAAAGAATCAGAGTAGCGCGAACAGTGACTCGGGTGGACAACAGCATGGAAGCCACAGCCATAGTGTCTTTAGGGTTCTGTTGCTGTCCACTGTCTTAGGTTTTAGTTTCGCCGTATTCTTTTTCTTTGCTTTGTCTCTTGACTCTAACACTTGTTTTTAATAATGCTTTGTTTCCTACAGCTGCCACTGTGGACGCTCACATCTTCCACAGACATCTACAAGACATTAATAAATAAAAAGGACAAGGACATCCTCCTTTTCACTAATAGTTCCATTAAAAACAATTGTTAGATCAAAGGATCTCTCCTTTGAATAAGGAAGATGAAGATTATATACCACATAATGCCTCTAGGAGTGGCCCAACGTCTTCCCCTATCAAACTCCTATCAAAATCTTAACCCTCAGAATATGTCCATGTGATTGTAATCCCAAGTGTCACTTCTGACATAATTAAGTTATGTCATCTAGAAACAACATGGTCCTAGGCCATCTAGACTAAAATCTATTGAATAACGTCCTTCTAAGAGATGCACAGAGGAGGGTGTAGAGAAGACGGGGTAGGTTGTAGGAACCCTGGAGAGATGGGAATGATGCTGGATCAGTTGGATGGGTACCTGAAGCTGGGGGTGGGGTAGGGCAGAGAACGAACCTCCCTTACATCTTCATAACAGACAGAGATGTTTTACTTTCCGACTTGTGGTCTCTAAAACACTTAGGCCATAGCTCTCTGTTTATGGCCATCCTCTCTGGCAGCCACGGAAATTAATAGTTCCCAACTTGAATTTCCGGTTTGCATCTTGTGAGTGGCTTAATGAATGGTGGAAAGCACAGAGGGTAGAGGGGGTGAGAGAGATAAGAGATCCTAACAGCCTGCCGGTCAGAAACGACATGCTGGCCAGCTCTTTGAGTGATCTGTGCACAGGAAGTCCTTTGAGTCCCCTTACCACATCTGGCTTTGTGTTTTCCTGGCACCATGCTTGCTTACCAGGACATACCTAGAATGTCATTTCCTGCATCTAAGTCAATGAGCTAATGTTAGTAGAAAAACACATTCCAGGAGAACTCTGGGGCAGGAGGGGAGATACCCAACAGTGGACACAAGAACTCTTCAGCGGGTATTTGAATATAAGAAATTCTCAGCCAGGATTCATCTTATAGCTCCTGCAAAACTGCCCTGGGAAAGTGGACTGATGCAAAGGATTAAAGAAAGTCCAGAGCCAGTGGTGGAGAAAAGAGAAGAAGGAGTGAATGAATGCATCTGCCCGTCCTAAATTTGGAAATGCCAATCCCACAAAGCAATGCCTACAATACAAGGCTTTATTGTTTCCGGCTCATCACCAAGCTAGCACTGCCCAGCTCCCATGGATAACAAACGGCACATCTGACAAATGTGGGGCCCATGCCATCTGCAGATTTCCATTCAATGTAGGAAGGAGGTAACCATGAGTGAACTGGGAAAATCAGAAAAGCCTGAACAGTTCCCTTAAGAATATTTGTTGTGGGGAGGGCAGGATTGAAATAAAAATATCTGTGATCTATGGAGAGGAGAAAGTCTTTGGATTCCATTTTAGCTGAGGCAGAAAAGGCAAAATGCTGAGCAAATGTCAGAAAAGAGTCAGTGATGTAAGAAAATTAAAGAGAAGGCCCAGCCTGTTCGGCAATCAAAGGCAAAAACACTACTGAAAACTGTGGTTAAGGGGGGAAAATGGCTCAGGGAGCTGAGAGCCTGCCACACAATCATGGGGACCTAAGTGAAGACCCTCAGCACCTATGTAGAAGCTGTATGGGGGGACAGTGTGTACCTGCAATCCCACAACAGCAAGTGCAGAGAAGAGAAGCCTGGGAACTCACTTGTCGGCTGGCCAGTCTAGCCAATCAGTAAGCTCTGGGTCAATCAATCACAAACACTATCTCAAAAAATTAAGTAGAGATGAATGAAAATAGATGTGTAGCACCCTGGCCTCCACAAATACATGAATGGGCAAGAGCACTCATTCAAACACATCACATCATACACCACACTCAAGTACATAACAAAGACATGTTAGGCAGAGATATAAAAGTAATAGAAGGGGTTTTAATGCAGTTGAATATGAAATATGACAAGTACATGTCATGGTATCTCATTAACAGATCTGACCCGAGTCAGAGTACATATAACTGTTTTCTAAGACTCAGACAGGTGTTGCTCAGGAAACACCAGAAGCATGCATTGATTAAGTCATGTGTTGACGCATAACCACAATGTAAGACTGTGACTGAGAAATCATTAATGATCTATGTTTGATGTATTGAGGTACTATTAATAATATGGTTCCAAGGCACTTTCATTATTTAAAAGACTCCTAATGGACTCTATATTCTATAGAAGGGGTATTGTTGGTTTAAATGAACAAAAGGATTGTTACAAAGACCTTTAATTCTTCAGGTGCTTGGGAATTAGTACAAGCCTAGAAACAAAGAAAGAAAGGTCTTAAAACTAGAAGAAAGTGGTCTGGTCCATTCCACCTAACTGAATCCCATTTATTTAACACATGGCTTACATTGACAAGCTATATGTGGTCAGTACTTCTAGTCACCGAGGATATGAAGTCTTCAGTCTAGTCTATCTGGAAAGCTAAAATTTAAAAGTGCTGACATAGTAATAAGAAACACCAAGTTCCTTGTGGGAAGACCAACGAAAGAAGTAATTGTGTCACTACTCAGGGATTCAGACACCCAGAAAACAAAGATCTTATCAACTTGCTAGAAAGAACATAAGTGAAAGAATAAAGAATAAGGTATAGAATAGACCCTATCCGTAGATCATGAAGCTGAGAGAAGACAGGATGGACACTTTCCGTGTTCATTCATCTCTACCTACGTGTTTGAGACAGTGTCTGTGATTGGCTGACCCAGAGCTTACCGATTGGCTAGACTGTCCCCTCCTTTCACCCTCAGTGACCCACTTCCCCCAGAAGGCCCCACATGGAAGGATATCCATGGTCTTACAAAACAATGCCACCAATTGGAGACAGAACGTTCAAATGCATGAGTCTGTGGGGGACAAAACATGACCGAAACTAGCTCATCTAAGTCCTAAGCCTCTGCACTTCCACACTGAATGCCACGAGTGCAAGCAGTTATTTGCTTAGTAGTTCCCCTTGGGTAAGCAATAACCTTGGCTGCTGTATATCAGCCACTCTCTGATTGGTCTCCCTTCGTGCCTCCCAGCCAGCTTGGATCCATTTTTCACACTGGAGCCCAAGGGCCTTTCTCAAAATGTAAATCAGACCATTGCCCCATGTCTCTTTGTTTGAGTTCCACATCTTCTTATTGCTCCTAAGAGTGTGGAGCCCTTCAAACGGCCTGCAAAGCTGTTTGGTCCCAATGATGAGCCCTCTCTCCAGCATCCTCACTCTTTCCATTTCTCTAGCTGCTGTGACACTTGTCCAGTCCTAGGATCTACATAAGGTTCTGGTTGTTGCACTCTTCAGGAGCATTGTGCTTTCACTCCCAAGGCCTCCATATTACTCATATGCTAACTTCTTACCTTGCATATTGCAAGGGAGGATCTTGTGTTACGAGCCCTTAAAATATGTTCCTGAAAATAAAAGTCTGATACTTTCTTATAACAAGGAAGTACACAGAATATTCACATCTCTGATTCTAGCTCTGAGTTCAAACAATTTTTTTAAACACACATTCTGGTCATATTCATTAGCATCTCATCTTCTCTTGCTCCTATCCCTGCCAACCCCTGTCATCTGCTCTACAGTTCTGCTTCCCACAGCCATATCTTTGTGTGTTGTGACACACTGAGTGTAACCAGAGCTTCTACGGGGGCATGGATATATATATCTAACCACATAAGTGATTCCCTGGGGGCAGAGGTTGGAACTTTAATTAGCTGTGTGAATTTAACCTCAAATTCTTCACTGGAAAAGGATGGTAGAAAAATTATATTTATCCATAGCATAATTGTTGTCAGAGGACTTAATGCACATAAAATATTTTCTGTACTTTTATCCTTGAGTTCGTTCTCCATATTTATGTTTTTCTTTATATACTTTATATACTCTTTTCTTTACTTTCTCTTTCTCCTCCTCGTCTCTCAATTTTCTGTAGCTCTTCTGTGGTGAACCTACATGTCTTCCAGTTCTCAGAAGAAATGATCAGCTTAGGGATCCATGTTTTTTCTTTAATCAAGATAAAAATGTCAATTTTCTTTTTAAATATTGCCTCTTTGTCCTTTTCTTCTGGATTGCTATCATTCATGTAGACAAGACATTGACGCTTAGTAGAAACCAAATTAGAGCAGGAGTTACTACTGTCTTCTGTAGAGGCCAGTTAGTGAATGTTTCTTCTCTGTGAGTCACATGATTGACAGCAGCTATGGGTCAGCTGTCATTAGCATTAGCCGATGTTCTATGTCTGTGAAGAGACACCATGACCATGGCAACTCTTATAAAGGAGAAAGCATTTAATTATGTCTGGATGGCAGATTCAGAGGTTTAGTCCAGTCTTGTCATGGTGGGGAACATAGTGGCATGTAGGCAGACACAGTGCTGGAGAGATAGCTGAGAGTTCTACATCTGGATTTGTGGGCAGCAGGGAGAGAGAGAGAGAGAGAGAGAGAGAGAGAGAGAGAGAGAGAGAGAGACAGACAGACAGACAGACAGACAGACAGACAGACAGACAGACAGACATTGGGCCTGGCTTGTGCTTCTGAAACGTCAAAGCCCATCCTCAGTGACACACTTCCTCCTACAAGGCCGCATCTCCTAATAATGCCACTCCCTGGTGACCAAGCATTCAAGCCTATGAGTCTATGGGGGTCATTCCTATTCAAACCACCACAGAGGTCATGTAGAAAGTGGGTGTGGCTATGGTCTAATGACACTGCACATCAACAGCAGACTGCATTTGGATAACACTGTGGTTTGCATGAGTATGAAATAGCTTTGACCAACATCTTCCATGCTATCTCAGTCTAGCCCTTTGTTGACATAAAGATGATTACATCTGAGGCTCTTAACAGCAAAGCAAATGAACCTATGTCCATAGATGTGAATATTCTAACACACAGATCCTTGGCTCACTTGCTGTCTAATCTTTCATAGAAAAGCTTACTTTGTATGATCTGCTTGTCAGTTAATTACAATATTCGTTTACTCTGCCTATTTTGGTCTTTCTTTTTAATTCTTCAAACGAGTTGAAACATTATATACATTCTCTCATTGAAGGCGAGTCTAAGAAAATTTGTTACATGTGCTTACTTTATCTCTGTATGAAATTATCCATATGGTACTCTGTATGATTACTTTCTGAGTTTGCCACTGACCTTAACATTCCTGCATTGGGCTTCAGTCTTCATCACCCCCTCATTGGTCCTTCTTAGTCTTTCTCAGCCTTCTGTGAACAGTTACTGTCTTTGAAGCTACTACACAACACTCAACCTACACTTCAACCATTTACTATGCATTTGGATGAGAATGAATCTCACAGCTCAGACAAATTAGTGGTGCAGTCTCTCCAGAGGGAAGCTCAGGAGGCCTTGCTGAAGGAAGTGAATCACTGGGAGTGCAATTTGACAGCAGACAGCTTGGCCTCACTTTTTGCTCTCTGCTTCTTGCTTGCGGTTCAAGATGTGAGCTCTTAGTTCCCTGTCTTGAGGCCATGCCTCCCTCCTCCATGATGAATCATAAGCCAAAATAAAGCCTTTTGTATTATGAGTTGCTTTGGTCACGGTGTTTTGCAACAGCCACAGAAAAATAACAAATTTATCAAGTTTGTTTGAATCCTCACATTTCTCGTTTATAGGTTTCCACTGGGCATATATATATATCTCGTGGTTTATCCACTTGAGTTTCTGGTGTGTGGCCTGAGAAATTGAGCTCCCCAAGAGAAAGGCATGATGAACAGGATGGGACTCGGGGACGGGGACTGCCTTGATCCTGCTTTTCCCAGGACTCTAACTGTTGAAACTGTTTATTTTGCAGCTTCCTCAGCACCACATGATTTCTGGAGTTGGTTTAAGCCATTGATTTAGCATATGTTATAATGTTGTATTACTGTATTTATATAGTAGCAATTTTATTTGATATTTCACTCTAAAGCATACACACACACACACACACACACACACACACACACACACACACACACACATTTTGTTTACATCTCCAGCAATCCTGAGCCTCTGTGTTCCCATTACTCTTTTAGAAGGAAGGTGTGACTCCAAATCACCGTAGATAAAAAGAATACCCCGTCTCCAACATCTGACTTGGGAAGATTTTCTTCACACTGTTGTCACACCTGGCCTGGTCTTCAGGCCCTGCAGCAATGAGCAGAGTGTTTCCTCCATCCTTTACAGAACCGTGGCCCCTAGCTTAAAGGCAAGCATCTGACTGCCAGCTACACCTGGCAGCATCCAGACCAGGAGCTGGATTAAAAGGGTATCCACCTTGGCTGTTATTTCCCACTTGTTATTTCAGCTGTTGCCGCCGAATCTGGAGCTGAAGGATTAAATCAAGCCGTGGAGACTCAACCTATCTCAGCTGAGTCTAGATCGGTGCGGTTGAGTTTATTGTTCGCGCTACATAACCACAATTCATTTCAATGTTAGAAACCAAAGAAAATTAAAGGTTGCATCAATGTCTTCTGAACTTGACAGGAAAGACTTAAGATATAAATAGGAATGATTCAAAATGGCTGAGAAATACATGCGTAATTAATTTTAAAAATAACTTTTAGAAAAACGAGTGACTATTTAGCTAATAATAGCTACAAACTAATAAGGAACCTATAGCCACCTCCAAGATGCACTGCCTTAAATACTCTGACACCACTCCAAAATAGTTTTAACCTTGCACTCTTTCTAGGACCTCCCAGTTCTAAAACCGACACAGTATTCCAAGGTACACCCCTGAGTTACTCTGCCCACCACTTATTAAGAAGATAATATCTTAATTTAAAGGTTGTTCACATAAAGGGACAGAAAATTGAGTGCCTAATGAGTTTGTAATGATTCCTTTCAATTGAGATGAGTTCATCTGCACTATTGCATCTGTACAAAGAGCAAAGTTTGCATTTGGTCCTCAAAGCCTCTGGACACACAGAGAATATGACATTCCTGTACTAAGCTGTCCAAGGATAGCTGTGCATTTATTCAGTTTACTTCCTCATCAGAACACAGGGTCCCAGATGCCCTAGGTTTCACAGATGGTCAGGCTAGCTCATACCAGTGATCTTAGCACTGGGCAGGCTGAGGGAGGGTGGTAGCCATGAGCTCAAGGCTAGCCTTGGCTACGCTGCAAGTTCCAGGACAACTTGGGCTTCACAGTGAAACCCTGTCTCAAAACAAAACCACGCAGACACATAAGTGAGGAAAATCAATTAGGTTGGCAGTAACAAAGGAAAACATAAGTTATAAGAAATGGTAGTCAGCACACAGGCACTTGTTTGGGTATCACATCATGAGAAGGATATGTCTCTTGCCCCCGGAAGCCAGAGACCCAGGTTCTTGCAAGATATACTCAGTGATACATTAAAATGCAGGTTTGAGCTCAATCTACATAAATCACTGAATTCCAAGGCCCAGGCAGCACTTTACCATTTCCCCACAGATGAGCAGCCTAAGGTTAGTCACCCGAATCCACAGAGATCATAGGACATGGGAGACTCAGGTAGGTTCTCACCAGCCTTAGTGTGAGCCACTTGGCAGTTTTGTCTGGTGGAGGGCCGCGGGAGGCTTTCAAGGTTGCTTTCTCTGTCTATTTCCCTCCATGTTTCTTTTTTTCCCAGAGTAAGCTCGTGTGCTCAGCAGAAACCGTGAAGTCTGGAATGATTAGGAACCTTGAGCAGGTAAAGGAGCTCACATCAGACCATCTGCCATGAATGCCAAGGAGAAGAGTAAATAGGTAAAACCACACTTTCCCCTCTCAAAACAATTTCTGAGTCTCTAGCAGGTGCAGCTGCAGATAAACCAGGGTGTCAGGAAGGCCCTCCCCTCCTCCCCCACCCCCCACGGGATGACACCTTGTGCAAAGCCACAATCTCAGCCTAGGGGGGAATCCTCACAGCTAAGCTGAGCATTGCATTACATGGGATTCGTGGTGGCTGGGTTTCAGGGCAGCATCCTGGGATGCCCGGAAAACACAAAATCCATACAGACTCATCCCCGGGGCCAGGATCAGGAGAACATTACTACCCAGGTTGCCACATACACATACATGCCTTCTTCACATTTGGCTTTCTGCAAACACAGAGTGAAAATAAAATAATAATAAGTAAGAGAAAATGAGAACGAACTGGGGCAATTTATGCTTCACAGAGCTCCGTCGGTTATTACCATGTTTTAAATTGTGAGTTGCAAACACAAGCTGCTCTTAAACAAGAACAAAAAAGCAAAGCAGATGGTTTCCTTTCGCATCCTGTGAAACTTTTCCTGAATTCAGCGTATGTTCCCTTCTGCCCAGCTGGCGTTCTCCATGAAAATAACCCATTCTGGTGACTCTGAGCTTTGTGCTTTCTCTTTCTTTTCTGTCCTGTCATTTGAGAAAAAAAAATTATGCCTGCTCCCTGACACATCATCTTAAATGTCATCATACCTAAAAATTAGACACAGAAAAAAGAACTGTCAAAATATTTAGCCAGATCTTACCTCTGGGCATTGCACACAGAAGCATGGTTGGACACAGGCAGGTGTCTCTTATTACTTCTGTTATAACAGTGTTATTTTCAACAAAAATATTTCTTGAAAATAGATATTCATTGTATATTTGACATAGTAAAAAGTACATGAACTTTGTATTAGTAAAGAGTTGGATTCAAATTCTAGTTTAGCCTCTTAACAAATAATTACACATCCTGAGGAAAGTTATTTAAATTTTATTTCAAAATATTTATAGCCTGTGATCCTCGGGGCTTTTATTTATAGCAAAGGAAACATAGTAATATTTGTCTTGGGTGGAAAATTATGGAAAGAAACAAATAAATTTGCTGGGCCCATTATAGATGTTCACTATCCTGAAAGTTCACTTCTGTAAGGCTCAGTTCTTGAGTAATCCAAACCAACCTCAGTTTTCTAGCTTATCAGAAATTCAGAATTTTTTTTTATCTACTAAATGTAGTTAAAACAAGACCCCCAGATAGTTTCTAACTATGCCTCAATGTGAGCTGTTGTACCTTGCCACACATATAAGTCATGAGATCAGTAGCTCCCACTTCACCCATTCTTTAGAGATGGAAGAAGACAGTGTAACATTTGTGTAGCTTTCTGTGAAGTATCCAGGACATTCTTAGTTGAAACAAATGGCCTTATTGCCTATGGGATGTGCTTTTATCGCTATTGTTTATTTAAGGTTGACATAAGAACACTTGCGAGGTCTTCAGATTCCCTCAATTGTCTCCATTGTCTCAACACAGTAGCCTAGAAATGGCTAGAGACTGTCACCCTGGCTTGAGTGGACGGAAGTGGCCAAGGAGGAAAGCAATTAGGTCTTACCCAGATATAATACATAAGGACCAAAGTGATGACCAGCACAGTGGGACATCCCCAGTAATACAACAGCAGCACTTTAATTTTGGGAATAGCAAACAGTTGTCCAATTGGCTTCAAAGCCTGACCAATAGGGATGAATTCATGCCTGCCACTGTAACCTACCCAACTACTCGGAGGTGATGTCATGGACCCTAGATGAGAATCCACTATTCTCCTTCTCCTAAACCAGCATCGTTCCCAACTGCAACCTAAATATTTAGCTTTATGTGTACATCCCACCCTCATCAAAGAACCTTCCTATTATAACAGATGGAGACCATTACAGAAAGCCACCATGAACCAACCTGTGGAGAAAAACTGACTTTGGGATGGACAGTCCCAGTTGACACAGCTGTAACGCAAACCCTACACCTTGGGCCCAGGGAACATCTCACAAGATGGGGTGGGAAGATTGTAAGAGCCAAAGGCACAGGAATTTATAACTGCCATGAAATAGTGTCTCTATTATTGACAGGGAAGCTACGGCCATGAAACCTTATCAATATGGCTGCCCACAAAAGCCGTGAATAGTGAGAACAAGAGTTGACGTCCCAAAGTGAATGGGGAAAAAAATCTCACAAGGCACATCCTAGATAAAGAGCTGTAGGAAATTATTGGTTAGAGGGAAATTCAGTCTTCTCCATGGATGAGGCCATGAACCACTTGGGAGTGGTCAGCCCTAAATACATGTACCCATGAGCAACACTAAATATTATACACACACACACACACACACACACATATAGATTACAATATTAAATAAAATAGAAGAGGTCATGAAGGTGAGGGGCATATGAGGAAGTGAGGGGGAAATGGTATAATTACAGTACTTGTGTATGATCTTTTAGAAAATAATAAAATGAATACAAACAACAACAACAACAAAATGTTAGCAGCCAAAAGGATTTCTCTTCTTTACCATTTCAATTCTTTTTGTACCTCAACAGACTGAGGAAAAGAAGCTTCAAAGTTTCTAATGATTTTATTTTATGGCCAGATATGTGTTTTAAAAGCCTGCATAGCATTTAGTGTGGGGTTAGTTTTCCATTGCTGTGGTAAATTCTTATATTTCAGTGGGTATCTTGGATGACCAAATAAAATCGAGGTCCCTTTCTTTCTATACTGACCTCCCTTACCCTCCCCAATTATCAATCCCCTCCCTATTTTTCCCACTCCCTTTCATATCACCTTAACCTTGCTATTCTCTTCTCTACCCACCTCACCATGGTCCCTCTTTGCTTTCCGGGTCTCTACGATTAACCCATATTGTACACTCACACCTGAGGACTTGGAGCTAAGGGATCACAGTGGGAGAGGGCACACAGCACTTGTTTTCCTATTTCTGAACTTTGCTATTCAATATTATCTGTTCTCACTTTATCCATTTACCTGCAAAGGTCGCGATGCAATTTTGTAATGGTGCACATTCCATTGAGTAGGTGCATCTTACTATCATTATTTATTTGTCAGCTGGAGGACGTTGGAATGTTCCATGGTGAAGGCTTGTGTTCAGCTCACTTTTTCCTTTTTATTTGGTTCATGATCCTAGCCCAAGGAACGGTGCCACCTGCGATTGGTGGCTCTTCCTGCCCCAATTATCCGAATCAATGTTATCTGTTAGACGCATGCTGAGAGGCCTGGCTCCCAGATGATTCTAACTCTCATCAAGTCAGTAGTTGAGGTTAAGATAAAACTTGTGCAATGCTGGGGTGGGCTTCGCACAATAAGAGGTGTGAATACTGGGGGTCCACAGAGACTTATCTTGGAGATTAGACACCACAGTCTCTCTCAGCCAATATCCCGTGCTAACATACAGAATGGAGGGATAAGGATGGAGAACAATGCAACTTTTCTTCCCTGGTTTCACAGTCACACCGTTAACCTGATATCCAGATCAATTACTCTCTCAGAAAGCTTCTTTAACAAGATACACATACACACACACACACACACACACACACACACACACACACACACACACACGTATGTATATAACTGGTACCTAGCTACAGAGGCCAGAAATGGCCATTGGATCCCTTGTAAGTGATTGTGAGTGGCCCTGAGTACCAAGAATGGAACCCAGGTCTTCCTCAAGAGCAGCTTGTGCCCCTAACTGCTGCACCATCTTTCCAGGCCTGTCAGAATGTACTTTTAATCAACTTCTCTTTCGCAACGTAGACATCATTCTCCCATCACTGATTTAGCAAGTGTTGTGTCACTCAATTTTCATTTCACAGACTCTAGTCTTGTTACCCTGATGGCAAGGGCTCTGTAAAATTATTTCTTAAAAACATGCCTTTATTAATTGAGGATTTTTTATGATATTGGCCGAAACTCCACACAGATCCACCTCACTTCCCTGGCCCCCCTAACTTCATGTACTCTTGTATTTAATCACTCAATATGACAGTGTGGAGTAGGGAGTTAGCTACTCCAGTAGGTAGCGTCACACTCAGGGTACACAGAGGGCACAAAGTTAAGTAGGTGGGTTATTAAAACAAATTTACTTTTTAATTATTTGAAATTACACACATGTGTTGAGAATATAGCATGAATTCATGATGACTGTATTTTAAATTATTAAAATATAAATGTCATGTAAAAACAGGACTCATGAGGTCACTAATTAGGTACTCAGATTTTATAGAATGATAACAAAATTTTAATATCTATAACTGATTTTTTAAAAAGATTTACTTATTATGTATACAGTGTTCTGCCTGCATTTACACCTGCAGGCCAGAAGAGGGCATCAGATCACATTATAGATGGTTGTGAGCCACCATGTGGTTGCTAGAAATTGAACTCAGGACCTTTGGAAGAACAGACAGTGTTCTGAACCTCTGAGCCATCTCTCCAACCTTCCTATAACTGATTTTTATTTCCTCAATCTCACCAGTAATCTGTGGAATCATTCTGGGGAAAGGAAATCACTATACTTTAAGACATATTTATGTTTGTTCACTATACTTTAAGACATACTTATGTTTGTGCATATACATATATATCAATTAATAAAATCTTTATTTAAGAAATAATTTTACACAACCCTTGCCATCAGGGTGACAAGACTAGTGTATGAAATGAAAACTGGGAGTCGGTCCGTCTGTCTGTCCTTCTGTCTGTAGAAGAACATGCTGACATAAGTGCAGAACCCAAGGAGAAGGCCAGGCCCCTGGAGCTGGAGTTACAGGTAGTTCTGCACTACCCAGAGGGATGTATGGAAAAGAACTGTTTCTCTGGAAAAGTGGGAAGTGGTTTTAGCAGCTAAGCCTTCACTAGATCACCAGAAGTGCCTCCTCTAAAACCGGTTCTCAACATTGTAACACTCAGTAAAACTACAATTTATGAGAACCTAGCTAAGTACACTCATCAAAGTTTTTAAAATGCTAGAACGTCATAATTTAAATAATCAATTCACTGTAAGAAGTTGTATTTAGAGAACAGTATATAACAATAAAAAAATTAGATTATGGACTAAAGACTAGGCAACCAAGACACACCCTGAAGCTGATGTTCTACCAGCCCCCAAAGCATGGGACTCTCAGGGCATAGCCTGAACATTATTTTGTAAATCCTCCAAAGCTCTCTAGAAGAGCCACAGACCGAGTTACAGTTTCATCTTGTCTAGTATATGTAGGACAACACAAAGAACCATCCACACTGAACTTTTGATCACTTCTCCTTGGTCTCTTTCGTCGAATGCCCTTCTCATCATCTGCAGAGCTTGAGGCTCTCCCTCTGTATGAACTTTGCTCAGGTGACCCCTTTTCACCCTGATATTTAACTGATGAGTCAGCCCTGAGCTCCCCATCCATGTGTGGTCTCTCCACTGTGCCTGGTTCCTCTTCCTTCTTTCCCTGACCTCGATCATCTTCTTTAGCATCATGGGATTTATTAATTCATATGTGTATCATGTGTTTTCTTGCCCCCAAGTGTCTGTTGCCTAAGTGTTTCCTGGTGTCTCCTAAACATCTGGAACTATGCCTGCACTATATCAAATGCTAAGTGTGGATTTCTTTTTAAATGAGTGAACTGGAATACTGTTTGTCATGATAGCAACTGAACAACAACAAAAGGACCACCTTCCCTGCTGAGTTAAAAGCTATATAGGCATTTCTGTTAACAAGGCCAGTGTCCCCAAGTATTCTCAGTCGCTTTGTCTTCCCTTTGCCTGA
The DNA here is from genome assembly GCF_964271855.1 of Acomys minous. NCBI lineage: Eukaryota > Metazoa > Chordata > Mammalia > Rodentia > Muridae > Acomys > Acomys minous. Next base: position 63,316,233 of record NC_140485.1, on the reverse strand, counting down.
GGAGTTTATAACTCACTGGGAAAAGCCAAGATTCCATAAGTAAATAAAGTCTAATACAAAACATTTGTGCTCAACTTGATTTTCAAAATTCACAAAGGCTGCTGTAGCGACGTAGATCCATGCCATGAGTGATCTCGGTTCAAGTCATTTACAACCCAGGGAAGCAATGGTCTGAGTGACTCGGATTCAGTGATGAAAATCAATACCCAACGGAATTGAGGCACAAGCACTTCTTTTATTATGAAGGTACATTAACTATTCCAAAGCTTGAAGGGATGCCTGAGATTTTTATTATTGTCTTTTTATCTTTATTATTACTATTTTTTGCTTTTTAAAAAATAATTATTTAATGTATATACAGTGTTCTGACTGCATATATGCTTGCGCAACAGAAGAGGGCACCAGATCTCATTATAGGTGGTTGTGAGCCACCATGTGGTTGCTGGGAATTGAACTCAGGACCTTTGGAAGAACAGCCAGTGCTATTAACCTCTGAGCCATCTCTCCAGGCTTTTTTTTTTTTTTTTTTTTTGCTTTTTAACTTGAACTCAGCACTCTACAATATAACTGAGATTTGCTTTCTAAATGAAGATGTTTCCTCAAAATTTACTTCCACCTCTGTTCCCAGAATGGTAATTCTGCGAGCCACAAAGGCCAATATATTCTGAAAAGAAATAATATAATAATAATATAACTTAGTAATAAAATATTAATGCTTTTATAAATGTTTATTGTCCTGTTAAATCAAATGAGTTCCATGCATGGGCAAAGTAAACTACATATATTCTGTCAAGAAATAAACAGTAAATCAAATATCTGGTTATTGAACAGCAGTTTTTCTACTTTCAACCAGTACAGTGTCCTCCATTCCCAAATTAATCTCTAAAAAACTGTTTGAAGTAGAGAGCAAAAAATGAGAGAAAATATTTTCTGACAGGAAAGCTTGCATTGTAATTGTGCAATTATCAAAGCCCAGAAGTCACAAATTACAGCTCATATTGGTGTTTAGCATGCTTCTCTAAACTTTCATTCATGTAAAAACTTAATTAATTATCCCTGAGTGACAGTGTTCTCCTTGGAAGACCGCGATTAACCACGTGCATTAAAATTCTAGCCTTCTTCTGCCCAACAGAAGCAACATAGACACAATTAAGTGACTACATTCAAAGCCCTATGATCCCAGGAGTTGACACATCGTCCCAATAATTTCCAGCAAATTGGTGTGGAGCTTCTCTGACTGTCACTTCCTGGCTGGCCCTTTACTCTGCCTGTCAACTAGCAGAGGAGAGACAAACAGTATTCTGCAGTGTACACTTATTTTTTTTTAATGACTTGGTACATAAAAGTCCCTAAGGACCTATATTATTATATAGACAGTCCCTGCTAACTATTTCCCAGTTGGAAGGATGTAGGCATGGAGAGTGTGCCAAATAATCTAAGCTCTTCCACCGTTAATTCAGTTCAGTGAATAGTTTTGAAATTTCACTACTTCCACTTCATAGCCTTAAAGGCCTCTTCTGTAAGGGTTTGTTAGGATACTGTTGCTGGCAAAAATGGTGGTGCTATTACAGGCGAGATTGACTTTGGTGGATTATACGCTCCACATCCTCCCTATGATGTGGGGAGAAGCAGGTGACATAGTAAGAAAATTGACACTGGATCTTGAGGGTGTACTAGATAGACACTGAAATGACCCTCCACCCTCATAGTCACGCCTTGTGTGACTGCCTTCCCCTGGGTGTATAGACGTCACACCCTCATAGTCACGCCTTGTGTGACTGCCTTCCCTCACACCCTCATAGTCACACCTTGTGTGACTGCCTTCCCCTGGGTGTATAGACGTCACACCCTCATAGTCACGCCTTGTGTGACTGCCTTCCCCTGAGTATATAGACCCCACACCCTCATAGTCACGCCTTGTGTGACTGCCTTTCCCTGAGTATATAGACCCCGCATCCTCATAGTCACGCCTTGTGTGACTGCCTTCCCCTGAGTGTACAGACCCCACACCCTCATAGTCACACCTTGTGTGACTGCCTTCCCCTGAGTGTATAGACGCCACACCCTCATAGTCATGCCTTATGTGGCTGCCTTCCCCTGAGTGAATAGACCACATGAGTTGTTTCTAAGTATCAGAATATGGAACATATGATAAGAAACCATTTCTGTGATCACAGTAAAATGACAATGACATTGTGGGTGAGGCAAATGGATAGAATAGAAATGAAAAAGCAACACACCTACCCTTTTGCTCTGTCACATGACTTCTATCTCTCAACAGACATTACAATATAGAACCTTTTCATTTCATTACAATTTTCTCTAAGTAGCTCACATAAGCAATATTCTTGACTTGAACCTATTTAGTAAAACCATTTCACCTTTTTAAATGAGATTTTATTTAGTACAGTGGTCCTGGATTCTAGGGTTTTTAGACTGATTTAAAATATGGGTTTGAAACTGACATGTCGCTGCTAACTTTCTTTTCCTTCAGTAAGATTCTGAAAGCCTCCAGTGTAACAAAGAAACTGTGCTGTAGAGTATAATAATTTTGTGAAAGGAAATTTTTACAAAAAAGAAAAATTTTTAAAAATTGCTCAAAGCAAATAACCATTATTTAAAAATCGGCAGTTTAGCGTCATAAAACATCTACCAGTCAACTTGTTATTCTGTTGTGAAACAGCACACTTTTTGCCATGAGACTTTAGGAAGACTTTAGGAATTGATGTCGTGAACATGGCTCTATTTGCAGTGAGAAGGAACAGTTTGTTCCATCTGACATTTTCAGCTCCTGACCGGACAATGACCTGCCTCATCTGCTGTGACACTGATTCCCTAGTTGTTGCAGAAACTGTGGGTAGAGCCGCTAGAGAAAACATAAGATGCCCCTCCCTCCATCTATTTCAGACAACTATTTTATTTCCTCTTCTATGTGAGATTCAAGCATCCTCTCTTCAGCCCTCCTTAGCTTCTTTGGGTCTGTGGGTTGCAGAATTGCTCTCATGTACATCAATTATGGCTAATGTTCACTTCGATGTGAGTACATACCGTGTGTGTCTTTCTGGGTCTGGGTTACCTCACTCAGGATAATCTTTTCTAGTTCCATCCATTTGCCTGCAAATTGCATGATGTCTTTCTTTTTAATAACTAAATAGTATTCCATTGTGTAAATGTACCATATTTTCTCTGTCCATTCTTTGGTTGAGGACTGTCTAGGTTGTTTCCAGTTTCTGGCTATTACGAATCAAGCTGGTATGAACATATTGAGCAAGTGTCCTTTTGGTATGGTGGAGCATCTTTTGGGTATGTGCCCAGGAGTGATATAGCTGGGTCTTGAGGTAGAACTATTCCCAGTTTTCTGAGAAACCACCAGATTGATTTCCAAAGTGGATGGAGGGAGAGAGCTATGCAGGAGATGGGGTGGGGAGGGTAATGAGTAAGGGTGGGTAGTGGGGTGGGATGGGGAGGACCTGGAGAGAGAACTAAAATCAATGGGGTATCATCTCTGGGACTGGGGCAGCCCCTGGGGGGTCTATGAGGGTGACCCTAGCTGAAAGCCCTAACACTGGAGGACATGGATCCTGAATTCACCACCTCCTCCAGCCAGGTGGGTCTTCCAGTAGATGGAGAGGAACACCAACTCACCCATAAAACTTTCAACCCAAAATTTGTCTTGCTCACAAGAAATACAAGGATAAAGATGGAGCAGAGATTGAGGAAATGGCAAACCAGTGACTGGCCCAACTTTAGACCCACCCCATGGGAGAAAGCCAACTCCTGACGCTATTAATGATACTCTGCTATGCTTGCAGACAGGAACTGTCTTCTGAGAGGCTTCACCCAACAGCTGATGGAAACATATGCAGAGACCCACAGACAAACAATAGGCTGAGCTTTAGGTGTTTTGTGGGAGCCCAAGGGACCAAGGTTACCACAAGAAGACCTACAGAGTGGAGTAACCTGGGCCCATAGGGGGCTCACCGAGACTGAACTATCAACCAAAGAGTTTGCATGGGCCAGACCTAGACCCCCTACACATATATGTAACAAATGTGCAGCTTGTTCATCATGTGGGTCCCCTAACAATGGGAGAAGGGACTGTCTCTGACTCTGTTGCTTGCCATTGGATCCCTTTCCCTTAGCTGGGCTGTCTTGTCCAGCCTCAGAGGGAGAAGATATGCTTATTTCTGCTGTGACTTGAAGTGCCAGGGTAGGTTGGTACCCCTTAGGGGCCTCTCCTTTTCTGAGAAGGAGAGAATAGAATGGGGGAAGGGCATGTGAGGGTGGGACTAGGAGAAGAGGAAGTGGACGACTAGGATCAGATTGTGATTAAGTAAATAAAATTGAAAAACTTTAAAAAGCCTATAAGATGCTGTGTCCAACTTGAATATAACAAAGCAGTGGGGGCATCTGGTCAGTACAGATCCATCCTCCTCATGGGGAAAATGCTGCATGGGTGAACTGCATTTTTATACTTTTAATATTAATCTCTGGTTACCTAAAATTCAAGTTTAATCGCAACTGTTGTGTTTTTTATTTACAATCACTAAAAACATTCTCTGTAGGCTGAGTGACTCGGGAAAAATATAGACTTACTTGTATAATGATGATTTTAAACTAGGTTGGAGATTAAAAAGAAGAATGTGGAAATGGACATTTTCTCCTGACAGCTAATTTGCCCATGTATAGACGCTGCCTCTCTGATATCGACACCTGGAGCTCACTTATCAAAGAGTCACATGTCTAGTAAAGACATGATTCCCTCCTTAGGAGTTTAAACTATTTATCTGGGCAACTGGACTTAGGAAATAGAGTAACCTGCCTTTCTTGATGTTAAACCAACTTCCGAGTCAGTGAAGGGGCGAAGCGTGCTTCTTCGCTTTCCTTTTCCCAGGTGCTTTGTTTTGTTTCCAGCCAAGGACTCACTACAGAATTGATTTGTGCCCAACTTTACACACTCTCTTGAAGAGTCAAGTAGCTTTCCCACATTTGAGGTTCCCATCCAAAACTACAAGAAAAAGTGGTATCTAACCACTGAAAGAACTCAGGTATCTGAGGACCCAGACACGTGTGATGGTTGTGTTGCACTGTCAGCTTAACCAGGTGTAGAATCACCTAGAAGACACACCTCTGGATTTAACTAAAAAAAAAAAAAGGTGGTACCATGTATGGGTCAGGACCCTAGGTTTAATAGAGAGGGAGGAAGAAAGAAAGATGGCTATAGCCACCACAACCACAGAGAGAGATTTATCTCAGATTATTTAAAAGATACTGAGAACATGTGAAAGATGAGAAACATTCTTATATACAATTCAAGATTATTATTATGTCACCTTACCACCTAAAATTATCTCTAATCCATGGTCTGCCCCGGTAAGAAACAGGAATCAAACCCAGTGCAATGCTGGCCAAGTTGTTAGGATGAAAAAGATAATTTTCATTGAAATGTTTTCTTTTTTTCTGTTTTTTTTTTACTTTATTAATTTATTCTTGTTACATCTCAGCACCAGCCAAGGACAATACAGGCGGTAAACCTTAAACCCCTACCCAGATCTAGACAATGGACAGAACACTCTCCACAGTAGAGTGGAGAGTGGGATATTACTTTCTCACATACTCTGGTGCCTCAACTTTGAAATGTTTTCTTATCCATATCTTACCTACTGTCACCTAAGGGAAACTGAGGGTCCCATGGCATCGCTGTGTAGAGGAATGTTAAATCAGAACATGGCTGTTCTAGTAGGAGATTGCATTCAAAGATCTTCTAGGTCTGTCTGATCCAGCTGGAATACAAACACATCTTTAATCCAGGAGACAGAGGCAAACAGATCTGAGTTCAAGGTCAACCTGGTATACAGAAAGTATCTGGCAACGAAAAGCTTAGATCCAGGTGTGGAGGTCCATGCCTTTAATCCCAAAGGAAGGTAAAGTTAGTTACCTTGTAGAAGGAAGCACCCATGTTTGAAAATGATGTCTAATTGAGTGGCAGAAAAGGTGACAAATCAGAGAAGATTTGACAGAATAAGACTCTCCTGAGAAGAGAGAGGAAAGGGAAGCTACTTAGGAGGCAGTTTTACAGAGACAGAGACAGTTTTACCAGGACAGTAATAGAGAGATGGGTTGCAGAGAGAGAGAGAACTCAGGTGAAGATGGAACAGAAAATGTGAAGAAGCCAGAATATTAGAGCAGATTGCTGAGTTAGTTTAAGGCTAAGAAGAGCAATTCCAGGCAGAGAGAGAAGCCAGATTAAATAAGTCAGCTGGGAGAAGAGTTTAAGCCAGCACAGCTAAGTTGAACCAGCCAGCCCAGCGCTCAGAAAGAACAAGTAAGGGTGAGCTCATTCAGCAGTAAGTCTCAGGCTGAAAACATTCTAGGCCCAGGTTAGATTGCATGGAGGCTAGAAGCTTCCAGGGCTGGGCCTAGGTTGGCAGAAGGAGGTAGTAATCCTCCCAGACAACAATTGAACCAGGTGAATAAAAGTTACTTTCTTCCATTGCTGTTTCTTTCTTCCTGTAGAAAAGGCAGAGACATGTGTTTCCTAGGGTTGCTAAGGGAACGACTAACTGTCTCAGCTGGAAGAGGCCACTGAGATCATGAAACCTTCCTCTTCTCATGAATTTGAGAATGGTACCCACAAAAAGGAAAGCCCTTTCTCTGAGTCCATGACTTAGGATGTTGTAGACTTCATTTCTGCCCGAGCATCCTGCCTTATTGGTAACGTGAAGGGCAGGTCTCATTTTCCATCTCTGCTTTTCTAGTCAGTTCATCTGCTAATTCCGCTTTCTAAAGCTGGGTGTGTTCCTCCAGGCTTCTCACTAAAGGTGTGGAGTCTCAGGAGGCAAGGCCCTTTCACCTGCATTTTTAACAAGGCAATTTCTGATACATACTCAGACTTGATAACCTCTGCCCTAAGCATAATTGAGTCTGTCACTCACTCCTCTATTGACTATTTTCCGAGTCCATGGTGTGTGCTGAGCTGTGCTAAGCACTGTGGCTGACACAGATATGCAAAATCACCACAAAAATGTCTGCTAGATTCTGTTATCAAATGTAGCCCCTCCAATGGGATCTCGCTCGCTCGCTCCCTGTGTGTGTGTGTGTGTGTGTGTGTGTGTGTGTGTGTGCAGCAGAACACATGCGTTGTATCATAACTCTAGCGACAGCAGACATCTACTATGACAACACTGGACCCGATGCTAGAAATTTAGGGAATATCAGAGACACCCAGAAGGAAGAACTCAAATTCCGTGAACTTCCCTGCATCTCTGCCCAAGTGTCGGTGTGTCTGTCTCCTACTCTGCCCTCACAGAGTGAGGCAGCTGGGAGTCCTCCCCCAGAGGTTCACTGCTACTGACCTTTCTGGTTTCAAAGCACATTAGACTCTTCCATGTCGCAAGGCCTCTGCATTTTCTACGCCCTCAGCCTGACATGCACTTTGTATAACAGCGGCCCTCTCCGTCAGTTATAACGAATCTCCCATGGTAACTCCTAAGAGACGACTTCCTGGCTAACGCTTCCACGATGTGCAGTGCATCGGTTGCAGCTCACAGGGCGCTTGCATACGCAATAACTGTGTCTCCTTAGCCACTCCTACTCCATCCTATTCCTGGCTCACTACATAGCATTTCCCACAGAGTGAAGGAATACTGTTTATCTCTCCATTTACCCTTTTCCATCTTGTCCCACTGGAATGTGAGCTCCTTGCAGAAGTCGGTGTCTGCTTATGCATTTTTTTTTTTTTTGGGAAAACGGGTTATTACATAAGCAAGAATTTTTACTGGTAGAGTTCAAGCTTGAAATTGGTCATAACAGGAATATTACACCCTGAGGCTGACCCGTAATAGAAGGAAGAACATTTAAAACATACTTTTCAACAAGCGTCCCACCATTGTCTCACCGGTCCCTTGAAGATGGAGCCCTCTTCCCTTCTGTAGGTAGTGCCTGAGCAGTCAGCAGCACTCGGTGGGACGAACACATGCACACCTCTATTCCTCTATACAAGCTATTCTTTTCCCCAAACTCTCAAATCATGGAAAATTTTTATTCAATCACCTAGAAGAAGACGCAAATGCCAGAACATCAGAGTAAGCTACACACCTAGGTGGAAGGCATCGAAATCTTGCCGTACGAATGGGGCACAGCAGTATTTCCAGACATGTAGTGTGGTGACAAAAGGAGAGAGGGGACATATTTGTCATATTGCTTTCCTCCTCGTGTTTGATAAGGGTCTTCCTGAGGGTCAGATGATCCGTAACAGTGATCCTCTGCTCAGGAGCACGCTTTCATGAAAGCAGTATGCTACGCTTAGGTCAACAAAAGGTGATTTTAGGAACTAGGAAGTTGGTGGAGGTAGTCTAAGGCTCTGACTTTGGATTACCAGTAGGAAGCCTGTTATGATGACAAAAGCCTGTGGCCCCAGATCTGGCTAGTATATATGTGTTGGGGTGGGGCTGGGGGTCGGGGGCAGGAGACAGGCAGATCTCTGAAGCTCACCGACCAGCCAATGTAATGTTTTCCATGAGATCCAGGTTCAGTGAGAGAATTTCTCTCAAAGACTAAGGACAAGGCCTGAAGTTGACCTCTGTATTCCACATGCATATACACGACTTCATACCGATGGGCACATGAGCACATACACATGAATAAATGTGCACAAATGCGCGCACACACACACACGCACACGCACACATGCATGCACACCCATGGGCATGCACACACAGACACACACAAAAAAGTGTATTGTTGTGTGTCACTAAAGTTCCAGGCTACTGTAGCAGAAACACAGAAACAGCTGCAGCCAATGGTTTTGAGGCTCTGCCCACTGAGCAAAGAGCCCTTTAGCGGTAAGATCTTGGTAGGAGACAAAATCAGTCCCTCGGGGATAGAGAGGCCCTGTTGGGAAACTTTCTTCTAAAGCTAACTGGCTTTGTTTGAGATTAAAAGTAGAAAGGGAAAGCATCTAGATTTAATCATTCGTTGCCCAAACCATTAGGAAAAGCCCTCTGGCCATGTTCAGTAAACATAACCACCGCACCCGACTTGTGCTGCCATACCGCGTATTACACAGCCCAACGGAAGTAAAAAGGCGCTTTTGACGAATAACCCTATTTTTAATTTTGCCCTTGTCTGAATATCTAGTAATAATGAGGGTGATGCACAGAGCTCTTATAATTCTGGCCCGTAGGTGAGGGACTCGGCGTGGTAGTTAAAATCCAATTCTCTCTTTCTTTCTGAGAGTATAATCAAAGTGCCGCGTCTCTAAGTGGTTGCTTTACTGCCTGACGAAATATATTCTCTGCCTTCCTTATTTTCCACTCAAAAGGGGGCTTTCTAGCAAGTGCCTCTGGTCAAATGATCTTGACAAAGTTTTGGAGAGAAGAGCGATGCTCCTGCGTACACGGGTAGCTGTGGCTCCTTGCCACTGCCCTCTCCATCTGTCACCGAGGGCCAGCTAATTAAACCAGGGTAACTTCTCTCGCCCGCCTTATTGATTGCTCTCCAGGCTTGTGCTGGAAGTGGAGTTTCCTGTGAATTGTGGTCCCTTGCAAAAATCTGTTAACACAACGATATCTGAAAGTATTTCTAGCCATGCCCTCAGAGCAGGCTGAAGCGTCTCACAGCAAAGACAAGCATCTCTGAATGGGTCATTTTCTGAAATCTGCCCACAATAAACTTTCTGCCTAAGACAGGAGGCTAGGTGGGCAGGACGTCCACACACCCACAGCACTCCAAGTCCCTGAAGATTAGTGACCTCTCTCGTAGTCTTGGGGCAGTCAGGACTTGTCATTAACTACATTTGCCCAAATATATCTGTCAGGCAGCAATCACTTCAGGAGAGTGCTATAAATTCTAAGCTGGAGACAAAAGAGAATCAGGGTTCAATTACTGGGAAAGTTCAGCAGTTGACAGCAAAGCAACTTTTTCAGCTTGACTCCAGACCTTGGGAGAAAATGGTCTTCCACTAAGGACCTTTGTGTGTGCTCTGTGTGACTTTCATAGTGTGTGATGTGCGTGTGTGTGTGTGTGTGTGTGTGTGTGTGTGTATGCGTGTTAGCATGTGTGTGTACACATGTGTATACCTTTCATTGATTTGCTTTTGGTAGTCTCACTTGAATCTGGGGTTCACCAATTCAGCAAGACTCACCAGCCAGCATACTCTCTAGGGACCCTTCTGGTCTTCCTCAATGCCAAGATACCAAACCTTTATCATGGCATTTACCTAACCTTTTGTGGGGTGCTTCAGATCCAAGTTCATGTTCTTATGCTTTCACAGCAAGCATTTTTCCCGACAGAGACATCACCTTAGGCCCCTGAATTGAGGGTTTAAAAGCTGGTACCAGTCCTTGGTCAGACAATAGGGAGACTCTTTGAGTCAGAAACAAGACGTTCCACTTAGGATCTATAATTGTACCTTTTACTCACCTCATACAACTCTCATCTTGGAGGCTTAGTGCTGAATAGACTCACCCTTTCTAGTTCTTTCTGAGCTCTGGCTGGTTGGTTCAACTGTGCTGTTCTGGCTCAAACTAACTCTCCAAGGTGGCTGATTCAAACTGGCTTCAGCTTCTCCTGAATTGCTTTGCTTCTGAACTCCACGAACTGAGCTGCACCGAACTACACTGCCATGGACTCAGCTCCACTGTACTGCTTCTCAACTAACTACCCATGGGCTCTCAGCTGACTGACAGACTTCCAACTGACTCTCTCTCTCTCTCTCTCTCTCTCTCTCTCTCTCTCTCTCTCTCTCTCTCTCTCTCTCTCTCTCCTTGTGCTGCTCTCTTAAGTCGCCTCTCTTTCCTGTCTGTTCTCCTGCAAGTTGGCTGTATCCTCTTCTGTGAAATCATTCCCTGATTCATCACTTTGTCTGTCCCTCAATTAAGCATCACTTTCAAGCATGGCTGCCTCATCTACAAGCTAACCTTGCCTAGGATCGTTTTGGATTAGAAGTGTGTACTAAGGGTGTGCCTGCATTCCAGCCAGATCAGACAGACAGACCTAGAAGGTCTTTGGGTGTGACTCTTTTGCCAGAGCAGCTTTGTTGCTAGATTAAAATTCCTCTACAGATGCCTGGCACAGTTGCATGAGCCTGAAATCTCAGCACTCAGGGAGGCAGAGGCAGGTGGATCTCTGTGAGTTTGAAGCCAGCCTGGTTTACAAAGTAAGTTCAGAATAGCCAAAGGCTACACAGAGAAATAGCAAAAACAAAAAAAAACAAAAAAAACCCCTCCTCTTCAGGTTCTTTCTCTGCTCGTCTGTTTTGCATCTGTGTATTTTTCCAGTCAGGGCAAAGGGACCCAAAGGGGAACCCTAGCACCTCTGGCTGTTAGATGGTTAGCATGCCAAGGTTACAGGAGCTGGGTGACAGAGAGGTTGGGGTTATGTCCCTTCTAGTGAGAGGAGTTATGCTTGGTTTATCCTTTGTGTCAAGGCCACCCTAAGGAAATGACATCTCCTGTGGAAGGAATCAGTAAAGAACACTTTTATAGTGACCTTCAAATCCATTGTCCATTTCAGATGCAAGCAGAATTGACCGCCAAACTCTGCCAAGACAGGGTAAGCAAGTCCTCAATAGTTCCTGCCTCACAAATATGTCTGTCAGATGTGAGCCAGAGGGCTGAAGATGATGCTCCAATGTTATAGAGAGTTTTGGGTGACAGCTCAAGTACCAAACTGTCTCTGTCATCTTCTCATATTGGAAGGTACCAACCTGCACTCCCTGTATACTCAGATAATCAGTTTTATTTCTTCTCAAGTCTCTGATGGGGTTGAAGACCAGATAGTTTAGTTATACAATTAAGCTTAGTTGTTTAGGGGTTAAGAACTTTTTAGGTCTAGATAAATGTTTTAAGTTGATAGTGATGAGATATGATATATATTGATTTACATTCAGAATTTTAGGCACACCAAGATAGGAAAGATGTTTTCTTCAAGGCTGCTAAATACAAATAGCAAAAACACTAAGAATGTAACAATTATATAATTCCTGATTGTTTCATGGTTCTTCTTGCTGTAGGTAGTTTATTGTACATATGTGTAATAATATAAATGTATATGTAAAAATAAAAAATATTTAATTACAAAATTCCACATTTCAAAATACAGGAGAATCTAAAAGAATGACCAGTGCTGGGCCCAGACAATGGGCTCCTCTGTTTAGTTAATCTGCGTCAGATAAATGTATCAGAATATTTTTTAAGTACCACATAGTAGGCTCCTGATTATCAGAATGAGAAAAATCTTTATCTTCACAGGCTCATGCTGAGACGAAACCACTATGGATGCTGAAAGGCAGGCGTCTGCCTGAGCTGGCCCCGAATGTTCAGGAAACGAGACTCACTAGCTTATTCACACACCATACATGGCCAAATATGCATTCAGTCAAGCATGAATGTTTAAGATGCCCTGCTTGGAACCGTGGCAAACCCCCATGCTGTCTAAGGGTAGGTGAATAGCGACAGTAATTCCAGCAGGATGTTGGCAAAACCACTCAACTTTTAAGGCCAGCTCCAAAACAGATTTCTCAATGAGATATCTTGATTTCCTAGGAAGCTACAGCACACACCTTGAACATGAACTTCCCTATACACTTTGGATTTGGGGGGGAGGGGGTATTTTGATGCTATAAGCACTGGGGACAATAATACCACGTGTTTAATTAGAAATGAGGATAGGTTGTTCTGCCTCCCGAAGCATCAGAAAGAAACGGAAGTTGTTGTGGACACTGGGGAACCAGAAGGGGTTGTGCAAGGGAGAGATGAGGGCAGCCCGGAAGTGAGAGAAGAAAAACATGGCAACACTGGCTGATCTTGGCCGGCAACCTGACGACATCTAGCATCAAGTAAAACCCTGACAGTGTCACGCTGCTGGGCACTCCTACAAGGAACTTTTCTTGGTCAGGTTACGTGAAGTGTGAAGGAAGGTCCGCTCAAGATGTGGGTGGTACCTTCTGGTGGCGGCAAAAGATGAGAGCACACAGAAAAATGGAAATGGCTTCTAAGCTCCCTTGCCCTCGCTCTCCCTGGCAAGACCATCTGTCCCGCTGCTGCATCGTTCCTTCACCAATAAAAGAACCGACTTCTTCAAGATTCCAACAGAGCTAACACAGCAGCTCTCCAGAAACCATGCCAGGCCGTCAGTGCCGAAGTGTCGCTGCTGAGACAGCCAGCCCTGTGGAATGAACAACACTCTGACTTTCAGCCTTCCCAATGTGACACAGCCAATGCTGGACTCCTCAGCTCCCCTCCCCCACCATCCGGTAAGCCAGTCTTCATAAATCCCCTTTTCGATATATCAGGTCTGTTCCTCTAGAGAGCCTGACACTATAACAACAAACATAAGCATACAGAGCCCCTGCTTTTCTAGAACGCACATCGTCAAGGAAACAGACAATAGTCAAACAAATGCAAGAGCCGTGATGACAGGTGAGACAGGGGAAAGTAGAACAAGCAAGAGGATACTGAAGGAATGGTTCCGTGTGTGTGTGTGTGTGTGTGTGTGTGTGTGTGTGTGTGTGTGTGTGTGTGTCTGTCTGTCTGTCTGTCTGTCTGTATCTGTGTCTGCACAAGTGTGTAAGGGTACATGCACGTGTGCTGTGCCTGTGTGGAGGTCAGAGGTCAATCCCAAGTGCCTTCCTCTATCACTCTCCACTTTCATTTTTGGGACAGGGTCTCTCACTGTGCTCTGAGTTCACTGGATCAGTAAGACTGGCTGGCCAGTCAGCTCAGAACACTGCCTGACTCCCCCTCCCTACTGTTAGGATTAAGAGAGCACCCCTGGCTCCATTGTGTCTGGCTTTTTTATGTGTGTACCATAGATCCGAGGTCTCCATACCTACACGATAAACACTGAACTGACGGCTTTCTTCCCAATCCTGTGCAGTTACTCTTACAAAGGTGCTAAGTCTAGGTTATTAAAATAGAAACACACACACACACACACACACACACACACACACACACACACACACACAACTAGTTTGTTTTGTAGATGAGATATCAATCCAGAGAGAAAACTGGTTCACAATCCCTCAATACACAGGTAGACAGAGGAAAAGGAAGTGACCTACAGAAAGTAAGGAACCCAGCCCACTGACTGGTTCCAGCTCATACCTGTCCTACTCGAGCTCAGCCAGCTGATCTCCTGCGATTGAGACTCCACTGCTCTTTGCTGGAGCAGTCTGCAGGTAGTGCAAGGACCAAATCCGCTAATAGTTCAATGTGTGGAAAAGCCATTCAGCCAAATTTAATATACTGTGGGTGAAGCTTTAGGCCAAGCTTAATCCGGCTGAGCAGGTGGCTATCTCAGAAGGAAGCCTGGGCAAGCCACTGGGATTCCTGGAATAAAGCTGCTCTAGAGAGGGGGAAGATGACTGGTGTCTGAAATAGATCAGCCTGGGCCAGCCTGGTTAGGGCCCAGTGTCACAGTAGAAGATGCTCTGTTAGCTACTTTTCTTGTTACTGTAACCAAAGGACGTGACAGATGTTGCTTAAGGATGGACAGGGTTTTGGATTTTGGGGGGGGCTTTTTTTGTTTGTTTTTTGACTCTCAATGGCTATAACAGTGGCTGTTGTCTATCATGGAAAGGCACAGTGGCAGGAGTGTGAGGCAGCTGGTCACATTGCATCTGCAGCCATGGAGACAGGATGAGTGACAGCACTGAGCTTTTTCCTTTTACTCAGTCAAGGAGCCCAGCACTTGAAGCAGTGTTGCCCACATTTAGGATGTGTCTTCCCTCTCTACCCAATTATAAACTCCCTCATGGACGTTCCCGCAGGTTTGCCTACTAGGTCCTACTACATTTCCATCCTAGCAGGTTGCCAATCAAGATTAGCCCTCACAGATGTCATCTTTATGGTGAGGCGGGCAGGCCCTGGGACCTTGGGACTGGAGATCACAGGTCATGGTCTGTCTTTAAAGGATCACTCTACACTGAGAGCTGCCAGGATGCTATGCACCGTAGGTGGGAAGTGGTAAAACCTGGGAGGATCTGCAGGAATCCAAGGGTGCCTGCATACCCCCAAAGTCAAATAAATGTCAGCTGGCAGAATCCTGGGAAAGGCAGACTAGCAAAACCAGCAGATGCCCAACACAAACTTAAGACTATCTTCCATTAGCCTAGGCAGCTAATGCAAACCCCTGGCCACATCTTGAAACCAAGAGATTCAAGGGGAGCTTCCTTCACAACCCAGATTGATCATAGGACAATAAAATTCTTCTGCTCAGAGCACAAGGGTCTAAGGTGGTGGGAGTCGGGAGGGGAAAAAAAGAGTATAATAGCTTTCCCCTGCAAACAGCCAGGAAATGTTTGAGTTATGGGTAACAATTAAGTCCTAATTGGCAATAATGTAAACCTCTCCTGAATGGATGTGGTAAATATTGAAACAAACGAGCTGCCATTTTTCAGACCTGGATGGCAGTCAGTCAAAATGAAAAGCTAATTTCAGCCCTGGAGGCCAACTCTGTATTTTAATCGTGCGACAGAGTGGGAACAATAAATTGGCATTTGAGGTGAGGGGCTATTTACTTCCTTGATGCAATCCGTGCGGCGGTTAGTGGTGCTGGCCCCTTGCAAAATGAAAAACCAGCCACAGCTTTGATCCGGAGCATAAAGGAACATCTGGGGAACAGCCAGTGGCAGAGTTCAAAGGCAGCTGGGAGCTGAGAGAAAAACAGCCCACCTTCCCAGATGTCTCCTTTTGGAAGAATGCCCTGTTGCTATCTGGTTGCCCTCCTAATCCCTGGCCAATGTAATTAATCAAGTTTATACTGACAATCTGAAAATAATGGTGCATGTGCCTGTGTATGCACACACAAGCACTGTAGTGCCACTCACCGGACTCCAAGCGAGTGTCAAAACCTAATTAAGGGTCTAAAATATTAATTTAGTAACTAATTTATTCAAGAATTATTAACTACAAACCACTTAATGTCCACGGCCTTGTTATATGTGTCTGAGAACCACCATTAGGCAGGGCCTGCAAAGTCCATTTTATGTAGCATCCGTTGTAGTGAAAGCATCAGCTAAAACCCAGGATTTGACAAGGGGGGGGGGTCTTGAGTGTTCTGCATATATTACGTTCATGACTACATCTTCATCACACCCATGTATTAACTACCTGAGCACTCCTCGACTTACAAGTGAGAACTTGAGACACAGAGAGGTTAAATGATCAGCCCACGTGAACACAGGCGTGCTTGCTAGGTACCACAGTAACCCAACAGCCTCCGTGTCCTCGCAGTGCTGCAGTCTGAGTGCGACACAAAGCCTTATACAAAGGACTGTAAGGATTGTGCTTGTTAGAGAGAAGACACGTGGATCTTGGGGGAGGTGGCAATAATAGCCAGTCTAGCTTGAAATGTTTTATGACGGCAATAACACTCTACTATGGCCTGTCATAAAAACACATCTGTTTCCCTGAGTGACTCGTCTGGCTGATTTGAGGACAATTGTTGAGTTTGCTTTTTGATAAAAGTGACAGTTTAAAATCCTAATTTTCTTTCCTTATATTCATTTTAACCGCCTTCCTCCAAATCCTATTAAGGGTCTGCTGAACATGGAAGGGCAAAATGGATATTTTCTAACACATTAAACTTTGGGTTCAGATAGTGTATATAATTTATATGTAATGTTCTGAAGACTTCATATCTCTTTGTGAGTCTGTCTCTATCTAAATTATTCATACATTTTAATATTTCAATAAAGTCAGTAGGATTTGTGTTGCTCTGGATCACTCATTCTCATGCTCAGGGAAAAAAAATCAGCTTGTAAAATATTTAATTTATTAATCTTAACATACGGTGGTATTTTTTAATTGACCTGGGTTTAAGATTACAGTTTAAAAATAAAATAAAGCAAAACTCTCTAAATCCCTAATACTGTTGGTGTTAATCCCATGACAAGGGTTTGCAGACCTGGATAAGCACTGAGGTGATTCTCCAGAGGAGAGAAGGAAGCAGAGAGAGGGGGAAGGAAAAAGTGAGAAGGAGAGAAAAGAGGAGAGAAGGGAAGGAGAGCATGAGGGAAGGGAGATTGACCAGGGCAGAGGTGGGTGGGGGAAAATGAGAATGGAAGAGAAAAGAGTGGAGGGAGAGAGGAAGGTAGGAAGACAGAAGAGAGGAAGGAGAGCGTAGAACATAGGACGGAGGGAGAGAGGAAGGAAAGGATGGAGGGAGGGAGGGAAGAACCTAATTTCCCAAGCAGGTTAACTACCTGACGTAGGAAGTGTGGAATTTCTCAGTTTTCCAGATAGAGTCATCACTCAGTACCAGCTCCAAGCTCCCAAGCCCAGTTCTCCTGAGGAGTTCGTGGGTTTTTGCTTATGTTCCATCTACAGCACAGAGCCGTAGAGGTGAACACCCAGTCACAGAAGGAAGCATCTGGCACTCCACGCCCCACAATTCCCTGACCTGTTAATGGGACCGTTATCTCCATCCATTTTACAAGGCTGTTAAGAGTCCAGTTGGTAAGTGAAGCACCCTTAGGACCATAGTGAACACAAAGGAAGAGCTCTGATCCTACACACAGCTTCCTAGGTGTGTCCCTGAACACATCCCTACTGAATCTAGAGGCTACACTCCTGATTGGAATGATCCAGCGATGAAAAGGGCAGTGCTGAGCCTAGGCAGTGCCTCAGTGGGTAAAGCCACCTACCTCCATCAGCTTGGCCTTTAGGGAAGTCTGTAGAGCATTTTCTTCATTGATGTGGGAGGGGCCCAGCCCACTGGGGGTGCTGTCACCTCTGAGCTGGTAGGTCTGGTGTATGTAATAAGGTAGGGTGAGCAAGACCAATAAACAGCATTTCTCTGTGCTCTGACCTTCAGTTCCTACCCCCAGGTTTCTACCTTGAGCTCCTGCCCTGACTACCTTTGATGATGGACTGTGATGTGGACCTGTAAGGTGACATGGCAAACCCCTTTCCTCCTCAAGGTGTTTATGGCCATGGTGTTTATTAAAGCAATAGAAACCCTAACAAAGACACACACAAAGAAGGAAAGAAAGAAAAAAAGAAAGAAAGAAAGAAAGAAAGAAAGAGAAAAGAAAGAAAGCGAGAAGTAGGAAGGGGTGGGAGATGGGTGACAGGAGTCGGGGGGCCAGTGGTGGTGTCTCCACCTCCACTTTCTTAAGAAAATGCAACAATTAGTAAAATAAAATTAATAAAATACAGTTTAGGCTTTTTTTTTTTAGTGACAGTAAGAACAATTTTTTTCAAGTTTGGCAGGATTTGTTGGCCTCCTTGGGCATCAGGAGACTGGAGGAGGGTCCTTCCATGAAATAGGAATGTGGAGAAAGACCTGGTCAGGAAGAAAATTTGTACACAGATCACAGCAGAGTAAGAGTTACCTCACTCTCTAATAACTGATCCCCTTAGAGAGAGCAGATGGTCACCACACTGAAGGAGATGAAGTCCCAGGGAGGACCAGGGAGCAGGCCAAGACATAGGAGTAAAGATTCATTGGCTTCTATGGCACCCAAACAGGGAAAGCCCTGCAGCTGTCAGCAGGGGCTTAGAAATGATGGCGTTCACTGCACACCTTAGTGCACACCTTAGTGCAGCTCTGGTTCAACTTCTTCCCCAGCTCAACAGAGATAAGTGTCTTCCTGGAAACGGAGGGAAGGAACATGCGAGGACTTTGGAAAGGATGTAATTCTCACAGGTGTTGGACAGAGAGGATGTCTCCAGAGCAAGAAGCCAAACAGCTTATTTGTAGAGGAAGAAAGCAAAGCGGGACACCTCAGAGGCCATGGAGCTCAGACTTGAGAGAAATGGTGATTGCCACGCAAATGCAGGTGCTGAAGAAATCCAGCCAAGAGCCCGGGAGCAGCTGCACCTGTGTTCCTGAAACCCAACTCTTGGAAGCCTTCTTGTCTTCTTATTACCTATAGCGACAGACAGGCTTCCATCCCACATGTGCCAGAGAATATTCCTCAAAGCCCATCATCAACTCAAGTGGTCTCCAAATAACCTAGCTGTGCAGGGACCCACTGGAGGGTAGGTGAAGGAAAGGGGTCAGGGAGAAGCCTCAGGAACCGTGCTCTCCAAATGAGGTCAGTGCTCTGGGGTCCCAGCCCTCAGGCTTGGGAACACCTTCTGGCTGCGTTAGGGCAGTGGGTCCTAACTGTTTGTCAGGCCTTCATCAGGAGGGGCATGACTCTTTGAAAAAGGAAAAGGAAAAAGCTGGTACGAGTACACCCTCTCTCCCTCCTGCACTAGGGCCCTGGAAACCTGCACTTGGCAGATGGGGATTTAAAGGAGGTATGCTGCAGGCTGCCTGAGGCCACTTCTTAATTTGTTCTGTGGCTCCATTTGTCCCCCATTTATTGCTTCACTTAGTCATACTTGAGACTGGAAAAAGAAATCAATCTTCAAAGAGGCCCAAACTCTTTCGAAAATAATTTTGAATTAAGGTGATTAGGCACAAATGAATCGGGGATGGGTTCTACTGTTGAATTCATACCATCTGGAAGATTCTATCAACACGGTGCTGGGGAGGTTATGGCAGGAAGAGTAAACAGATGCTGGAGGCAACAGCAAAAGCACAGGCATTCCTTTCTGTAAGAAATAGTAGTTTGATATTTTTAAAATATAAATCACAATTCTGCGAAAAGCAAAATTGTTGGTCATCTGTTTATGTTTATATTATTTAATGATTCTTGTGAACTCCACACACACCAAGATTTTGAGTCTCAATCTCTCTGATATTCCGGGCTTCTAACTACTGGGGGGTATGGGTACAGCATCAGTGAGATGTGAGGCAGGGCCTTGGTTTCCTTTAAAGGTTACAGTTGATAAATCTTAGTGCTTATGCCTTTGTATCCCCCTCTTTCCAAGCTCAGCCCAGGGCTACCATAACCCAAGTCCCACCCCCATCCCCCACCCCCGCCTATGTAGTTTTCACTGTGTAGTTTTAAATGTGTTAGAGGGATAGCACTTGTTTTGCTATCTTCAACAAGCCAGAAGGCAACCCAGACCAACACATACCAATAGTGACTTGATCAGTAGAAACTTGGTGACAAGCCTGTTTAAGCTCATCTGCTTCCTCTCTCACTATAGGCTCCAAAGAAAATTGAAGATGGAGACAAGAAACACACGAGTGCATTTACCATAAATTCGAGCAATAAGATAAATTTTCTGAATGTTTTCCCTAGCAGAGGGTTTTATGGTGTGTATTTTGAAAGACATGTTTTGTAATTCTGAATTGAGCCCAAGTCTTGGGGATAAAGATTGGAGTCCTAAATTAAGACTAAGCGAGCCTGTGTAGACTAAGCATGGGAGCTGTCAACATGTTTATCTTCTGTCTGTTGAACACGGGAAAACATGAGGAGATGATCAAACACATAAAAAAAGAACTGAACACAATCAAATTTCATCTCACCTGGAACCTTTGCCTCATATTTCATTCACAAGCTGTAGACGTTCTGTATCCTTCTCTGTCTCATTCATCGAGAGAGATGCTGCAGACCAGGGCACCTGAATATAAAAGAAAATTTAGGTCCTTAGGACTGCATCTTCTCTTCGCAAGATCCCTCACCTGCACCTTGGGATTTCTTTCATCAAGGCTGAGCCAGAAGAGATATGGGGATGGAGCCCGCCGATGATACAAACTGAGATCTATTTCACCTTGATCTTCTCAAAAAATAGTCACAGCTTTCTGGTTCCACAGTGGGAATCCAAAACATTCTGAAACTCATTACGTAGGCAGGCTTAAATGCTTTGCTCAAAATCCCATCGCTAAAAAGTAACCAGGCGTAGCTACTGAGTCTGCCCCCTTCAAAGTCTGAGACTAGAAAGTTCTCAGCGCTGCTGTTCAAGGAAACACGCAATCCCTTTCAACATGGATCTGAGCAATGGCATGCTAAAGCTGACAGGCTGTTGACCAGGAAGTTGACCTGATCGAGATATGGTGTTCTCTCTCTCCACCACAGATTTCACTATATTTTATCATGGTAGAATGCAAACACAGACATTCCTTGCCTCAATTTGGCCCCTTTTGTCAATCCCTCTCTACTCCTGTAAATGTTTGTTCATGAATTTATGTTTACCACACAGAAACATTTATTGGGATCTAGAATGAACATCAAACTCAGATGGAATTCCTGGAACATGGGCCAAAGTCCTAGAGGCAGATAGCCCTGCATCCTGGAGTTTAGATTCTACTATGAAAAGGAGAGGGGGGGAGGGAAGGAGGGAGGGAGGGAGAGAGAGAGAGAGAGAGGGAAGGAAGGAGAGAGAGAGGGGGGAGGGAGAGAGAGAGAGGGAGGGAGAGAGAGAGAGAGAGAGAGAGAGAGAGAAAAGAAGAAGAAGAAGAAGAAGAAGAAGAAGAAGAAGAAGAAGAGAGGAGAGGAGAGGAACAGGCCTTCTTTGGTTAGAGCCCCAAAGGATCACGTGACCAGCGATTATCAAACCAATCAGACATCCAATCTGGGTTGGAAGGGGCTCCCTGGGCCCCACCCATTCTCTGAGGAGATATTGACAGTTGACTGAAGCTCTGGGAAGGAGAGTCATTGTTCTCTGAGAGGGAGAGAGGAAGGGAGAAATGAAGGAATGAACAATGAGTGGAAGAGGAGGAAGAGATGAAATTGGGAGAGTGACATGGTGGGCAGGACCAGAAAGAGTTGGGGAGGGTGGTGGGGGAGGGGATTATGATCATGGCACATGGTAAATATACAGTCTTAAGGAGTATATTTTAAAATAAAAGATCATGGGATTAGTGGCGGTGGTCAGACTGTGTGATTCCTTTGAGCATCGCAGTAGCAGCATACCTGACAGAAACAGATTAAGGGAGGGAGGATTTACCTAGCTCATGGTTTTGCAGGTTCAGTGGGCAGAGTCCGTGTGCTAGAACCACACAGCAGTGGGGATCTGTGGGGACGGAGAACTGTTCCCTCTATGGCTGACCTGGGAGTCCAAAAGGGCAATTCAGCACTCCTTTGTTCTCTGTGTTCCATCCAGGCTCTCGGTGCTTAGGAAGGTGCCAACTCCATTCAAGCCTGGGTCTCCTCCTTCTATTAATTCCCTCTCCCTGGAAGTGTGCTTCAGCCCCAGAAGTGGCTTCACACGCCATCACGTGGACAATGAAAATGAACCGTGGCACAGTGCAGTCACGTCCCAACTGCTGCCGTCCCGCTACCTGGCTTCAGCAAAATTATTTCTCCCATCAAGCCTAATTTTCTTGCAGGGCTGTAATGATAATTAAGGAATATAGTGCATTTAAATGTACCGCATGGTGCTCATTATGAACTAAGCATGTAACAGGGTGAGCTGTCATTATAGTAGAAGGCCTTTCAAGCAACCTCTGTGTAACAACGTGACAGTCTCTGTCTCTTTTGTGACACTTTGTGATTTATTCTACTTCTTGCAAGAGTTCTTACCCTGACTTCCCTCCATGATTGTATGTGTGTGTGTGTGTGTGTGTGTTTGTTCATATATGTACATGTTCATGTGTGTACAGGAAGATGCACTTTCATGTAGAGGCCAAAGGTCAATGTTGGGGGTCTTCCTAAGCTTCTTTTCACATCAATTTTGAGATAGACTTTTGGACTGAACTTGAAGCTTATGGTTTGGATAAGACGAGCTGGCCAGTGAGCTCCAGGGATCCTCCTGTCTCTGCTTTTTCCTGGCACTGTGATTATAGACTTGTGCAGCTGTATGCCAGGTCTTACTTGGGTACCAGAGATCCAAATGTAGGCCTTCATGCCTGCATAGCAAACTCTTTACTGGCAGCCATCTCTAGCCCAGGGAGGCAGTCTGCAAACAGATACTCCCAACTCCCCCCATGTGAATAAGGCCCTCGGGTAACTAACTATGTACTCTACACTTTTTCCATTTCGCCCACCAAAATCACCAGCCGCGCCACAAACTCCCTGAAGCCACGTCTCTCTGTGCTTCCGTTAACATTTTGAGTTTGAACAGCCCCAAGCAGAAACCTCAAAGTTTTCCCCAGAGGGGGCTGGAATGTAGATGCAGGTGGGGAAGACAGCTATAAAGAAAATATCACAAGGACTGAGGCGCTCCCTCGGCAGAGTCCACGCTCTGCTGTGTTCTGGAGCATGGCAGCTCTTGCTCCATTCAGACTAGTGGACTCACATCCTTTAAAGGACTGGGAGATACCGAACAAGGCTGAGGAAGAGCCCGCGCACAGTGAGTGCAAGCTATTTGCCTCATGTTGTTACGGCTCTGAATTGTACCTTTTAATCATGGAATTCTCTAAAGTGCCTTCTTTAAACTCCTTTTCGTCCAGACTTCAGCTTATTTCTTTGGATCTCCCAAGCCTTCTTGAGAGACTGAATATATTAGCCGTTTATAATAGGGTATTTAAACACCCTCTGAACACTCCCACCAATCTTATCTTAGCCTCCTCTCCTGAAGCAGCCCCTTCGCACATCTTAAATCCACTGTATACAAATAGGAAGAACTTAAATTTCCATCATTTCCTTTCCAAGTGGTACTTTCCCAAACACCGATTTTGTGTTAGAGGCTCAAAACAAAACAAAGCTTGCCTAAAGCTGGGGAGGGGATGTAATCAATAACTCTGGAGTTTGACTTTTTTCATAACCCACATGAAAAGATGGGCGTAGAAACATGCTGGTAATCCCATAACTGGGGAGGCTGAGACAGGTGCAGACTGGCCACTCAGGCTAGCCTAGTAGGCCACATCCAGGTCCCAGCAAACAACTCTGTCTCAAAACAAGGTGAGGGTGACAGAGGGACAATATTCCACATTTTCCTTGGCCTCTACACACACATATACTTGTGTACATACACACACATGAACCTATACTCACACACACATACATATTAGCACACATATGCATGTGCACATGCACACACAGGAACCCATACTTGTGGACACACATATATGAGCTTTCCTGAACACGGCCATTCCCTAAAGTTGAACAAAGTAAAATTCATTTTATTAAACTTTAACATTTACCTCACACCAAGCAAAAACACAGTCTTGCATTCAGTACCCGGCAGTACAGTGTTTTCCCATGGAGTGGCCCCCTGTTCAGGTTTCTGTCTGTCAGTTTATTTATCGTACATGATAAAGAGCTGAACATTTGCTCTGAAATCTGAGAGGAAAAGATCTCCTCTTGGCCAAAAGATTTTAAACTTAACAAACATAGAAGATGAAAGGGAAACCGTGAAATCAATGACATAGGGAAAATAGTTTATTTTCAAAGTTATTTTTAAGCCAGCTTCCAGCTTAATTTAAACCTTAACGGGTGGGGCTTTGTTCATCGACGTTCTCATCACATTCTCTCTCTCTCTCCATCCTCTCAGGATTCCTGCGCGACCAGACATTTACCTTCCTTAGTGCTCTCATGTGTTCACAGCGATGGATGTAAATGTTTGTCTTTATTGTTCATTTTCCCAGGCCACTGCCACTCTCCCCACTCCCCCCAGTGCATGTCCCTTGTGCCTCTGCAAAGCCACAATCACTGATATTTCATTACACCCTTAAGATCTGGGCTGTTCCACCACACCAGAACCAGTTTCGCAGATGGATCTGTGCAACGGAACTATAAGCTTTTTGAACATGGAGTTAGAGACAGAGGTTTGATTCGAAGCAAAATCCCATGATCTTCTGTGACTATGACATCATGAGAAGCATCTTTAGTTCCATCGGACTGTAATAAAAATCATCCCCATTCTCATGCATATATCCTGCATAGATTGTCTCCCACTTCACTTTCTGTTGCTGTGATAAACACTGTGACCAAAGGCAAGTTAGGGGAAGGAAGTGGGTTAGATTTATAGGTTATAATCCACGAGGAAAGGAAGTCAGAGCAGGTCAGGGATGAAACTGAAGAGGAAGCCATTTTAGGATGCCGTTTACTGGCCTATTTCCCTTCATTTGTTCAGTTATGTTTCTTACACAGCCTAGACCCACTTGCCTAGGGACAGCACCACCAGTGGTGGGCTCTGCCCTCCTACATTAATAAGCAGTTTAGAAATGCACCTCCCAGGGCCCTGTCCACAGACCAATCCGATGGAGGTGGTTTCTCAGTGAGGTTCCCTCTCACTGGATGTGTCTCCAGTCTGTGTCAAGCTGAGAAAAACCAACCTGCACAGACTTGGTGGGGCCTGGGTGTTTTGTTAAAGGTGCAGCCACGCCACACTGAGGGATGGCAGGATGGCTCAGTTGGTAAAGGCACTTGTCACCAAGCCTGACCATCTGAGTTTGGTCCCAGAACTCACCTGGAAGATGGAGAGATCCAACTCTCCAAGTCATCTTTTCATTCACACAGGTGTGATGGCACCTGTCGCCCCGTCATCCCATCCCCCAACAAACAAACAAATAATAAATAAATAAGTAGAGGAAGATTGAACTGCATACAAATAAGCGAGTGCCACATAAGAGGCAGCAGAAGGTTCAGTAGGCAAAGTTTCTTCTTGCTGCCAAGTCAGACAGCCAGTGTTCAATCCTTGTAACTCATGGTAAAGGGGGAGAAGAAACTCTAAAATCTGTCCTGTAGTCATCATAGGAATGTTGTGGCATGTCCATGGGCACACATAGACACAACAAATAGTATACACACACATACACACACACACACACACACACACACACACACACACACACAAATGTAAAGTACCCACAAGTTACTCACAACAGCGACACAACAGCTCAGCACACAGCGTTACTTTCATTGGTGTAAACACAGGTACAATTTCTTCTGCTTCTCTTAGTCTAAGCAATTGCTTCCAGACACAAACTCCTGGGGTCCTTCACTTTGTGTTGGCCCCATATGCTTCCAAGTGATGTGGTTCAGTTAGCTTTCTGTCTTCTGTTCTCCTGGTAATTCCACTCTAGTTTGGGATGAAGAGTTGTTTCCATTGGAGGAGAGAGTGGCATGGTGTTTCCCAGAGCTCTGTCCTATGTGAGGATGGTGGTCACATGACACAAAATCTCACATACACAACAGAAACAGAAGGGGAGATCCAACCTAAAACACGGTCATTTTTTACATACATTTCTCTTTTTGATGTACTGACACATGTGCATGTTTGTGTTTATGTGAACACATGTGCCTGTACAGGTGTATATACATGTATTTGGAAGCTAGAGACCAGTCTGAAGGATCATTTCTCAGGACACCATCCATGTTGAATGTTGAGACAGGCATCTAGAACTTGCTGGCTCAGCAGACTGGCTGGTTAGAGAGCCCAGGAACCTTGTTTTACTTCCTCAGGTGGGATGAGGAACACATGCTACCATGCCCAGATTCTACATGAGGGTTCCAGGAATAAAACTCAGTTTTCATGCATGCATGGCAAACATGTGGTCAACTCAGTGATAGCCCCACTCCCACACAGTATGTTCTTAATACTAGGTATTATATCCTTTAAAAATTATTTTTAAGTATATGTGCGTGCACATGTGTGTGCACGTGTGTGTGTGTGTGTGTGTGTGTGTGTGTGTGTGTGTGTGTATGTTTACTTGTGAGTGCAGTGCCCTTGGAGGCCAGAAGAGGGCATCAGATATTCTGAGGCTGTAGCTACAGATCACATGCTGAGAACAAAACTTGGGTCCTCTTGAAGCTTAGCACACCCAAGTGCCCACCAGTACCTCAGCCAGGAGTTTGGGTTTCAGGGACTTCAGTGGGTGACTAGGAATTTCTAAAGTCTCTTTTGCTCACTAACTTCCTCATGTTGAAAAGAAAGCCTGGTAGCCACAGCTTTCCAGTGAAGGAGGGAAATCTAGCCCAAACTGGAGCATAGGAGGCCATGCTGAAAGTCTGGGCCTCAGGAAGAAGAGAGGGAAACAAGGCAGGTGCCCAGACCAGGGAACGTCAAAGGGCACTCTCTCCGCACGTGTGAGCCAAGTGAAGACATTTCCTCAGATGTACACCATTTGAATCCAACCTCGGGCAAGATGAAATAATGAATACGGTAACCTTCAATGTTCTGCAGTTTTGCTTAGCAAAATGAATGGCAGTCCTGGGCTTTTATCTGACAATAAAGGACACACATTGCTCTCTCTAATTGAGTATTCATCCCAATGTGGGCATCGTTTTCTTGTTTTTGTGTGTATATTTTTTTTCCTCATGCACATCCTTGCAACCTACCTACCATACTGGATTTCTGAATACGGACAAATGAACGTTGACTAGACTGTGAAAACACCCTCCAGGGTTTGAAATACTGAACACCTTACACAAGGCTTAATCTCGGGCATTACCATCACAATCAGCCAATTATCCCAGCACACCTTAGATGCTTTCCTACAAATCTTTTCAAATGTGTATTAAATAGTTTTCATTATACTGCTTTCAACTCACAGAATGAGGCAGCTTGCTGCAACGTTTACCTATCGGTCCCATCTTCCTGCACTAAGTTCTAAAGAAGACATTCACAAGAGATCGCGGAATTATCTGATTATTCTCATCATCCTGAGTTGGATTTAGATCAGTAGTGGCTGGGACTGTACCTGCACGCTGGAGGCATTTACATGGATGCGCTGGCCCTAAGCAACTGTTTTCACCAACCATGAAAACATACGTTTGTCAGAGTTGCACTAGGTTGTGGGGAGCCACAGAGCCCTTTGTGGACGCCTGCCTCCACATGGCGCCTGGCATGCAGCCGGAACCGCCTCGATTTAAACAAACAACCCCTTATTTGAAAAAGGCCCGCTGCTCGCGAGCCTATCAGCGCGTGAGACGTATCTTAGTGTGATTGGCTGTTTGGGTGGTATAAATGAGTGTGAGGGGCGTGGCTTGGGGGGATTCTCCGAGAAAGAAGAAAGAAGGCCTGAATAAAGCTGCTTAGGAGAAGAACCGGTGGTCGTGTCTTTCTTGCCGGTAGAGCGAGGCGCAGCACTAGGTAAAAATGTCTCATTACAAGGTTTGGCTGGATGTGGCTGGCGGAGACTAACGAAGGCAAAGACTTGGAGTGGGTACTAAAGAGAGGGACCGTGACCTCAACTTAAACACCGACAGAAGAAACCGGACACTGGGTATGGATCCAGGCCCAAGAACAACATTAAGAGGCTTTGTAAGAAAAGATAATTAGAATTATAATGGTCACCAGAGAAGGTGTAACAGGCTGTCAGGATGAGACCCCAGGTGGTTGAGGGTAACAAGCACTGTGACCGTGGTGAGTAAAGGGTCACCATGGAGCTTGAGGAAAGAATAACCACCTCCTTTCTCAGGCGAGGAATCTCAAGTTCAGTGTTTCTTGGGTTCCATCTTGTTCTTTGTGTTATTTTCTGCCACCTCCAGGTGGAAATGGTTGTGGCATGTGCTGTGCTCACCGCACATGCGTGATACTTCAGAGCTAACCCTTTACTCTCCTTCCATGTTACTTATAAATGAAGCTGTCATTTGCACTTCAAGGTGTGGTTTTCTTTCATTAATCTTCCTAGCCAAGGATGGCTGCTCACACCTGTAATCGTACCACTTGGAAGGCTGAGGCAGGGGCTTTGCTACAAGTTTGAGGCCAGCGCAGATTATATGGGAAGTTCTAGCCCAGTCTAGGATCCAGAGTGAGACCCTGACTCGAAAAGCATAAAAGGAGAAAAATCTTCCTTATGACATCACCGAACATAGCCTTAAAAGTTACATGTGTAGCTCATGTAAGGTCCACAGCAAATGCCTGGAGAAGGGATGCTATTATACATGCAGAAACAGGTGTAGGAAGATCTAAGAGCTCAGCCAAGATTACAAAGTTACATGACACAGGTCAAAAAGACTGGCTCCAAAATCAGTCTGGACCTTCTATTACACTCCTTACCTGCATACTGTAGGACTAAAATAGAAAATTCTAGAATAAATTAGCATAGCTGTGATGTGAACCTGCATCTCTCCAGCTTCTTCTAATACAACAAACAGATCTTACCAATGCCAAAACCCTCTGAGCACTTACTGTGTGCAGGAGGTAATCACTGGTTTGGAAGTAAGGCTGGATCTGGACTGTGTAGGGATATTATCATCGAGTAAGTAAATAAACATGAGACAGTGATCTCCAGCACAACTTTGCTCTAAACATCATAGCCAGTGACTAGTGAGATATGGTTTATACTGTGGTCCTATTCTGTGCATTTTAGCTGTGAAAACTGATGATAACACTGTATTCATTAGGAACCCATCAAAAATAAACTCCTCCAGATATAAAATCTCTTCCGCTAACTCAGTGCTTGAGTCTCTGTTTATCTGGAAAAATGTAGGCAGGAAGAGGTGTTCCATGGTTGTAAATTTCCATCGTTCAGAATCCTTCAGTCCACGGAGGGACATCTGCTTTGTCTCTATGGTCCTCTGTTCCCTTGGTCAAAATGTGAATTATCAGAACGGTTTGGGCATCTGTGGGTTCAGCTCTGACTTAAGCTTTTAGGCTCTTTGGTTTGCCTCATTGGCCAGTTGTAACCTTTATTTGTGATGGTAACCACACCGCCTCCTTAGTCTCTTGGCCTGTCTGATCTCATTGCTTGACAGCAACAACTTATGGCAGGAAAATGCTCCTTGGGCTCACAGTTTTAGGTGTCAGTCATAGACGGAGGGGCACAGCAGGGCTGCACGGAGGATGGCAGCAGCACGTGGCAGGGACTGTTCACATCATAGGAGAACAGGAAGCAGAGAGTAAGGCAGGAAATAGGGGTTGGGTGAATCTTTCAAAAGACCCGCCTTAGTGCAATAGTTCTAAGCCAGCTACATCCCACCTCCTAAGGGATCCAGAGCCTCAAAGAGTAAGGCCACAAGCAGGAAATGTGGCATGAGGAGTCACAAGTCTCAGAATGTACAAGTGAGAGGGTGCTACGTAGACCGGGGGCCACGGCAGAAACTCCCTTTTGAAAATCCATCAGCCTCATGTTAAAACTGACTCACACCATTGATTTGTTGATGCAACCTCAGCCAAATGCTGTTGCTGGATATTCGATCCAATTGTGAACTCCCGAGACTGTGAACTGTAAAAAAATCGGCTTCTTGTTTGGCGTGGCTCAGCCCTAACACACACCTTTAATCCAAGAGCTTTCTGTACGTAGGGTTAGATAAAGTGGAACAAGAAATCAGCTGACTGGGATTAAGTAGGAGGGACTCTGAGAGAAGATGTATTTAAGACAGCATGAGAAGAAAAGGAGATCTTTAGCACTTTGGCTCTTTGGCTTCTTTGCCTTTACTTTGTGGGCTATCACGTGAGCTAGCAGAATAAAAAAACAAAACAAAACAAAACAAAACAATGTAAGACCTAGTATAGAGATAGCATATTGTTCTCCTGTGCAGCTCTGAACTAAATGAGCCTTTACTTGTGGAATGTAGGGCAGGTTAGACCTTGGCAATTCTCCCAACTTTAAAGTGGGAATAGAATATCTCCCTAGATAAAACCGTGTGAGAAGGTCCTCATACCTCCTCCTCCTCCTCCTCCTCCTCCTCCTCCTCCTCCTCCTCCTCAGAGTTCAACCATCCCTTCCTCAGCACAACCTTCCCAGTGTTGACAAGGTGCTGGATCTTTTCTATGTACTCATCAAAATTAGCTGAAGTGCTCTGTTAATTATAAGCCCACCCTCAGATGGCCTCACTTAGGTCAACTGGAATTTAACAGATGGCTGCTATGGGCCGCTTAGCATCTCAACACGAAACACCCGAGGTGAGAATGACTTGCCACGCCAATCTGGTTTTCTGAGTTTCTGAGCTTAAAACCTGGAGCGTCACAATGGTCAGCAAAACCACATTTGCTCATTTTATCATTTCTTGATGCTTTGAGGTTGAAAGTGCACTGACTTCAACTATCATCTGAAACCCTTTTCTTTTTTTAAAGACATTTTATTTATTTATTTATTTATTTATTTATTTATTTATTTATTTATTTGGTTTTTTGAGACAGGGTTTCTCTGTGTAGCCTTGGCTGTCCTGGACTCACTTTGTAGACCAGGCTGGCCTCGAACTCACAGCAATCCACCTGCCTCTGCCTCCCGAGTGCTGGGATTAAATAGAATTACATCACTTTCCCCTTCCCTCCCCCCCCACTCTTGAGCTGACAGCCTCCTTCACTCTATTGTTGTTACATGTGCATGTGCACACACAAGTACATAAATGCAACATGCTGAGTCTATTTCTGATGAAACCCCTTTCATTTTTTATATGCATAATTCCATTACTGTCACACTATATTCCTATTGGAAGATGAGAAATACTTCTCTTTTTTCATCTTTTTCTTTTATGGAATGAATTATTCCCTCCATTTAATGAAGGAATTTTTTTCTAATTCTGTAGCTATATAACCCAGAATTACATATAAACACGTAAGTATCTTTATTTCCTTCCAATTTTATTTTCATTGACTGGAAACATAAAAAAAAAAAAGCCATTCACTGTGTTGGTCCCCCCCCCCCAGCTGCAAATTAAAAATACCCAGATAGAAACAACTTATGGGAGAAAGGATTCATCTGGCTTACGATTCCAGGTGACAGCCCATCACTGCAACGAGGTCAAGGCAGCAAGAACTGGAAGCAACTCACCACATTGTATCTCCAGTCAGGAGCAGGGAGTGAAGAAACAGTGCATGCTAGGGCTTAGCTCACTTTCCTGCCTTACCCAGGATCCCCTGCCTAGGGAATACGCTGCCCACAGTGGAGTCGATTGATTCTCACCTCAATTAAGACAATCAAGATAATCTCCCACAGACCGACCTGTGACAATAACTCTTTGAAATTTCTTTACCAGATGATTCTCAATTGTGTTAAATTGACAGTTAAAGCCAAGTACCACACTTGTCAGAATGTGACAGTGACATTGCCAGAAGGCCTCAATGCTTAACAAATTCCAGGAACTTGGAAAACAATGATGAAAATAAAAGTCACAGAATAAACCAGAAAACAGGTTCACAGTCCCTGCCTGATTTCATGACATGATACACTGGCTCTCAGCAGACACAGCCCAGCCCCAGAGGAAGCAATTTGGAATAGGAAATCACATTTATTTTGGGCATCGTGGAGACTGGGGGATGTGTCAGGGCCTGGCTGTAAATTGAAACTTGACATCTCTGTTTCGAACAACAAAGGATGTTCTTACATTCCTCTCTCTCTGTCTCTCTCTCTCTGTCTCTCTGTCTCTCTCTCTCTGTCTCTGTCTCTCTCTCTCTCTCTCTCTCTCTCTCTCTCTCTCTCTCTCTCTCTCTCTCTGTGTGTGTGTGTGTGTGTGTGTGTGTTTGTGTATGAGAGGGCACATGTGTATATGTGTACACATGGGTGTGAAGGCCAGTGAGCAGCCTTCATAGTTGTGTTCCTGGGGAAGTGAACATCTTGTTTGACGAGGCATCTCTCTCACTGGAACTGGGATTCCCCAATGAGGAGGCTGGATGGCCAGCAAGTCCCCGGAGTCTTCCCGTCTCTGCCTTCCTGAGCTGGATTATAAGAACATGAAGCAGTGTCCAGCTTTCACGGGAGCGCTGGAGCCTGAGCTTGGGTCTTCATGCTCACAGAGCAAGCTGGCAAGCAGTCTACTTACGTAGTTCTCCCTCCAGCCCCTCTTGTATTCTTAATGACTTTGAAATGCCCCATCTATCCATCCATCCATCCAGATGACAAGCTGTCCATAACCTTCTGTGCCTGGAGCCTAAGTGTGCATGCATGTGCAAGCATGAAGTGTCCTCTGAGCAGTCTTCAGCACTCGGATTCCCAGCTTCTGCATCTGTGCACTGTGACAGATTCCTTGCCGAAGGCTTTGAGCTCTCATTCATCATTTAGGGGGAAAATCCCAGGATATTCCAAGTAGTGCAACCAGTGCCACACACCTGTGTTATTCTGCCCTCAGAGCGGTGTAGATGCGTAAGAATGCCTGTTACACCTGGAACCCACCATGCCCCCCGCCTGCAGGTTGGGGTTTCAGCTCCTGATCCCCAGCTGCCACTGCTACTGTTTGGAAATGCTGTAAGACTGGACAAGGTCAGACCTAAATGCAGAGCTAATTTACAAGGAACAGGTCTTTAAAGCTACAGCGCAGACCCTGTTCTGGCTCTGCTCCCTGCTTCCCAGGCATTCATAATGTGAATGACCTCCCTCACACGCTGCTACTGCCAGGAACTGAGATGCCTTCCCACTGTTATGCGCAGGGATCCCTCTAAAACTAGGAGCCAAAAGAGATCTTTCTTTCCTCATGTTGTTTCCGCCAGGTGTTTGGCAACACCGCTACAAAGGTAACTCACAAAACAGGAAACTCTGTATGTTAGCATCAGCATTTGGCTCTACGCTATGTCTTCTAGCATGGTCACCCCTGAGCATACCTGTGCATTATTTTGTTATTAACATCAGTGGTTCCCCTGATTGATTTCTGGTTCATATTTTTAAATTATATTATTAGCAGGTTATACTATCTATGAATTCCACATCACGAGAAGAAGAATATACCATGAAATATTTGCTATAAAAATCAATATTCCTTTGGATAGAATTGCCAATATAGTAAAATTAATAACAAATATCAACGAGAGCCGCATTACCTCATGGCCTTCCCTGTTTCTTCTCTAATGACGCTGACACACCTTATTAAAGCCCCAGGGCTGGGGAGATGGCTCAGTCAGTAGAAGGCTTCCTGAATAAACTTGAGAATGCATTTGCTCCTGGCAACCATGTACAAAATCTGAGAGCAGGGTTGTATGCCTAACACCTCAGCAGTGCAGAGGTAGAGGAGGTAGATCTTTGAGGCTCACTGGCAAGCCAACCTTGCCTCATCAATGAGCTAAAAGCCAATGACAGACACCGACACCGTCTCCAACCAAACAGTAACAAGGTGCTCATCTCCTGAGGAACAGCATTCAGGGTTGACCCTAGCCTCCATGTGGCATATGTGTATATGTGCTCCTGAGTGTTCTCTCTCTCTCTCTCTCTCTCTCTCTCTCTCTCCCTCTCTCTCTCTCTCTCTCCCTCTCTCTCTCTCTCTCTGTCTCTCTCTCTCTTACACACCCAAATATACACACATGAACATGCACACACATGAGCATACATACATGAAAAAACGCACATAGAACACACACACACATACAAACACACACTATTTGTGAGTTCCTGCTAGCTTGGGAAATAAAATCACTTTCAGGATTGCACCATGTCGTGTAAATCCAAGAAACATCACTATGAACATCAAGCAGGTGCTAAGGACAGGGTACCGTTATGATCAGCATAATGAGCATCCACCTTTACCTTTAGATTTTTGTCTAATCGTGCCAAAATCGTCTTCAGAAATCCCCTCAGAAACCTGATTAGTGGAATGATTGGCCCCAGACATTTCAACTGGACACTAGTCCATTCACACTTCAATAAAATTGTACTAAAATATTCTTATTTTACAAACACTTTCCTCTCTCCCTCCCCTGCCTCTTTCTAGAACTAGTCTGTTCCTGCAAGGATTTGGAATACAGTGAGCCACAGTTTTGATTTGTGGTAGCCTCTAGCATGCAAAACATCACCAGAATGCAAAACCAAAGTCCTATAAAAGTTTCAAGACCTCGGAGATTATTTAGTAAATTATTGACAACTCTATTGTTTGAGAGACTTGCAAGCTAAAAGTGCATATTTAAGGAGAAAGACTGTGGATGGGGAGTCTCTATGGCCCTAACCTATCAGCCGGTATGCAACCTCCTCTTCATAAAGCACACTTTGAAATCAACAGGAATTCTATTGCTCAGGGGGAGAGGGCCGTGCTTCCAATAGTAATGTGTGTGACGCCAGTTCCAGCCTGTCACAGAGGGAGGGACTCCACGCCACACTGTCAGACTACAAAGTCATGAATCCAGAGGCACTGAACAGGTTCTGCCTTCCCCATGCACCATGCAATTCGCCAGACACATTGTTCTTTTCTTCAGTGAAAATGGCAAGACAGTACAAGTGCCATCGTCAGAGACATGGGCCTTCCAGAAAGTGCAGTTGCCATGAATATCCAAATTTAGATGCAAGAAAGCAAGATATCAGTATGAGTAACAAGCAGAAAACAACCCATTGCCATATTGTCTTGAAATAAGATGCATCTGCCTTTGTGTATGCATGTGGAAGCCAGAGGTCCATACTGGATTTCTTCCTCCATCACTTCACTGCCTTTTTTTTTTTTTTAGATCAGGTCTCTCACTGAACCTGAAACTTACTGGTTGGCCAAACTGACTGGCCAGCAGGCTCTAGAAGCTCTCCTCTTTCTGCCTCTCTTCCCAGAATTGTTTCTGGTCATGATCTTTATCGTAACAATAGAAATCAAACAAGAACAACCACCATGCCCCTCTTTGTAAAAGGATGCTAGGGGTTTGAACTCAGGACTACATGCTTGCAATGACAAGCATTTTACTAACTGAGCCTCTCCTCTGGCTATTATCAACACATGTCAAAGGCTGTTCTGATGCTAAGAGGTGGGTCTCCATTAAAAGAGGGGCCCTCAGCGTTCCTGTGGTACCATCTCACCCATTATCTGCCATAAGATGTGCTTTCTGGTAATGGATATTTAACCTAAAGCACTGTGCCCACTAAATAATATTCACTAGTGGGGTAGATCCCCAGCATGTGCCACAGTACTTCTCTCAATTTTCTACGCTAAAGACTTGAGTTTATTTCCCGTTTATCATCTACATCTCTAAAGTCTCTGATAATGAAGATTTCATCTACCATATTACTTCCTATATCCGTAATATCTGATATAGGATAATTATCTGGTCAAAAAAAATCAATAAGTTTCTACCTGTCAGATAGGTCATTAATTTTACATTATAGGTAGTTATAAAAAAATTTTCAGGGAAAAATGCAGCATCTGGAGTGCAGTTTAATATCAGAAGCATGAGGTCAGAAATGGCAGCCTTAGGTTATGCAGCACCCAGTGGAAACTCCAGCATGGGGAGGGTACCAGGGTTCTCACCGACCTCCTAACTAGAGAAGATGGTAAAATCCATGCATCTCCCATGCGCGCGACTGTTGCCCAGCTTGAGGATTCTGAGTACAAAGCCCATCCTCGCTTCATCCTCCTCAGTCCGCCGTGTTTCTGGGACTAAGTCTCAGGCACCCCCAAAACAGAAGGCAATACATCTTGACCACTCACTAGGGGGAGACAAGATGGACACATTTACTGAGAGAGGAGGGGATGCTATCTTCTCTGATGTTGTCGAAGAGTGAGATTCTCTCCTCTGTAGAGCCAGGTATAAGCACGCGTGGGTGGAGACATGGCTTCCCGGAGAAAGTGACCTTCAGAATGTGTTTGCGTATATTGAAGCTTGTGTTAGAAACCCCTTTGCTAGCCAGACATGATGGTATGGGCCAGAAATCCCAGCACCTGAGAGGCAGAAGCAGGAAGATCAGGATGCAAGCTCATCCTTAGCTACACAGTGAGTTCCGGGCCAGCCCGGGACATGTGCCCGCTCACCATCCTAACCCTCCACCGAAAGGAAGAAAGAGACATCCTCGCTGCTACTTACTCACCTGCTGCACAGGCATGAGAGATTGATTAGTTTGCCTAATGTAAGGCTTTCGAAATATTTATTAGCAAAATATAATCAACTGGCCCTATATTTGCCTTGCTTAATTTATGCCTAAAGATGAAACAGTTTACAAGTTTAATTAATAAAGTGGCTCTATTTCAGGGCACAAATAATAAGTGCAGAGAGGCTTATTCAGAAAGGCAAATGTGTTATTGCAAAGTAGACATTCTATTATGGTTTACAGCATAAATACTCTAAAGGAAGTGCCCTCACCAAAATAGAAAAGAAGATAGCTAATTCTACAAAAATATTTTATTAGGGCATTTAGAATTTCAGCAAGGTGATCATATGGCATAAATTACAATGGAGTCAGACATCGCCATTCATTCTGAACTAATTTAGGTCTAGGCAAACTGAAAAACAATTCCAAAGGTATTCAGTCCCTAGGCCCTCATGTACCGTAATACACACATGAGATGCTCCCTAGCAGAGCTCACCATAGAAACACTGGCTCTTAAGTACCGTAATGCACTGGCTGATCCTGAGAGGACTGAGAGGATGACAGCCTGCCTAGGCACGGTCAGAGCATGATGAAGCGCACATTAATGACTTACAATCATGTCTGCTTTTACTGTGCACTTACAGGTTCCTTCCCATAGCTTTAAGTAAGGCTCATAGGGAAAGAAATCAATTGTTATTATGCTTTTCCTCGGAATACCTCTGCCCTAAACATTAAACCCTCAACATCTGCTTTCTCAGTGTTTATACCTCAAGAGTTTGATATACGCTGTGGGTCCCGTTAATATATTTACACTATTTCAATTTTTGTAGTATGTGTTTTGTTTTTCCCTTATAGGTACGAAGAGGGCCTGATGTATTATAATTCAAGTTTTTATAATACTGATATGAATAAAATAACTTCGCCAGACTAGGGCCTCCAGCTGCAAACCCGAGAATAATGGGAACAAATGAACGAACTATAGCAGGCGTCATCTCTGACTGACCAGCTAACTGTGCGTGGGAACACGAGAAGGGTTGGTTCTCTTTCCTCGGTGATGCATCTGCTCTGATGCACTCGTCCATAGCAGAGGAAGCAGGACAGCCAAGCCCCTCTACCTTGCGGCGTCCAGTAGAAACAGGATACAGGAGAAACCTCCAGTAAAAGCTGCAAATCCTGGGAACATTCCCCACTTCTGTGAGGCTAGGATGGTTAGCCACAGATGAGCTTTAGAAAACAATGTATCGATTTCAGATGGCAATTTACTGCCCTTTGCAATCGATTGTGCTTATATGTATTAAAGGCTTTATTAAGTTAAAGCCTTTAAATTATGCCTTTTCCCCTCTTGGTGGAAAATATGAAACCAGAAACGAAGAAAGCTTCAGAGGTCACTCTCCAAATGCCTGAAATTTAGATGGCATTATTTGCAGCCACAAACCTTCTAGTCACTCTGCCCTTTGTCAGTAGTTACGTGATACAAAGTTAAATTAATGCTAAGAATGACACCAAAGCATCCCCTGACTTTCAAAGAAAACCAACAGTCACCTCCATCCCTAAAACCCACTCTTCCTAGAATACTGGAGAAAGGGGTTAGCCAAGTGAGGGCACGAATGACTTGACATAAAAGGATCACATAGCCTGTAAGTTAGGGTTTTCTAGAGGGACAGAAGTGAGGTGCGGTGCACACCTGCACACGCACATGCACCAGTGTGTATGTGTGTCAAAGGGATGAGATTAATTAGATTGCTTTACACAGTATGGTCTAGTTAGTCCAACAACGGCAGCTTTCGTGCCTTCACACTAGGAAGCTCTGAAGGCCTGGGAGATCCCTAGAGAAACGAGAAACGCTGGTCCCCAGTCCACGCTGGACGGCTTAAGAAGCTGGACTCGCCATTGTCAGTAATGACTGGTGGCAACAGTGGCAGCTGTGGCAGCAACATGTCAACGGGGTGGATGAACTTGCCGGCACAACTTGATAGAAAGCAGAGGAAGGGTAGAAAACTTTTCTTTCTCACGTTTCAGATTACCTTGGCTGACCCCAGAGGACTCCACCCATATTTAGAGTGGTCTTTCCCACTGCAATTACAGTGATGGAGAAAACTCCTCACAGGTGCACGCAGCAGCTTGTCTGTCCATTAATTCCAAATCCAGTCAACTGACAAGCAAGATTCACCATCACAGCATGTGGTTTATATTTACTCTGCATTAAAAAGCGACAGGGGAGGGGGACACTGGGGTAGGTGGCTGGGTGGGACAGAAAAGCCTTTCAACCACAAAGACCTGAATTCAATCCAACAACCCAAGAATTTTATCACATGAGCAGAAATGAAGCAAGACTCTGGGTGACAGGCCCAGGGATCAGGTTCCCGAAGCCTCCGCACACACTCGAACCCTGGACTTAGGTAAGGGAGTAAGGGTGTCAGGATGTCCCCCTTTCTGCTGTGTGGCACACAGGAAGAAGCACAACCAATTTATTGCAACAAGAAAAATCAAATAAGAAAAATGAAGAGACCTGGCCACTTGATAGTGTCTGAGTCCTTCGGATCAGGGAACACTAAAAACCAGCCTCAGGCTGGGAGGTTTCATTGTACAAACCGACAACCAGATTCTCACTTATTTATTTATTTTTTACTTAAGTCAGTGTGAATAGGATTTCAAACTCCTCAACCAAAAGCTCTGCCTTGGAGAGATATTAGGCTATATTCCTGAAAAAAAAAACCAACCAAACAAAAATTTGATGTAAAAACCGTTGTTTAAGCAATAGAGTTATGCAGCCAGGTTACAATGGCCTGTT
This sequence comes from Acomys minous, assembly GCF_964271855.1. NCBI lineage: Eukaryota > Metazoa > Chordata > Mammalia > Rodentia > Muridae > Acomys > Acomys minous. The sequence goes on along the minus strand of NC_140485.1, from coordinate 63,277,061 downwards.
TACTTCTAGGAAAAGGATGCTCATGGAAACTTCTTTGATTCTAGGCTCATATATCTGCTACATAATTTTGCCTGTGACCTCAGCTTTGTCAGCAACTATAGATATTACGTCTGTCTTGTTATATCTCTAATCCTGTGATTAAAAAACCATGACACCATGACCAAGGCAATTTATAGGAGAAAGAGGGATTTTTTTGTGGGGGAGGGCTTATGATTTCCTATGGCTAGAGACCTTCATAGCAGAGAGCATGGCAGCAAGCAAGTGTGACACTGGGTCAGTAGCTGAGGGCTTATATTCTCATCCACAAGCAGAAGGCAGAGAGAACTAGCTTGGAATGGTGTGAGCTCCCGAAACCTCAAAGCCCTCCCCAGTGACTCACCTCCTCCAAGAAGGCCACGCCTCCTAAATCCTTCCCAAACAGTCCCACCAACTGGGAACGAAGGATTCAAATACATGGCTGTATGGAGGTCATTACCATCCAAGCCACCACAATGTGCCTGTGGTGATTATAGAGAACCAATCCTGTGTGCTCGCCCTCCCTCCCTCCCTCCCTCCCTCCCTCTCTCTCTCTCTCTCTCTCTCTCTCTCTCTCTCTCTCTCTCCCTCTCTCTCTCTCCCTCTCTCTTCCTTCCCTGTCCCTCCCTCTATTTCTCTCTCCCTTCCCACCTCTGTGTGTGTGTGTGTGTGTGTGTGTGTGTGTGTATTCATATTGTATGCACCTCTATGTACACTGACTGTTTGGCAATAAACTTACATTTTAAGAGATCAGAGAGAACACCGTGTCAATAAATCTACTCTGATTAAAAAATGAGATAAAACTAGTTATAAATTTTATCACAACCTTTAATGGTACAGTAGCAAATCCAATCTCTTCAAGGTATCATGATACATATGATGTAACTTGAAATGAAAGTATGATTCTCCTTCTTAAAGAAAGCAATAAACGAACCGTGGTGCTCTGTATCATTATTAGCCATTGGTTCCCCTTCTGAAAGCCTGACTTCAGCAAAGTATCCCTCCACACAGCCTGAGAAGTGCTCGCTTAGAGACTATAAAGGAGAAATTAAAGGTCCTCCCCCAAGTTTCAAAACCAATTGTTGAAAGAAATCAGATCAGGCCATCCATCACTGTCCTTCCCAGGCTCCCATAGAAGACAGACTCATGCACTAAACCAACAAAATCCCAAATTCTTCCTGAAACCACTCTTGCTAATGCTGTTATGCTTCTACCCAGAAAAAATAGCATCCTGATATAATGCTATCACTCTTTCCTGTTGGAGTCCATTTGCACCGGCTAGGGAGTTCCTTCATGACAGAACATGTCTCCTGAGAACAGGGACCTGTCATGTTTGGCATTGTATATAGACAGCAGTTAGCAGGGCGGCTGGCAACTAAAACATACTTGTGAAAAAGTTATTGGGTGAATAAATGAATCTGATAGCTGTCACATATCGTAAAGAAGGAAAAGAATAAAGTTCATAAGCAGATTATTCCGATGTGATCCTCCTACTGCTGCTGCTGTGCTCATAAAGAGAGCTCACTGGTCCCCTCAGGCTCTGCCTCAGCTCTACTAACTCACCACATTGGTGTGCATCTAGGTGCCCTCTCACAAGGAGGCTGAGAGAGCCAGAAGTCGATCTGTGGTGCTTCTCACAGCCATCCCTCAAAGTCTTTCAGTTTACACCCTGAGTCTTACAAGGTGATATCCCTCCCCTCCCCATGAGACGACGGCTTCCCCACACACCCAATGTCTCACTTTAGGTCTGCATCCATGTAACATCTGTTTCCTCTAGTCATTCCCGGAGGTAAAGCTGCTTCTCTAAGCACAGATGCAAATATTTATCTCATTTTAGGACTCGCAGACTCTGCCTATTACTTTTAATTTAATGTGGCTTTGCTAGCCAAAGACAGCCTGATAAAAACTTTAAACTTAGCCATGCCATATCCTTTAAACAACTTTTTATAGGTAATATCTAATTCAGAAATGGTACTCCACCCCACGTTAAGGTCAGGACCTGAGCACCGCTCCATTTTGAATGTCAGTTTTTAGGATTTCATCTAATCTAAAAGTAAGTGTCCCCACCCTTATAATAATCAATTACTTACCTGAGGTATATTTTAGGTGTGTAAAGGAGTGAAATATTTCAAAGATCATTTCCACACAGGAATACATTAAACACAGGCTACACTGCAGTTCAGTAAGGAGTATAAGAGATATGGAAATACATTGCATTAAACCAAGGTGTCATAAACGTTACTTTGCATGACCTAACTTTATTCCTTTGAGGAATTTTGTTACTTAGAAAAAGATTGCCTGTTTAGAGAGAAAATGGGTCCCTCCAAAAGATGGTGGACCAAATGCATTGTCTATTACCTGGGGTTTGGGCCTTGTATTGACAAACAAAGTAGGCTTGCTCCCTCTCCTTGGTCCTTTGCCTCGGTCTTAAGTGATGGTATCGTTGTAGCAGTGGGTAGACATAGAGACGAACACCTCTGGGCAAGGGCAGAACAGGAACAAGGCTCTACCTGACCAGCATTACAGTTGTGGTACTGGATTGGTCACACAAGGCAGACTTGTTTTATTTCTCACAGTTTCAACCCAATAAAAGGCTTTTTCTTTATGATGGGCCTATGAGAAGCTTATGAGTGTTGTAGTGAGAACTCTTCATGCTCATCTGAAAGCTAGTAACTGATATAACCTCATCCCAAATCTCCTTTTCTGTTTAGAAGAGTCAGGGGACGCCTTTCATCGCCTCCTACACACAGCCTCCTGACACATCCTTTGAGGTGTCCCCAATGACACAGAGGCTAGTGTTTAATGGGCCTAGGTTTATGGCTTAGAAAATGAGGGCAATTTTATTTGACTGCTCCCTTAGGATTTCCAAAAATACCATCTTTATATGCTCGCTTGAAACCACTGGGCACTATTGTCAAGAGCATCCCCATGTAAGAGGAACTGCAGAATCCATGGGGCTCACTGTGAGGGAAGAAAGTAAGGGGCTATTGCTCATAGGCCATTCAGAGAGTCTTCAAGCTTGGGCCTTCGCAAAACAGCATGCTCTGAATGACATTCTGAGCCATGTGGATATGAACCTGCAAACCAGGCATCAGCACGTTCTATAAACACAGGAAGGCCATGGGGTTCTCCAACTGACATGTGGTAATTGTCTTGTGAACTGAGTTGGGGGTAGGGATTAATTGGGAGTAAGTTGGCCCACCACAAATGAGATACGGGGTCTCTTGTCACACATGGGGCCAACTTTGTGTTTGCTCTTTGTGTGAAGATGACGTTTATTGCTACACATATGTGTGTTCACCAGAGTGATTCCTCTGCATTGCAGCAAGCCCGGGACACCTTGAAAATTTAATTTTAAAGCCAACACAATTGTGCATCAATAAAATTAGTTTTTTCATGCTGTACCTTTTGAGATGATAGACAAATGGATGATAGATCGGTAAATAGAGAGATAGCAGATAAGTGACAGGTGGTGGATAATACATTACTTCTATTAGAATATTATATCATACTATCAGGGAATGTGGGTTTTTCCATTTATTTTCCACAGGTTGCCATGCTATGAACATTTCTGTATCTCCTCAGTCTTTAAAACAAGATTTCTAACAGTTTCATAGTACTTCATCATGCGGGATTGCTATAGAATTGCTGTAATTTATTTAGTAATTTCTCTATTGTTGAAAATCGTTTTTCAAGCTATCATAACCAAATCTCAAATGAACACTCTCAACATTGAAATTCTCTTTGCACACCATGGGCCACTTCTCTGGGCTAAATTCCTGGATGTGAAATGACTGTTGCAAAGTTGAACATTTCACATGCTTCTAAGTGCTTGAGGTCACTTCCTAGAAAGGCTGGTCAAATGGCAGTTCCAGGAGCAAGACCAGAGTGAACCTTTCTCCATTGCCCTTTCACTTCTCAGCTCTAAGGAAGCTGATTGTTTCTCATTCTTGACTGCTCTTTAAATACAGAAGTAGCATGAGAACATTCCCTTGGTGTGGAAGACATAATGATGCCAACTTCCCTTTGCCTACTGTCTCTGCCTCAAGCACACAGCTGTGGTAGTCTTGCTAAATCATCAGAGGTTGCTATGCTCTATATATCAGTGCACATGCCTTTAAATGTTCTCAGAATAATTTCTCTCTCTGTCTCTGTCTCTGTCTCTCTCTGTCTCTCTCTCTCACACACACACACACTCACACACAAAGATATGAACTGTTTAACATTTATTTCATATATGTGCATAGTATATATGAGCATACATGCACACACACATGACAACCATGTGCAGGACAGATGAGAACTTGCAAGATTTGGTGCTTTCTACCATGTAGGTCCTAGAAACTGAATACAGGTCTTAAGGCTTGGCAGCAAGCCCTTTATCGATTGAGCCATCTCCCAGGCCTGAGACATAGTTTTTTATACAATTATAATCTCAATGTCATTTTATTATTTTGCTTTTTCTTTGGCATTTTTCATGTCATAAAAAGTTAGCCTATGGCGTCCTTTCTAAAGACTCACACCATTCTACAGTGTGGACAAAGCCTTAGTTCTATGTCCATTGCTCTTTTAACATGGTGCAGGTTACTTAAATGCCCCTGTGTTTAGTGTTAATCTAATGTCTCACATGCTGAGACTGCATGATGTCAGGGTCAATGTGTACCCCAGGCGGGCTGTCTTCACAAACCATGCACTGCTTAGGTGTCCAGTAACATTCCTTGGAGGCTGAGATGGGGAGAAATTGTCTTCCCAGGGAAAGAGCACAGCAACTGCTCATCCAATACCAAATGGCCATCTCTGACAATATACATACAGGTAACATACAAACTTAGTAGTGTATACTTATTTATTTAGGTGTGTGTGTGTGTGTGTGTGTGTGTGTGTGTGTGTGTGTGTGTGTTAATAATTAATGGAAAAAGAAATCCTGAATTTTAAGAGAATAGGAGTAGTACAGGATAGGGTTTAGGGGGGGGGAAGGATGTAGTTATAAGCTCAAAGGGTAAAAGAAATAATTTTTTGTTGTTTTTTTGAGACAAGATTTCTCTGTGTAGCCTTGGCTGCACTGGACTCACGTTGTAGACCAGGCTGGCCTTGAACTCACCACCTGCCTCTGTCTCTCACAGGGCTGGGATTAAAGACGTGTGCCACCATGCCTGGCTTGTTTGATCCACAGAAATCGTATTTTAAAATAACAAATATTAAATAAGCCAAGCACTGGAGAAGCAGGGCCAGTCAGATCCCTAGAGCTGGCTGGCTAGCCTCCCTAGACAATTTGGTGAGTTCCAGTCCAGTGAGAGACCGTATTTCAAAACAAACAAACAAAAGATGCATGCACACCACACACACACACACACACACACACACACACACACACACACACACACAGTGCAATGCACAGCTCACTGCTCACAGCCTCTGTTTGCTTTAAAAACTTCCAAAGTTACTCAGCCCGCTAATCCACAGTTTTCTACCATTTGGGTGTGGAGAACAAGCCCTGAGTGAGGTCTGTCAACTTAGAGATCCAAAATTTTCTTACACAAAACACAACCCAAATGCACCCATCTCCAGTTTTCTGAAAATGCTGTAAGACTTTAAAGAGTGTAACATAACATGAGTTCAGACATCGAGGCTTTCGTATTTATTTTCAGCATCTTAACATCTGTTTCCTTCATATGTAACTTGGCAGCACTTTTTGGCCAACTAGCTTACTAATATTTTTCCCCCAAAAGCATTAGACTTTATCTTCAGAGAAGATAATTCTCTTTTCACACTGATAATTTGTTTACAGAATACTTAATTAAATTATGTAATTACAATAGCAAGCAGAATAACCATTAAGATTCTGAAGCACAACAAAACACAGGGTTAGCACAGAGCTCAACAGAAGTGGGCAGGACCAGTGAGCAGCTTTCCTGCCAAGTGTATTTAGTGTGGAAGAGGTTGGAGTTGGATGTTTTATGGAAAAAAAGAAAGAAAGAAAAAGCATTAATCCAGCAGTCTGGCTGAGAGTAAGTGAACTAGTAGAGAATCTTCTGGGCCTTTTACATTTGACTATTGCTCCCAGTGTTCCCCAACCAGTCATGGTCTCCAGCTGATGATGATCTCAAACCCCAAAGCAAGGATGCTTTCCCATATGGGATGGCCCCATAGTGCGCAGATGTAAGAAACACAGATGTGGTGTTTTCTCTGTCAAGCTCTTTCTCAGTGTCTCTTCTGTTATAGCCATCAGATCCATGGGGACTTAAAGACACGGAAGTCACTTTTCCAATAGCGTCATATAAAAAAAAATTACAAACTAGTTGTTTCATCTGCGGCCCACACAGAAAGAAGGCTTCCCAGCTAGAAACCCCTAGCCTCTGGTGAGTCCATTTCTAACAGGATACTTCCCTAACAGATTTCCAAGGACAATGTTCCCTGAAGATGACTTTGGCATTTGGTACTGACCTCAGAACTTGGCCTGAAAGAGTAATAAGATATTGAAATGGCTTTTGCATCTAAAACATGTCAGGGGGTTGCAAGTGAGATCTTAATCCATGAGTGAGACACAAGAAGAATTTCTGAACAGTGCTCAGCATTGGGCAAAGTCTAGCATTTTCAGAAATTTATCAGTCACCCCTAGTCTCATCTGATCAATAAATTGCCTTCTCATCTCCCCCCAGCCTCTACTAAAAACAGCGCAGTGCTTATATAATGCTGTTCTAAGAGGATTTATTACTAAATAATTGAACAGCATCGATCTTAAAATTGAATTACCAGACCCAGGACATTTTCTTCATGTTAACAAAGAGTGACTGATTCCCATAAAAAACCAGGCCATTTCTATATCAAATACTTTGGGATTCCTGGTTTATTGTAAAATAAAGAAATAGTTTTTCATATCCATTGAAAACTAACATATCACCATTTATTCCTTTTTTCTATCTTTGATTTTATGTGAGGTTATTGATAACATACCTCAGACAAGTGAGTAGTTCCCCCCCCTCTTCTGATACTAGAGGGGCCTTGCCTCTGAAGAAGGCAGCTAGATCATTTTTCTAGCAAATTAATACCTTTTAAAATACACACAAAATTAACTTTTCTATTTGCAGATAGAGAAATGCTGCAATGCTTTGCTCTTTTCTCTGAAAATGAAGTGTGCTTGTGTGGTTCTGAAATATTTGCTGAGATCCTACTGTGTGCCTGGCCTATGCTAGAAGCCAAATGCACAGAACAGAAAGAGTCTATATGCACATATCAATAGGCAAGAAAATACATATAACTCCCCCACAATGAAGCACACAGTATTAGGGACACTACCAGGAGATGTACCCCGTAAACTCTAAGCATATAACTCAATCAGCAGTTTCAGTGAGATGTCCTTGAACTTCTCTCTTAACCAATCCTATACACGTTGTGAACATCATCTTAGAAACTGCATGCATTTAAAATTTTAAATTCTATTTGGTGAAAGGTATCAATGGATTGTCTCCACCCTAAGGACAGGTAGATTTTGTTTTTCTATTTTGGTGCACATTATAGGAACAGCCTTCTACTGCCATGTTCCACAGGCCCAATGCTGCTTCCACTTGCTAAGGGTTTCTGCAGCCTTGAGGGTTACTTTTAATGGCAAAAAAAAAAAAAGAAAAGAAAAGAAAAGAAAAAAGAAAAAATCAGATGCTGCAGACATGAGGGGGACAGGAAGCCCACATCTCGGCACTCTCAGTCCTGTCCTATCAGATAGCTCCACATGCATCCTCACACTCTGGGTGCCCTTCCATAGCCACAGCACTGCTGAGAAGCACTAACCCAGACTGCACAGGCTACAGAACCGAAAACATCCATGTCCGGAGCCAGCCAGACCTGTTGGCATAGGCCTGCCATCTCGGTTCCTCATGAACCTGAGGCAGGAGAATCAAAAAAGTTCAACACTTGCCTGGACTGCAGAGAAAACTCAAGGCTAGCCCGGGCAACTTGGTGAGACCTCATGTCAAAATAAAATAGCAACACAAAGGCAACATCAGCAAACGACCTGACAGTGGGGGGTGGGGGGTTGGGAGGAGATTGACAAAGAGGAGGAGGGTATAGGGTGGGAGAGAGAGGAAGAGAGATCAACCAACAAGACTGTACTATATGTGTGTGAACTTGCCAGTGAGCAGACTAAATAACACTTTTAAAGTTTTAAGAGAAAGAAGGCTGGGATGTAGCTCGATAGTAGAGCACTTGTCTTGTGTATATAAGGCACTGGGTTCGAATCCAGGACCTCCTAAAAGACATAAAATCCGGTCCTATACTAAAAAATGTTGCCAACTCCTCCTGGCTTAGAGGATAGACCGATTTTTGAGCTTGTCATAGAAACTGAATATGCCCAAGACTCCCAATTCTGTGCCCCATGTATGACCAGCAGTTCTCTCTCTCTCTAACCACTGCCTTTATTTTACATGTCCCCCAGAAAGAAATAGTTCTGTGGCACATCGATCCCACAATTAGTCAGACCTGAGGCATGCAAAGTCCCAGCGCTCCTCGAACACCACATAATCCACTAGTGAAACTCAGCTCCCTGCTCCAATTCCTTCCCCCATGGGCTGCCCTTTGCTCTCCACAGTTTCCCCTTGCTCAGGTGGTCCTTACTCATCTGAAGCATCTGTCATCTTCCTGGACAGGAGATGGAAACGAAAGGGTAACTAATATGAAAAGAGGTTGCATGGGCCTCAGGACATTATGTGTGGCAGGAAAGGCCTGGAAAACTCTCAGCCTATAGAAACACTATTGGGATGCAGTATCACCACTGGCCGAAGTCACACCAAAACATGCACAATGAAAATCCATTTTTTAAACCTAGCAGGATGGGCATCACTGACTCCTTTTGTGTTAAAATAAGTAACCACACTGCTCTTGCTGACCCTGTCTTCTTCAAATGTGTATTATCTTGCTTATGCAATTTTTGTCAATAATTCTGACTTTTGAAATACAACAGTCCGATGTTATGCTTCTGGATGACAGAGTGTCTGAGTCAGAGTCTCATTGCTAGAATAAAGTGCCTGAGACACTCAGCTCATAAAGAGAATGTTTATTTGGTTCTCGATTTCAAATCAGGTAGATTTGCCTGGGGCCTCTGGTGGGCATGTGGGTGGCAATGACAGGGAGAATGGGATGGAGTAAAACCCCTTACAACCTGATCCAGGGCCCAAAGGAAGGAGAAAACCTCAAGACTCCTTCCCAGCATGCTCTCTGGTAACTTAAGGACTGCCCACCAGGCTATACCACTAAAAGTCCCATTACTTCCCAAGAGCATTCCCCCTCCCCCCCCCCAGAGACTCAGCTTCTGAGTCACAAACATCTGGGGAACACTTATCCAAGCCAGAACACAGAAATTCAAGGAACCTGCTCTAGTTTTCTTTCTGTTGTGGTGATAAAACATTGACTAAAAACAACATGGGGAGGGAAGAGTTTATTTGGTTTATAGGTTATAATACATCATCAACGGAAGCCAAGACAGGAGCTTAAAGAAGAAATCATGCGGGGAGAGATGATGCTTACTGGTTTGTTCAGTGACCTATCTTATACAGGAAGCCCCTGCTGCCTGGGGATGTCACCACCCACAGTAGGTGGGCCCTCCCACGTCAATGACCAATCAAGAAAGAGCTCCACAGGCAAACATAAAGGCCAATCCAATGGTCATTCCTTACTGATGCTCCACTAAAGTGTGTCGAGTTGGTCAGTGTAGCTAACTTCCACAGTTACCCTAAAAACATCATGCCTGAGGTATCCCCAGGTCTGTGTCTTGGCCTGGGCCCTGAAATCGCTAACCCCATAAGACTGAAGAAATTAATTAGCTAGGGACACAACTCAGTTGGCAGAATGCTCACCTAGAATGCACCAGCCATGGGTTTGTTTTCCAGCCCTGCAACAGCCAGGACCACTGGGAGTGCTAACCCCCAATCCTGGATGAGCAAGGTGCTCCTGAGGCCCCATGCCAATTTGAGGAGCTTCAAACAGTTAACTGTTGCCTGAGGAGGGAGAGGCACTTTCTTCAGTGGTGTAGCCACTGCAGATAAGTTGTTCACCCCAGCAGAGAGCCCCTGTCACATGCTCCTAAAGGAATTCCAAAGCATTCCAAGTAGACATTGTGTAATGAGAAAAGAACATGAGTGTAGGAGGGGCCTCGTTGACAGGAAGAAGGGGTTCAGTGGCAGTGGGATACATGAGACCTTGTCCAATAATAACAATAACAATAATAATAATTTGAAAGAGAATTCTGAACTCAGATGTGCCATGGGCACAGACAGCAGCCCTCGGCGTTCAGACTATAGCAGAAGTCTTGCAGGTTATGGCAACCAAAGCCCCATAATGCTTGGTATTTTCATAATGGAAAAGTGAAATTCTCCCAGACTCCAAAATGTGCACATTTCATGTGGGTGGGAAGACTCTGGGCTTCATTCGTTGCTTATAATGGAAACCGTGCTCCCCGCCCCCCACCTCAAGGTTGTGGGCAAAGTAAAATTACTGTGCTATAAACCTGTCACAAGGAGGTGACTTCTGGATGTGTCAGTCAGCAGAGCTACTAACAGGCTGCAAATGACCATCTGGGGAAATGGTATTTGTGGGAGGCCATCCACTCCCATAGTCTGTGATTTCAAATACTCATAACAGACCCCAAATATGTGAAACACTAAGTACAACACTTCTACAGAAAGTCCTCCAAATGAAAAACAGTGACTATGAAGTAAATACCTCATCCAATTCAGTACCTTTGACAACATTCCCAGCATGCTCTCTGGGAGGCCGGGTTAAACTTTGAGTTAAGCAGTGCCAAACATCTACTGCATGCTGGGACGCTCGCTTTAAACGCAGAGCACGCATGGGTTAACTCACTACATGCAGGAACCACATAAAGCCTTAGTTAATATCGCCTCCACTGGGTTGTGAGGCCCTAAGGTCACAGGGCACAAAACTGATGAGTGACATGCCTGCAGTCCCAACCGTCACCTTGCGCTGCAGAGACACGGCTTTCAGACAAACAAGACACAGCAGACAGCCGAGTTTGTAGGCTCTCCAAGTTTCCTATGGGGTTGTCTACGGAGTGACTTTACCCATTTATCAGTAGGATTTCCCTGCCTATTAAATCCAGGGTCACTCAACTGCAATTACAGCTGCAGAGTGTAAACTCTTGAATGTAGACAGGCCATTAGCATATCTGGTTCAACCTGGTGCCTCCATTTCACAGCCGGAGGGTTTGGGGTGCAGAGGTTAGAGCTTGGTAGCGTCATGGAGAATCATTAATCTGCTAGTGCTCGGTTAAAAAAAAAATGAGGACCCAGTGGCCAGGACTGTTTCTTGATTAATTAAAAAGCAGAGAGACCAAGGAAGGAGAATTCCAGCATTAGGAGAGAAACCTGCTTATGACTGGGAGCTAAGACTAGAAATGATTAAGCCCTTCTGGGTAAGCACAGCAAAAAAAAAAAAAAAAAAAAAAAAAACCGTGCTCTAGATACTTGCATGCAGCTGTGCGTGCGTTTCAGGTGAGCATTTGACCTCAAATCTTCCATGGTGTCTCCCTTGACAGCAGGGCAACCCAAATGGACAGCGGAATACATGTACTCGAAGGTTCCTCCTCGGGAGACTAATATCCTGTCAGTTAGAAGTAAATTCACTCATCTGTTTACTGTTACTTAGACCTTCCAGTACATTTAACTATCTTCATACTTCGTATAATAATGAGACTAAAACATTTATACCGAAAGAAAATTGGCTCTTTTCTTCCCTCCTCCTCCCCCTCCCCTCTATAAATTCCATGTAGAAAATATACTTTCAAAGTTCCAGAGAGCATTAGAAAAAGCATAGGTGACTGGGTTAATGTGTCCACAGATAAGTAGGCATTCATCTCAAGCTGTGTCCATTACTAAGGGCAGGAACTTGGCCTCCTTGCTGCCAGCTGAAGCTTTGGAAGGAAACACATAAAAGAGGCAGCCAGCAAGCTTTCGCCCAGGATGAACCTTGGTCCCTAAATCAGAGAAAGACTAATCCTACCAACTTGCTTCAGAGCAAAGGTGCTCGCTCAGTGGTGACAATGACATCTTTTAGACATCATGTTGGAAATACAGGGATGTTGTAGGATTCAGGGGGAGGGGGGGGAGGGCAGAAGAAAGCCTAATACGACCTGCGTCTCCTGGCTGTCTCCAGGCATCTCAGTGTCATCTTTCTTGGCATGATTGACATTCTTCGTTTTCAGTGAGATTTGGAGTTACCTAGGAGATGTAGCTTCGGGCATGTCTATGGTGACAATCCCAGAGGGATCGAACTAGGAAGAGAACGCCTGTTCTGAATGTGGCCAGCAGCTTCCTATGGCCTGGGTCCTGGCCTCAATAGAAAGAAGGGAAACAGAAAGGAACCAAAACACCACCAGGTCCTCATGTATCTCCAACTCCTGACTGTGGGCTTGCATGAGCAGCTGCCCCCAACTCCTTCTTGGCATCACAGCTATACTTGATCTCACAACCATAACTTCTCCACTTTCAAGCTCAGAGCCAAAAATAAACCCTCCTTCCTTAAGATGCTTTGACCAGGTACTTTGTCATAGCAGTGAGAGAAACACTAATATGGTTCTGTATCATCAAAGAGTACCTGAAGGTAGTTAGTCATCACCTTAACCCACAGCCACTTCATATTCCTGGGGGAAAAGACCTGAGCATGAAGCAGCTTTATTAAAAATGGTGAAAATGACCTCCAGTGAGGAAACAAGGGCAGCTCAGGCCCACATGATGGCAAGTTGCCCCCGGAGCAAGACCCTTCACCTCATGGGAGGCAGCTGTTCTCCTGAAGAGGTGACAGCAGTAAGACAACATCTTCCAACCATTCTTTAAACCTAGAACTGAGATAAGGGATGGTTCGTTCCACACTTCATCTGGCATGCTTAGCTACACATACCTCCCGCCTCCTGCCAGGTTCTTTCTTTATAAAAATCAAGATCTCGCGTCCGTGCCCCATGGATGGACCTGGAGTCACCTCTGTGTCCCTACCATGTGGCTACTAAATTTCCGCTCTCTGTCTGTTACCATCAACCATGTCCATACTTAGTGTTTGGAGCGGGTTGCCAAGCCTAGTCAGATGGAACACTGGAGCAAGGGCCCTAAACTCAAGTAGTAAAACTAGCAGGTCGGGCCATATTTATCATCTGGGCTGATGTGAAATACAGTATGGACACCACAGAAGTTGGGGCCTGTGAGTCTGCCCTCAGCTAGTCCTGGTCACTGTGTAGAGACAGTTTCATGGATATATATATATACTACAAAATATGGGTGTTTGGTTTGTTCTCTAGTGCTAGCATAAAATGACATGGCTGAAAGCAACTTGGGGAGGAAAGGGTTTATTTCATCTACAACACTCAAGTCACACTGTCACACTGAGGTAAGCCAGGGCAGGAACTCCAGGCAGGAAACAGGAGGCAGGACCTGAATCAGAGGCTGGGGAGGGACGCTTGGTTAGTCGCTGGTTCCTGTGGCTTGATCAGCCTGATTTCTTATATCACCCAGGACCACCTGCCTAGGAGTGGAACCACCCACCGTGGGCTGGGCCTTTCCACATCCAGCCAATCATCAATCAAGAAGATGATCCATGGGTTTTCCTACAGGAGACTCCGATGGGAACATTTTTTTTCAATTGAGGTTCCTTCATCTCAAATGACTTTAGCTTATGCCAAGTTGACAAAACTAACCCACACAAGTGACCCTTAAGGGTACCACTTGTTAAAGGTCTGTTTGGGAGAAAGATGGTGGAATCTTTAAGAGATGGGGGTGGGGTGGACATCTTTAGGTTATTGGAGTTTCTCTCTCTCTCTCTCTCTCTCTCTCTCTCTCTCTCTCTCTTCCTATGCCCCCATCTCCTCTCCTCTCCTTTTCTCTCCATCCTGCTCTTTGAGTGTTTTGTTTTTCTACAAATCTCAACGTTTGATGTTGCCATCTGCATAACTATCAAAGGCCCAAAGCAATGTTTTCAACTGATCTTGGACAATGTTCTGTAAAATTGTAAGCCGAAAGCAATCTTTTAGCTTCATAAGTTAGTTGCAGGGCTGGAGAGATGGCTCAGCTGTTTAGAGCATTTGCTGCTCATACAGAGGACTAGGGTTTGGTCCCCAGCTCCCACTCTGGACAGCTTCTAACCACCTGTAGCTCCCGCTCCAGGAGACCCAGTGCTCCCTTCTGACATCTGTGAGCATTTGCATACATGTTCACACAGACACTGACACAGTCTCTCTCCCCCCCCCCCCCTCTCTCTCTCTCTCTCTCTCTCTCTCTCTCTCTCTCTCTCTCTCTCTCACACACACACACACACACACACACACACACACACACACACACACCACATACACACACAAACAGAGAGACAGGTAGAGAAATAACAAAATGAATCTTTTTAAACTAGTATAAGGAGAGATGCCTGGGGAGTTACAGTGAGGGAAAGCTGACAGGTTCAGGCGAAATATGGATGTCTGTAAGGCTTAGGATAAATATCTGAGTTACTCTGTTACAGTGAATCATATGAAGTTGAAAATATTCAATTACTGTTAACTTAAACATTTCAATGGTTTCCTCCACTCTCCTGGATTAGGCAGGCCACCTCTGGATTTCAGTTTGCTCCTAATTAAAATTCCCCCGACAAAACCAGAACTTCCCACTTCTCGCCTTTCTCCTTTTCTGTCTCCTGTCTCTTTGGGTGTTTTTCTCTTCTACAAACCCCAATGTTGCCATCTTCATATCTACCAGAGACCCAAAGCAACATTTTTTTAAACTGATCTTGGGCCATATTTTGTAAAACTGTAAGCCAAAATCAATCTTTTATCTTTATAAGTTAGTTGCAAGGTGAAGTTTACTGACAATGTTATTTTTTTTTTATAAATCTAGCAGAAAACAGGACACCAGAAACAAGGTGAGTAATTGAATTGCATCAGACTTCACGAAGCTAAACAATTTTTTAAAGATTTATTTATTTATTATATACACAGTGTTTTGCCTTCACGTACACCTGCAAGCCGGAAGAGGGCACTAGATCTCATTAGAGATGGTTGTGAGCTACCATATGATTGTTGGGAATCGAACTTTGGATGAGCAGCCAGTGCTCTTAATGACTGAGCCATCTCTCCAGCCCAAAGCTAAACAAATTTAGAAGAAGGAGGAGGAAGGCACTTGACAATAAACTGGTGTGCTTTGTTTAGGTATTAGTGGTCAGGTGAGTGTGTTGAAATGGGGTGCTGAGAAGGCACAAGTCTTGTGGCCACAGCCTACTTACTTATCTTTGGTAAAGTTATAAATTAAATTCTGGAATGGGCCAGCACTGTATTCCATGCGGCTTGGTCCTGGAAACCTGACTAGAACAATGAAAGAATGAATAAGTGCAGACACTGAGGAAACAGGAGAGAGACAAACAGAAAGGCTATCATCAGTTGAGCTGGTGTCACTCTGGCGGAGGGCACCTGCGTCACAACCTGGAGGAGCAGGGAGCCGGCCTCAGTAGGAGATCTCTGTAGGAGAAGTCTCGGGTTGCAATCATCCTGGAGGGGCAAGGGGCAGTTGCTAGTTGTCACACAAACCCCTCTATCATTCACAGATACTTGTACGTGGACCAGAGGACGGCCTTTCCTGGCTTCGGAGCCTCACCCAAGGATGGATTTTGCCATTTTCAGTCTGCAACTCCACATCTTCACTCAGGACTTCTTCTGCTCCCCATGTGCCAGGTAGAAGGCTTTTGCTGCAAACTAAGAAAGTCATAGAGAACTCCCCAACACTATTATTTTAGATTGTGTAGTTAAGAAAGGAGCAGGCTGTCCCCAGAAAGTGTCCTGTTTTATCACACAGTGTTCTTTCTAATCATTTGTTTTTACTATTTTACTGGCTTATTGTGGGTTTCCTTTTCAGGCCTGGAGACTGAATGCAGGGTCCCATCCATGGTAGGCAGACATTCTATAACTGAAGTATATTTTAGCCTTAGGTTTGTCTTTTATTTTGAGACAAGGTCCTCCTAATTTACTCAGGCTGGCCTTTAACTCACTATGTGGCCCAAACAAGCCTTGAACTTACGATAACCCAGCACCAGCCTCCATAACAACAGAGACGACAAGCCTCTGCCACCAGGTCTGGTTCTCATTGTGAAGTTAAAAATTAACTCTGTGGCTGTGATGACGGGAAGTGACCACCAACAGATCTAAATACCTAAGTGTTTCTCTCTGTACAGCTTTTTAAAAACATGATTTGAGAGTACTGGAAAATCTGGATCTGTCGGCATCACAAGGGCAGATGCAAGAAGGAAATGCCCATCTGTTCTCTTTGTTTTCTGAGCTAAGCACAAATGAATTGGTTAAGACAGGAAAAGGGGGTGGGATATCCCAGATGGGCAGAGCATTCTAGGAAAATAAAGCAATGCCCTTGGGTAAGACCTGACTGGGTTATTGTAGGAACAGCCCAAGGCTGATGTGGCTGGAGCTGAAAGAATGGTAGGGATTAAAAGGCTGGTTGATGGGGCAAAGATAAAGAGAAGAGAATTCAGAACATGGGCTGGGCCGAGATGATGGCCACAGTGAGGACCTCGGATACTCCTCCACGGCAGGATACTCCTCCACGGCAGGATACTCCTCCATGGCAGGGTACTCCTCCATGGCAGGATACTCCTCCACGGCAGGATACTCCTCCATGGCAGGGTACTCCTCCATGGCAGGATACTCCTCACAGCAGGAATTCATTGCCTGCAGACGTCACAATCTGTCTCTTCAGCTGGCAGGTCTGGGCCATTGAGGGAAAGTCCAAAGGGAGCCAGCCGGGAACAGGATAGAGGAAAACCAGAAGACACTCACTTCCACATTTTCATGGACACGTGGCTTCACCATCCTCCTTCACATCCTTTCCTTTCCCAGTGGACATGCAACAGCTAACATCTCGGTGAATTTAACCACCTCGTCATAGTCAGGGAAGGACACACTGATAGAAATATCCCAGAAAGAATGTCGATTATTTACATCTGACAATGTGGTTCTGTTTTTAGACCCTTCCATTTGCAGTAGTTCTAATTATAAGTCTTGAATGAAAAGTTAAATACGTTTTAGGAGAAAGGTATGCCAGCGTGTTTGGATGAGACAATTTAGAAAGGTGCTTTGCCAAATGATTATTTCTACACATGGCCAATACGTGAAATATTTGCAGTCTCCGCCCTCAGCAGTCAATTATTTAACCTTTCAGGGAAGTTTTTGTGTAGGAAGAAGTAATTATGTATAATCAGATTTAATTATGTTAAGTGGAAGGCAATACAAGGTCCTTGCCAATTACACTGGTAAGTTGCTTGCCTGGCCCTTCTGAGTGTGTCAGCAAGATTTCTTCCAGCAGACAAGGATTCCATCCAAGGCTTTTTCCCAGATAAAAGGAAGACTCAGTGGGCCTTTAAGTTGAGTAAATATGTGGTAGAAAATTTCTCCCATATCTCAGTCCGCTATTTTCCTTCCAGCTTCGAGAAAACTCAATGACATAGTCTTTATAATGTCATATCCAAATTCTAGAGGTACAGACTCTCTTTTGGAAATGTACATTTCAAGGGACTCTTGGACTAATACAGTACTAGCAAGTGTCTTTAGTGGTGCAGCCACTACTGAGACCTCCATGCTCCCACAGACAGCTTCAAATCCACACTCACACAGAAAGCCCTGTCACGGGTCACAAAATAAGAGGAACAGTCATGAACTCAAGGAAAAGATTTGCGGGGATGAAGGGGAATGACACGGGTGGCAGAAGATGGGGGTGAGAGGGGTCACTGTGAATTACTTGCATGTGTGAAGTTGTCTAAACCCAGGTTTGTTTACTAAAAACAAGTAAAGTTAAAGAGAATTAGGCTAGCACTTAATACGTTTTCCGTTTTTCCTACCTATTCATGGAGAAGAGCCCAGCTAGATGGCTATGAGAAGAAATGCTTGAGCCTTATATTTTGGAGTTGGATGGTCTATAAAAGCGAAAAGCACCCGAATGGCCACCCTTAACTATAACAGGATAGAACTCTAGCACTGTGGGCATCACTTTGTCTACTATGAAAGCAGATGACCTGATACATACATAGGACCCAGATACCAGCTTAGTCTTGGTAGAAGTAGATGACCATGTGGTGTGGTCTGTGTTGGGAGTAAGCTTAAAGTCACTGACGTGAGCAGCCATCAGCTAGGCCTCACTTGGCTATGAGTGTAGGCCTGCAAATATCACAATGTGCTTCTGTGTTTAGACCCACCCACTTGCAGTAGTTCTAACTATTACTCCAGAATGAAAAGTTAAACAGGAGGTGCTCAAATCCACCTTAGCCTTAACCTCAGCTGTGGGGTTTTGTTGGATGGTGGTGTTCAGGGTGAGTTGGAGAATCTATTAAAGGTATTTTAGTTCAGACTTAAGGAGAAGGAGAAGAGACTCCCAGAAGCAAGTCAGACATGCCCAGATTTGGATATGGGATCCTCAAGGGCCAGTCCCCATTTTGTTTTTCTCCTGGAATCCACCCCAAGAATATAAAATAGAAACAGGAGCAGAACCTCAAAATCTACCACTTTAATGACTCCCTGGGCCTGAGCCTGGAGGGCGGAATTAGGATGAACTGTGGCACTCTCTTATTATGTTTCTGGGTAGACCAGATGCTTCTCTAAGCAGCAGCGGCTCAGTGGGAGACAGGACTGGCTCAGTTACTGGTCCTGTCTTCATTGGGTTCACAGGTTCTACCTTTCACTGTGGAGCCATCGCTCTTTTTTTTTTTCCCCAGTGACAAGAAGTCCAATTAGAAAAACAGTTTCTACTCTATGTAAAAATCAAGAGTCATAACTACAGTTGTTGCTGAGTGTCAGTGTTAATGATGACAGATGGCTTGCCAGGGGTAGGATCCTATGCCAGCAGAAGATAAGCTATATTTCATTTCTCGATCGTACCAACTCGTTTTTTAAAGATTTCTTTTATTTTTAATCATGTGAATCTCTGTGTACGTATGTAGGTGCTGGAATACAGACGCCTACGGAAGCCAAAGGAGAGTGTCAGATACTATTGCAAGATATTTTATTACACTTGGACCCCCTGACATTGTGTTATTTACTGGAAAAAACCTGTTTTAGTTGTGATGTGGCTCAGGCTTAGCACACGCCTTTAATCTAAGAGCTTTCTGTTTAAATATTGTAAACAGGATTAAAGAAAGTCAACCATATGTCAAGAAGTGGCTGGTGCAAGCAACCAGTTGACAGACAATAATATGGCATTATTAAGGAAAAAAAAAACCATAGAGACAAAGAGGAAGTCAGGAGAATGGATAGAGAGACATATAGGGAAAGAAGGGAGGGGCATTGAGTTTGAGGGAGGTTGTTTGAGATGCGGAGGGAAAGGAATGCGTTCCTTCTGGGATGTTGGCTGAGGAAGAAGGTCAGCTGGGTGCTTTCTCTGCCTTTCTAACCAACAGGCTTTCATCCCAGCATCTGATGACTGAGATTTTGTTAAAAAGAACAAATACTCCTGGGGAGATAGGAAGGTGTGAGTCACCTAGTTCCGGGATTTGAACTCAGGTCCTCTGCAAGAGCAGTGCACTCCCGGGTGGCTGCCATTTCCTTTACCCACTGAATCATCTCAGCAGCCTCCACCCTAAACCGTTTTAACAAGATAAAGTGTAAAAAATGTTTGTGCGTGTTTTGGGCTTCTTTGTTCACATTTATTCTTTTGGACCAATATAATTAGTGTTTCCTCCATGGCAGAGTTTGAGCCAGTGTCCAGAGGTTCACGGGTTAACAAGACCAGAGTTCGCTCTACACTAAGCTTCTGTCCTGGAGAAGTCGAAAGCTTGTGAGAAAGTAAATAAAAGAAATGAGCAAGATCACTGTGCTCAGTGATGACATCACAAAGGGCAATCAAAAAAACCTTAAAAAGGGTCTGAAGTGGAGCCTGAAGGAGAAGGGTCTCACCACGCAGCAGGCTGGGGCAGCAGGAGTGGAATGGAGGAGTTCACAGGAAGCTCTTCACAGCAGCACTTAGGAAGAAAGTGGGGGGAGGGCATTGAGCAGAGGCAGAGCCTTAGTTGCAAAGAGGTTGTAGCAAAGGCTGCAATGGAAACCCATGCGCTGCCCTGCCCTGCGATCTGCCAGAAGACTCAACCCTGCCCTGGGTTTTTGAGACTGGATCCTTCTACCATCTGTGTCTCTCAACCCCATTTTGGCCAACTGCCTGCGGGGGATGCACGAGAGAATATATAAAGCGATTTTTTTTTCACACAGAGGCAATTTCCAGCAAGACATTAGTCATTGACCACTGCATTTTGAGAAATAAATCATGCATGTGCATGTACACATGAGAGAGAGAGAGAGAGAGAGAGAGAGAGAGAGAGAGAGAGAGAGAGAGAGAGAGAGAGAGCACGTGCAAGCACACACATGTGCACACACAAACACACACAAGTGCATGTGCGCGCACTTTGTCTATCAAACTAGAATGAGTTTGAAAGTAAAAGGCATAAAGCTTGCAGTATAGCTAAGCTGCTAACGTGCTTGCCTTACTATCACCAGAGCCTGAGTTTCACCCACAGAGCCACCAGGGTTGTGGTGGGGCTGTGGATAGAGGCAGAGTGGCATGTATTTGTGATCCTAGTGCTGGGTAGGCGAAGACGGGTGAATCTTTTGCGAAAGTATAGTCTAGACTTTATGGAAAGCTCTTGAGGAACTAAAGGTTGACCTCTGACCTCCACACAAATGCACATACATGTACACCCACATTCGCACACGTATATGCACCCACACATACACACAAAAGAAACTGAAAGACATTCTTAATAATGGGTAATCTTAACAAAAAGATAGATACTGAAAGTGTCTAAAGAGAAACTAATATAACTGTAGTTATTTCCTCCAGCACTGCCCAGCCTGGATGGAGGCACTATGGAGGTGACATTACTTAGAAGACAGCAGCTCTCCTGGGCCTCTTGATCCATTCCCCTGAGGGAGCTGTCTGGAAAAGAGCATTTCCCATAGAAGCCAGGTGCTGCAGGCAGCTCACTGCACTGGCTGCTCTGTCCCAGGGCCTCCCTGGGCATGGCTCTTCATCAGCCTCCCGCTGCCTTGAAGCCTCTCATATTGAATATCAATACTGCAGTGGGTTTTGCAAGCACTAACCTGATTTAGAGATGAAATGCAAACAGTTTCATATCAGCAAAAAATGTTAAAATTACATCTACCCAGACTCCACGCAAGGAAAGGAAAGTGAATAAAGGCTTTGAATTCCCAGGGGGGAAGCTGAGAGGAGACAAGGGGGCAGAGCAAGTGTAGGAAGTCGGGAAAAAGAGTCAAGAGATCTCTGCCAGAGGGGCTCTTAATCACTGATTCTGGGTCTCCTGGATCACATAGGTAGAACTCAGGAAGTCTTGGAAGTAAACATGGGAGTGTGTGTGTGTGTGTGTGTGTGTGTGTGTGTGTGTGTGTGTATGTCTGAAAGTGTGTGTGTGTGTGTGTATGTCTGAAAGTGTGTGCCTGTGTCTGTGTGTGTGCTAGTGTGTGCCTGTGTCTGTGTGTGTGTGGTCACTCTCTTGCCTTCATCCACTCATTGCCTCAGCTTTCCTCGGCACTCAGTTTTTATCTCTGGTGTCTCTGTCCTGCTGAGGTTCCCACTGCAGCCCTGGGCTCACCCTTGCTGCTGAGTCTCACATTGCTCACTCAGGGGCTTCCTGTAGAGAACACAACCCTGCCGCAGGCTGTCTGGCCTCTTAACCTTTGGGATATTGAAGCTCACCTCCATGACCCTGTAACTCTTGCATTCTGTGTCCCTATACAGCATTATATGGACCCTGCCAAGAACTAATGCCAGTGGAAGTAGCCCCCAGGCACCCCCAAAGCATGGTTTCCAAGACCTCTGAGGACCAAGGCAGCTGGACTTGGAAAAGCACTTCCCTGGGCAGCCCTGGGAAATCAAAAACTAACTCTATTATCGTACTAGTTTAAATGAGATTTTCCCCGTGGAGGCTCCGGCCCTTGAATATCTGGTTGCCAATTGTTCGCACTATTTGGGAGGTTTAGGAGATGAGTGGCCTTGCCAAGGAAAGCTTATCACTGGAGGCTGACTTGAAGAGTTCAAAGGCTCATGCCATTTTGAGTTTGTTCTCTCTGCTTCTTTCTTGTACTCTTAGGCATGAGCTTCCATTTGTTCTAGCTGCCATGCCGTCTGCTGCCACACTTCCCTGTGATGATGGTGATGGACTCTTTCCCTCTAAAACCATAAGCCCAAATAAACCCTTCCTTCTATAAGTTACCTCGGTCAGGCATTTTTAATCACAGCAATGGAAGTAAAAGCTTTCAAATGACTTCCAAGTTTTACAGCTAGTCTCCTATGACACTATGAAACATAAGTGCATTTTAACCCTTGGAATGCTTGAGATAAATTCTTTAAATCTATCCTATTGACCCTGTAAAGTATCTATTGTGTGTTCTGAAAAGGCTTCTATTCCTTTCACAAGATGATCAAAAAGGTTCCTTGGGGCACACACTGACAATACAACACAATATCCATGCCCCTGGTTTAGGGATTCACCCCAACATCTTCACTAAGTAGCAGGCACAGTTCCCAGTCCACAAGACAAGTACAAGACTCATCACATCGCATTGAGTCCAGTGTTAGGGGTGGCTATGTTACAGTCTAGGTGCATAGATGGCCCTTTTTATTCCCCCTCCCTCAGAGTTTCCCACAACATACTCGAGGGAGGAACAGGAAACGTGCTATATCTGGCAAGAGAGTTCTACCTATGCTTGGTTCGGCTTTAATGGCCACAGAGTGTAATCTTTTCCTGAGCGACTGGAAGAGGACAGTTGAAAGCTGAGTAACAAAGCAGCCCTTTGTGTGACTTGTACTGCTAGCATCACAGAACATCCGGTTGTCTCTGAGGCACTCTGAAAGCAGCATTTCTTAAGAAGTGTGGCATCCATGCAGCAGCCTTTGTGCACATGCAGCAGGGGCTGTCACCTGAGCCCTTCTTCAGGGACAGGCACTGCTGTTGGGGCCACAGAAAACCCTTTCAAATGGGCATCCTCTTTATAAAGGTAACTCAGGCACTTGAGCCATTTAAAGAGTGCTTCATGACCACTTCAAACAGCATGGCCTCCCTCTTCTGTGATAATTGTGTTGCTAAAAATCACTCATTCGGTATCAATTCAATGCCTTTCTCTTAACTGTTCACACCATGTTGGCCTGTAGCCCTAGCCATCCCTCTGAAACCATTGCTTTATGACTACCAAGTCTGCTAACGGTCTTCTAAACCTTCCACCTATGGGGCGCAAAATAAAATAGCCTTTCAAGGAGTGCAGACTGTCCAGTGCTGTCCTTCTGAGATTCATTCAGATGTGACCTAACTTTAACTCCCCTGGGACCTTGGAAACACTAAAGCTTGATATCATTGTTAGCTGGGGTCATGCCAGTTCATGCTAGTGAGCTAACATAGCAGTTCCTTTCATCTTCAAACACACACTGGTCCAGAGGGTGAATTTGATCATCATCATTGTCTGTATTTAAGGCTAAAATACTTAGACACCCATCTTCCTTAAACTTCCAGGTATGGAGACTCAATCTTGGAAAAACCAAGTACTCATGGTGTGACAGTCTTCGTGCCCCTCTGCCACCAAGATGTAAAGGGTCCCTGTTTTCTTAGCTCCCTTCAGAAATTCTTCCTTGCTCTCCTCTGTGTCTAGTCTAGAAGTGGGACCTCTCCTAAGGGTTAATTTCTTTCATCCCAAGAAGAAAGAAAGAACATGACAGATGAAGGTTGGCTTTGAGCCTGTGAAACAAACATTCTTAGGGGCAAATGGCACAGAAGGGTCCCTGGAAAAAAAATTTAAGGCTTTGAAATGTTCAAGAGAGATGACAAGACACAATTTCAATGGAATAGAATTATTTTATGCTGCAGAGACACACACCATTGTTTTGACTAACCATTTTTCAACTCTGTAGATTCAAGTCGTCTTCTGGAAAATGGAGAATGACACCAATGTTCCCTCTCTATATCCACACAAAATCTATCTAGAGTTGTGAAAATTGATTTTTCTCTTCCTCACTGTAGAAAAATCCAGAATGAACCTGTTTGTAAATCTATCTCAGCATCCTTCATCTATAAAAGAATTACACATTGGATTTTCCTTCAAAAAGCAGATATTAAGTCCTTACCATTTCCCTAATCCATGAGGTAGTCAAACCTTTGGTAGGTATTCATTTTATATCTGTATGAAAAGAAGACTTTTGCCCTATTTTGGAGAAAATTCTGGTCTAATAGCCTGGATTTTTCTGTGAAAAAAGTCAGCAAGCAGAGACAGGAAAATAATGGGAAGGCAGACACAATGACTCAATAAAATACTGTCACTCTGGGTTCTTTTTGCCACCTTCCAGATTTAGTTAAAATGTAGAGATGTTGGTCCTACCTGTGACAGAGCTTTGATCTTGTATATTTTCATTCTATCTCCTTTATTTTGGATTTTTCTGTCTGATTCTCCAAACTAACCCTGCTCCTTTAAACACTGAACACAACTCTCCACACATCTATGGATTCCTCTTTTGGTGATCTGCATTAAAGTTTTTCCCCAGGGAGTAAAGCTGAAAACCATTTATGTGTGTTTTGCATAAAAATGGCAGGATTGAGTAGAATTTGCACATTCATTCATCTGCCAGACTTGGACTAAAATATCACCCTTCAAAATCCCAATTCAACTAATTTTGAGTGGCTGCCCAAAATTGGAGTCTGTCAGTGCGTTTCTCAAATGACATCCATGGTTTTCCTACTGCCCAAGGAGCAGGCTCCAAACAGTCTGCTTGATGTATTCAGAGTCTCCTGGCATCTGACTTTATGCTATGACAGCACTCCCTTGGTAGCAGACAGAAGTTATACAAAGGCCCCATCACCTCAAGCTTAGCAGGCGATTTCGCCCCTCGCTCTTTGTTCCCATAAGCCTCCACTGTAGCACTATTCCCTCTGCCTTCTGAACTCTTGCTACCTCTCCATATCTTGTCTCAGATGCCCCTAGCCAACTCTGCTTTTGTCCCAAAGTTAACAGACCTGTCTTCAACTCTGTAACCATAATAATTTAACAGTGCTAGATACAAAACCTGGTCATTGGATCATCCACAGTGTTTGCAGGGCTCAACAAAGAAGGGGGAATCTGTGGGTTTCTCAATTAAAATTATCAAGACTGGAGCAGTTAAGAGTGCTTGTTGCTCTTGAGGGAGACCCAGGCTGGGCTCCGAGCACACTCATCATAATTGCCTTTAACTCCAGTACCAGGGGGTCTAGCGCCCTCTTCTGACCTCTGTGGGCACCTACATTCATGAGGAGAACATACATATTCCCAGGCCCACACTATACACATAAAAAAATATTCACTCTTTAAAATGATCAAGATTTTCAAAATATGGATAACACAACATTGTAGGGGCTCCAACAGTGATGTGCCCCCCAAATATGGCCTCGGCAATTCCTCAAATTTCTCTCTGATGTTTTGCCCCTACTGCTGCTCTCTTTTGTAGCCTCACCTTCTCACTAAAATGGAAACTATAACTGAAAAAAAAATTCTAAAATCTGTTTTCTAGTCTTCTCTCATCTTTCTTTCTTGGACCTGAATCCAGAAAATTCTCTGACTGACCTTGTTTAATGAAAGATCATAAAATCTCCTTATAGGTTAAATAGGAAATGCCTCTCGTGCTTCTTGTGTTGAACCCTTGGCACCCAACAGGTGGTGCTGCTTGTGGAAATGGCGCCTTATTGGAGGAACAGGTTGCTGGAAGCTTTGCTTTAGTCAAAGTCTCTTTCAGCTTCTTTGTTTCCTGTCTACCATGAGGTGAGCAGCCACCTCTGTGCACATGCCCAGTGCGATGATGCTCAGCCTCACCTTGGACCCAAAGGGATGGAGCTATGTCTCAAACTGCTAAACAAATCACTCCTTTGAGTTACTTTTCCAGACATTTTGTCTCATGGTGTGGAAATTTTTGACTAATATATCCCTATTCAGAAAGGGGCTCCACCCCAAATCCTGGAAGAAAGAAGAAATGCTCTACAACAGAGGTACCTAGAGAAGCTGAAAGGCAAGGCCTCTCTCTGTCAATCAATAAGCATTACATCGTACTCTCTTGTCAATCACATCTCTACATGCCCCTGGATTATAGAACACGTCTAATGAAACACAGTTAAACGCAGGTCTACCGCCCTTCACTCCAGAGTCCTCTCACATATAAAACTTTGAAGAAGTTTCTTATAGAATTAAGTTCCCTTGTTGTGTTGCCTGATGCTATAGAGTGGTTGGGCCTGACCCTCATGACTAAACTAAGGGTAAGGCCCCCTAAACTCTTAGGGCCTGTGGGACTGCAGAGGACACACAGCCCTGAAGCTGCATCTTGGCTTCCCTGACTGCACATTTAATCTTAGCCTGGGATGCATGGCTTTCCATACATCCACCACTGTTATCAAATCTGAGATGGTCCCATTCTAGGGCACACACACACACACACACACACACACACACACACACACACACACACCGCCTCTCTGTATTTTCTTTCTGTTGTTGATATAATCATCGCATTCTTGGTGCCTTACAAGAGTGTACATGTATTCTACTACATCACTGAAAAACAAGAGCCCA
This sequence comes from Acomys minous, assembly GCF_964271855.1. Lineage (NCBI taxonomy): Eukaryota > Metazoa > Chordata > Mammalia > Rodentia > Muridae > Acomys > Acomys minous. Next base: position 63,250,432 of record NC_140485.1, on the reverse strand, counting down.
TGGTTGTTCTCCCGTTGACGAGACTGCAATATCAGCAAGGCTGGTTTCTTCTGAAGACGTCATAGGAGACTCAACTTCAGCTTCGACGCGTGTCTGTCACTCCTTGATTTGTGGCCACTTCTGCCACTCTTTTAAGCCTTTGAATGTCACCTTCCCTGTGTTTCTGTGTTGACTTGACTCTTTTCTGCAAAGACCTTCATCAAACGCACCTGGACAATCATAAACAAGCTCCCAAAGCAAGATTTTAGCTCATTTGCAAGGACGTTTTCCACCATACTGTTAAGAGATTTGGGTGTGGACCTGTTTGAAGATGTAAGAGGGGATAGGTTGTTTGCTCTTACCACAGTCTTCAAGTCAGACTCTAACATGACCAGCTGAGGCAAATGACCTAGGTGTGGCAACTCAGCTAACAGCCCCAGGCGCTGAGTGGCCAGGGAATCTCCAGGCACTGTCAGGATGTGCTTTGCCAAATACACGTGTTCACCATTCTCCTTTAATAGCAATGTTTGGGGAGCCAAGTTACAAGAGAGGAGAAAGTGTAGGGGTGGGGAGAGAAGGGGAAGGGTGAAAGTTCTAGAAGGTTGGATAGAGGGAAAGTGAGAAGAAAGAAGGGATTGGCTTCATAATAAGAGTCTTTACAATACTGAGAGCAATTACATCCCAATAACAGAGTCTAGAGACAGGGACTGAGGCCTGGTAGCTCCAGGCTGGATAACTCATTGACAGAGAGGCTGAATGGCTGGAGTATGGCTATCAGACTATAAAGACACAACACTGCTCTACACCTGAACTGCAGAGGAACAGATAGCCTTTTAGTATAAATATATGTCCTGCAATATTATCTGGAAACCCTACCTAAAGCGTAGCCCCACGGGACTTTCATCTTCAAAGCTCTAGTCCCCAATTCACAGGTGAATGGAGTTACAACTTGCCAGGCATGCTAAGAAGTAACAAAGGGCCTACTTTCTTAATATGCCCGTGCTTCTCCCCCCCCCCCGCCCCCCCCCCACACCCACCGACCGGGGCTCTGCACAGGGAATGGGCTCTGCCAGAAGCAGAGGGCATGGCCATTCTTCAAAGTCCAGTCAAGTTTGAGACCAAGAACTGCCAGCCCCCACACCCAGCCTGGACACTAAAGGCAGAAAATGGAGGCCTTGGTAAAAAACAGTGTCGCTTGCTCGGTGTGGGGATCCCAGGGAGGATGTGCCTTCCTCTGGTTGAAAACGTCCAGAAATGATCACATTCTAAGATTCTTTACTTCTCCACCTTGAAATATTTTGCCCTCCTTTTCCCGCCAGTGCAAGTGATGCGCTCTGAATCCCGGCCCAGGCCCCGCTACAGTGACTCACCGCAGACTCACTCCTCACATTTTCACTCCTCTGTTAACATCAACCCTGTTTCTTGAATGACTGACAGCGTTTCCAGCCAGGAGCTTGGCCTTGGCCGTATCGACTGGCCATACAGGTAATGGCAGGGGGATATTCCCAAGGTCTCCCTTTTTTAGATAACCCCTCTAGTTTACTCCCGATAATACGAATTCACCTTTCAAAGGTATCTGAGACTTGCAGGGGTTGGTTCCCACCATTATCCCATTTCTCACGGAGATGTTATTAGTGAAGCAGGTTGAACAATCCAAGGGGAGAAGACTGTGTCTTGGGAGGCATGTACGCATGGCCCGTCATGAGTGCTTCATACAGGGGTGTGGAAACAAGGTTGAGAAGGAAGGCAAGACGGAATGGTAGCAGAGCCTAGCAGGCATGGGGAGTCTGTGCACAGAGGCCCAATCAGCCTCCCTTACCCAGTGTTCCTTACCTGTACATGTCACTTATACTTTCTTTGTAACCGGTGGTAACATCTACCTGGTTCCCTCACTTAATGACGAGTGCACTAAGTATTTTAAGCTGTGTTTGTTATATCCGCATGAGAACTACAGTGCTACCTTTAAGACACGACCCTTTAACTAGAATGTTGCCTTTCAAGAACGACCCTTTGACAAAGCTCTGTCCTGAGAGCCCAAACATTCTTAAACAGGAAGAAAGGGAGGCTGGGAAGATTGGCCCAGTTAGTGAAATCCTTGCTGTACAACACGAGGACCCGAGTTCAGATCCCTTGCATGTGCAGGAAGGGATGGTCATGGTGGTATACCTTTGCAAGCCCAGCACTGAGGAGGCCAAGGCAGGATGGCTGGAGCTCCCAGCCTAGGCAAGTCAGGGAGCTTCTGACTCCATGAGAGACTCTGTCTCAAACAATGCAGGTGAAGAATGTTTACCAGAGATGCCCAATGTTGACCTCTGGTCTCCACCTATGCATACATCACACACACATGCTTGAATGTACATACACACACAGGGGCTTGGGGTGGGAGTAGAAAAGGAAATCCAAAGGAGCCGGAGTCAGATAAGCATGCAGGCTCCGCTCAGCCTGACTGAACTTCAGACAAGATTCTTTCAGACTGGAGGCCCGCGGCTCTTTCCTTTAAACACGTGCTTTAGAAAATCTGTGATTGTAAATTATTCCTTTGGCTCGCTGAGATGTCAGTCTTCTCTCAGTCTCCCGTCAGATTTTCAAGCCTTCGGTGTCTTTCTCTAAGAACCTGGGAGACCCCCTTTGAACTGCAATGGCTTCGGGAGGCAGGGAGCTTAACGGAGCCAAGCACCGACGGTCAAAACCTGATGGTCCCATCTCAAAATCCTTTTCTTGCCAGCCTTCAGTCTTCTTCAGTCATCGCTAGTAAAGGAGCCCTGTATAAAGTTGCTCACTTAATTCCATCAGTGCAGTTATTTCCTTGGCAGGGAAAGGAGGGAGGGGATTTAAAGGGAAGGAGTAAAACCTATCCTGCAACCAAATCTCAGTCAGTCCCACGTGACAGATGAAACATCATCTACGTCAGTGAATTTGGCTTGCAACCTCCGGGTGTGCGTGCGGGGGGCGGGGGGGGGGGGGGGACGGGGGACTCTGTGCCCACTACTCCCTCTTTTTCATTTGCTCCTGCCCTCCACTAAAGGTGCTAAACAGAAATGCCTGCCTCTGACAATGAATCTCAAATTTCAAGTGTGTTTTACTCCACGGAAATCCCCCAGGGCCAAACTTGCCTGCAGCAATTGCTAACAGATACGCCAAGGGCCAAACAACAGTTGTGCTTTGCCTCCCAGTTCTGTACGTCCAGAGGCAGGCGGAGGATGAAGCCGGTCCACGTCTCACTGGCAGCCACAGATCTCTTTAGCAGACAGCCCTGCTCTGGGATTTGTATTCTAGCCATGCAGGGAAGTAAGTGTGCATCAGAAACATGCCAGCGACCACAAGCTACTCTGTAAAATATTAATTCAGTATTAGCTTGCAGACAGGACTCCCAGGAAGTGACGGGGCCACAAGGGCTTTGTCAGAAGGAGGAAAATGAATGTGTAAGTATGAAGACATCATCCAGGGTCAATTAAATTTTACCAGCATTTAAATCATCAGGGTGGGTATTAAATTCTCAAGTTAGTCATGCCATCATGACAAGATCTCCCCTTTAAAGATTAAATTATCTGAACTTAGTTTGTTGTTGTTGCAGTTTTGGTTTTTTTTTAAATTTTTATTGTTTGAAGGTTTCTCTGTGTAACAGCTGTGGCTGTCCCAGAACTCACAGAGATCTGTCTGCCTTTTCCTCCCAAGTGCTAGGATTAAAGGCATGTGCCACCACACCCAGCCTGAATTTAGTTCTTAATTCTCATAAAAATATGTAATAAAACTATGTTGTATGGTGGGAATTAGTCTAAAGCTGCCAGATCAATTCAAATTTGCCCAGCACTTCCTTCCCCCCTCCCAAGACGGTGATCTTTGAGAAAAAAAAATAGTTTTTGGTCAGGTAGAAAAATTCTTGATTCCTGTAGTAAATACATACTGAGAAACAGCTGGATTCAAGGACATCTATAGGCACATATCTATATGTTAAACATGATGCTAACATATGCTATAAGATAAAAGACAGCTACTCATAGAAACGACCACATTAGCAAGTACTTAAATACAAACTGCCATGGGGCATTGAGAATGTGCAATGTGTCTTTGGAAGCACACTGAAAAGACAGTTCGACTTTCTCAGTCCTGGACATTGATAACTGTAGGCAGATGGAATGTGGAGGCGTGGAGGAGGGGCCCGTGGTGGGGGACAGGAGTGTATGCAAACTGCAAATCTCCACCAGAGGAAAGGAAGGTGCCAGCCAGATCACTCAGTGATTGACAGGGCAGACTGAGAATGTTTGCCTGAGGTAGGCCTTGCTTGTTTCTTGTTTTCTTTTTCATCTTTGTGTGTGTGTCTGTGTGTGTGTGTGTGTGTGTGTGTGTGTGTGTGTGTGTGTGTGTGTTGAAAGTAGAAAGAGGCTATGCAGGATAGGTAAAAGGCTCAAAGGTTACATTCAGGAGGTATAAATGAAAGGTAGCCAGTGAAACGGCTCAGGGGTTGAAGACGTGCCACTAGGCCTGATGATCAGAGTTGGATCCCTGTACCCCATCTGTAGGAGAGAATTGACTTTCACAGGTTATCCTCTGCCTTTCACATGTGTGCCATGTCATGAGCATGCCTCCAAGTACATAAATATAGAAACATTTAAAAGATTTTTTAAAAATATCCCAAGTTGTCACGTATACTCAGCTTACAAGTGCACGCATGTGTGAGTGTGTGTGTGTGTGTGTGCGCATGTGTGTGTGCGCATGTGTACAACAAGTCTATAAAATGTCATGATGAAACTCATTGTTTTGCATGCATTTGTTTGCAAGTCTCCCAGCAGAAGTCATGGAGAGGTTTCGAAAGGCTGCCTTGTCAGATGACTCTGGCTACCTTGTGGAGATGGAAGAATGCGAGCACAGGTCGGGACGTAGTAAGAAACCGGTCCGTGAAAGGTGCTGGTAGTTTGAATAACACGATGGCCATGAATATGAACAGCCATGAACAGAACTAAGCAATGATGGCAAGAGGTAAGCCAGTACCTGTTAAATAGATAGGTAAATCAAATCCGGTTAGAGCCCTCTCCTAGCAAGCCACGTGAGTGATTGGAACGCATGACAGTGTCATGAGGAGCCTGACCCCTGCTTACGGTCACTAGGAATCAGGTCCCCACCTGACTTAGTATCCAGTCACTACTTCCCAAGCTCTGTCTCTCCATGGTGAAGTCAGCCTTGAAGGCAGGGAATGGCTTGTTCTCCCCGAGACTTGTGGGACCATGCCTACTGGAATCACACGGAAAAAGTCCTTAGTCCTGGGAAACTCCGAAAGATTCAGCTTTCACTCTGCATCAGCCCCTGACATGCATGCATGGTTATCTCCGCAAAGGGAAGCACTGGGAACCTTCACCAATGCTCTGAAACATGTGAGAGCCATGATCTTTCTTGTTCTGGTCCTGGGATATTGCACCATAGCCCACGCATGGCAAATATTGCCAAAATTAAACCAAAAGGGGAGGGGTAGAATTGGATGTTCAGTTAACTAGCATACCACAGCCGAGAGCTACTGTGGTGTTCTGGTATACACATACACACTGAGCTGATCCCCCCAAGGCTATGGATCTGAAATATCCCCAGGGAATCAGTTTTTAGACATCCTGAGATGCCTAGAATCTAGGGGGAAGCCTGGGAAGCTTAGAATAAATGTTTTAGAAAAATTCTAATTCATGTAGTCCTTGTCACACATGGAAAAACTTTTAAAACAGCTGGCTCAATTCAGGAGAACACCAGGTATTTCAGGCAAGGTCAGTCACTCGACCTGAGGTAGTGACCGGTCATAGTGAGCACCATGGAAAATGGACCGGCCTGCATATGAAGCATGTCTACATAGTCTGCCCTGCATCCCCTAAAATCTACGCACCGTCACTTGTACTTCAGGAACTTAACATTTTTCTCCTCAATAAACTTCAAAAGGTTGGTGATTTTCCTGCACAGAACCTTTTAACCCTAACCCCTGGCCCATTTCCTACAAAGAGTATGAGTTCTGGGAGAACCGGTCATTTTAACCAAAAGAATCTCCAATTTGCAGCTAAATTCATGTGCATCTTTGCCACTGAGTCAGTCGGTCAGGGTACCAGGAGGGTTGCCAGATCCTTCCTGTACCCCACATTAAGCCATAAGGTTCTCCCTGAAAATGAAGAAAGTCGAATACTATCTACATAAGCATCAGGATTAGCCAGTAGTAAAAAACAATTCATAGAGAATTGTCATTAACAGCTGCTAATTTATGTGGGTCTTTAGGGGACTCTTAGAAATTACTTCTGGGTCCTAAATAGACTGACGTGATATAGAGTCAGGGTGAAAATCGCAAACTACTGTGACTGTGGAATCTGACACACTCTCTAAGCTTCACTCTTGTTATGTAAAACATGGAAGGAGAAAACGCCAGAGCCTAGCAAATTCTTTTAGGACTAAATGACATATTGAATACTTGAATATTTCTTAATCTCATTGTTTTCCTTGGTGTCTTTACTCTCAAAGCTTGGAGTCACACAGAATTTGCTAAACATCATCAATAGCTGACATAGGTTATGGATAAATCAGCCGTGCATGAGCCAAAACGCTAGATTTCCCCAAAAACTCCATATGCATTCACACCCGCAGCCTGAAGAGAAGCAATTGACATAATCCAACACCTACTTGTGGTTAAATATTCTTAGTGAAGGAAGAATAGAATGGAAGTCCATCAATGTGATGAGAGCATCCATGAGCACCTGCAGCTTTCAATAAAGGATGCTTCCAAATCTCTGCCCTATAAACGATGCCGAAGGCTCCACAGTGAGGAGATGAGGCAGGCACCTGCACAACAGAGCATGCCTAGGATCAGCTAAAGATGCTGAAAGGACACAGGAGTCTGGGCCCATTTCAGGGCATTACAGCTCCAGGTTCATCACAGCAGGGGCGGCTCATTGTCAGGAGTGTGAAAAGAAGACTCCTCTCATCCATCCGCGGCCCAAAACAGCTGGGATGAGCACACCAGTGCCACTTGCTTAGTACTTAGTCGTCAGTTTGATTTCTCCACTCATTCTGTTTGTTCAGCACTCTCCCTCCCCCATGCCTAGTGAACAGTGCTGGCCATAGTGGACCGAGTCTTGCCACACATCAGTTAATTAAGACAATCCTATAGCCAACCCAAATATAGAATCCTTCACCAAGATTCTCTACCCAGATGATCCGAAGTTGTGTCGAGTTGATAGTTGAAACTAAACATCTCAGATATCAATTGCTCTTGACTTACAAATTTAATGCAATGTGACTGATATTCCTAGTAAGAACGTTCTCTTTTCGTCCTTTCTTTTCTTTTTTAATAAGATGAAAACCATGTGGCTGGGGTTATAGCTTGGTTGGTACTGTTTGTCTATTTATTGTACACAAAACTCTGGGCTCAACCACCAGCACCAGGTGATTTAGGTGTGGCGGTGCATGCTTATAATATCAGCACTCATTCCAAAGGTGGAGGCCAAACATGGCAGGTGGGAACAATAACCAATTACCTGTGGATACCAAGGGACACCAAGAAACGCCACTGTCTACTTCAGTTTTTCACATACTAACTGTCCAGCTCTTAGAGAGAAAACAGAGAAGCCAAGTTTAGAGTTCTTTTCATTTCCCATGGCACATAAGTATTAAACAATCACTATAAACCATACCCCAAATGTTGGATTTTGACTTTTCCCTGGGCAAGTGAAATGCAGCTTGATGCTTCCTGAAGATGCTAGGCAGCATTCATGAGTATGCTATGTTGCTAATCATTTAAGGTCATCTACAGTGATTCAGAGGATTTGGGTCACCTGGACTATATGGGACCCATGTTGAACTGTGATTATGAACACAGGATAAGAATTTAGGTTGTTAGTGCATGAAGGAAGTATAGATAAATATGCATATAAAATAAATTTTAATTTTGGAATCTACGTAGTGGACATGCCTCTTTTTGTCATAAAGTTCCTTCCCTTTTGTGCTGTTTGGCTTCAAGGAGTAAGAGTTCTGCTTGGCATTTATAAAAATGTATTTATTTTATTAGTGAATTTTCTGCATTTATGCATGAACCATGTGTATAGGGTCAGAAGAGGACACTGGGTCCCTTGAGACTGGAGTCAAGGATCATTGTAAGTCTCTATGCTGTGAGCTAGGAACTGAGCCTGAGTCCTCGGCAAGAGCAACAACTGCTCTTAACCACTCTTACTTGACAGATTTATAATATGCTAAAAATGCAAAGCGTGTCTATTCTGTAAAACAATAGATAGCTGTCCAAACGAACTGTCATAGAGTAACATAGACTGATGTATTTTTGAAGATGCCATCCATGTTGTAGGGTTGTCCACATGCTATAAATATATGAATAGGCAGCTTACCCATATGTCCACTCTGGATATGCCCATGCTGTGTGTGTGTGTACACAAAAGCCTTGTATATACTATAGACTATCTGAGAAAGTAATACACATTTTCTTTCACTAGATTTCATTCTACATCAACAGCCTACTTCATAAATGTTATTTAAATATTCATTTGATTTTCACATATGGAAAGAATTTGTATATGAACAATAGCTACCATTATATGCTGTCTCCTACTGAGCTCCCACTGTGTTATAGGCATAAGATTAACCTTATCTTAGGATAAATAGACTGAAAGAAAATCTCCACCAGGATTCTGAGTTTTTTAATATAACTAAACTCAGTCAACATGAGCTTGAATTTCACCTCGAAACCATGGCATTCATCATTAAAGCATAAATTATTTTTCCATACACTCAAATATATTTTGAGCAGAAATCTCAGTTATTTACTTATTTATGTATGCATTTTATATGTGTTGGTGCTGGGGACACACCATGGCACACTTTTATGTGTCAGTTCTCATTTCTAAAATGGAGGTTCTGGGGATTGAATTCAAGTCATCAAGTTGGCAGCAAGCATCTTTACCTGCTGAGCCATCTCTCTGGCACCCCTTTTGCCACTTTCTAATTAGTTAAACATTTTTTTTAAAAAAGACTTGATCTCCCTAAAACTTCAGAGCTGAGTAATAACTCTAGCCTAAGGCAGAATAATTTGGACAAGTACTATGATGTCCCATCTAATGGAACACAGATGAAACTCTCACCAAACCTTTGCTACCACCTAATAAAGGTTATGAGTACATAACAAATTCACGGGGCGTTGCATATGATCAACATGTACTAAGTGTTTGTTCAGCTCTGCATACCATGCTTGCTTTCTGGAATTTCCTTATTGTACCATAACAATTCAATCAGGTAGAACCAACCTGTGAGTCCCAGCTTACAGGTAAGGAGAAAGAAAGAAAGAAAGAAAAGAAAATGGTCAGAGGCGCTCAGCAAGCTCTTGGAGGTTCCCAGCCGGAACCCATGCTAACCGGAGCCTGACCTGGAGCCAATGCTCCTCACCGTCTCCTGGACAAACCAGTCCATTAGAAGACATCACCTATTAAACTTCATACAGACTTTCAGCAACCGTCGTATCCAGAGATGAAGGTTTTATGAAAAAATAGCTGAGGTGTTGGCTTTAAAGATGATAATGGTTTTGTTTAGAGTCAAGAATACTCGGCAAGCTCCAGGTCCAGAGAGAGTCCCTGTCTCCAAACGTAGGGGACAGTGACTGAGGAAGATACATGACACCAACCTCTGTCCTCCACATGCATGCACACTTGTGCACCCACATGGGCACATCTATAAGCACACACTGAAAATTCTACTTTACGTGGTTGTTGTGATTATAGTGTCCCAGCTATTACAAGCTACCTGGAGAAGATTTAAAACATGGGAGAGAATTCACTTGAGCTGCACACATTACCATGCTATGAACTTGAGTGCGCTCAGGTGTTGGCATCTGGAGATATCATGGAGCCAGACACCTGTGGACACCAAGGGACTCCCTTATCTAGTTCAGTCTTTTACATGTGTTATGTATCTCTTGGTGACCATCAGTGAAAATGACTAATGGAGGTTCAGGATTTTTTTTTCCTTTACCAGGTGTCATAGTTACTTTTCTATCGCTGTGATAAGATGGCCAAGGAAACTTGTAGAAGACGGAGTTTGTTTGGGACTTACAGTTTCAGAGGGTTAGAGTCCATGACTATCAAGGTGGGGCGCATGGCAGCAGACAGGCAGGCATGGTGCTGGAGCAGGAGCCGAGAGCTCATCTATTCATCTACAAGCTTGAGGCAGAGGGAGCACACTGGGACTGGCACAGGCTTTTGAAACCTCAATGCCTAATCCCAGTGACACCACTCCTTCCAACAAGGTCACACCTCCCAATCCTTCCCAAACAGTTCTACCAACTGGGGAACAACCTTCAAATATATGGACCTATGGTGGCCTTTCTCATTCAAACCTCTAGACCACAGTACAAAAACGCCACACATCAGTCTAAGCCATATGTCAAAGTGGAGTGTTGATCTTTCCTTGGGCTGGTGAAAGAACACTCCCTGAGGATGCTTGGCAGATTCATTGAAGCCTCAGGTCCCCTAGCAGCCAGTCAGAAGGAGAACCCAAGGCCTCGCCACTGCGCTGTCTAGCTAACCATGCTGTTTCGTGGCGGAGGTATTTTCTGTGTAGTTTGGACTGAGGATATTCAGTTTAAAACAGGCTTATGGCTTCAGAACCCCAATCTCAAGCTCGAGGAGCACTGGCATTAGTTTCCTATTTCACTCGCGGTTTAATACCAAACAAACAAACATGTTGCCTCCAGAAGCTGTTTTCCCCTCCTAGTCCCTCTGGTGACTGCAAATAGCTCTGGCAGTTTTTACGATAATCCCACTACCTGCAATTCACCCTGCTCTCCACATAGAAGTGATCTGATTATGTTACCCAGATTTATTTTCTCTTAGGTTTTAAGATCAAGTTAGCATTTGGGTTTTTTTTTTCTCCCTACATCAAGAGCTAAACATGCTGACTATGGGTGAATTATGCTCTTTTAATAGTTAATATAATTTAATCCAGAGCCATTACTAGCTTAATTGGGTTTACTTGCGCTTTGGCTTAAGGTCTAAAATACAATAAACTAAAGGTCTGGACACAGTGAGGTTAATTATGCTTAAAACCTGCAAGGCAGCTAGTTTGTGGTTCATTTCTCTCTCTCTCTCTCTCTCTCTCTCTCTCTCTCTCTCTCTCTCTCTCTCTCTCTCTCTCTCCCCACCCACCCAGTAAGGAAAAAAACCAAAATTATTTCAAAAAGCAGTGACCTCGCACCTTCTTTCTCGAGTCTGTGCAGCTGCGGCTGGAATACCAGAGTCTTCTTACCCTCCTCTCTCCTTGTGCTACTTTCTCCAAATTATTTGTCCTTTAGAGCTGTTCAGCTCTCAGCTCTGCTGAAAATGGCTCCCCAGGGCCTCTGAAATTAAACATAAGCTCCTGGCCTTGGCTTTTAGAAAATTCCTAATTTGGTCCCAATTTATCGGCATGGTAGCATGTCCCGCTACCCTACGGCTCCAGCTTTAGCTTAATTAAAGTTGTTTAAATATTGTGCCTGGGACTCTACAGCAATTTCCCATCTCAGAGCCTCAGTTGATGCCCACACCTTCCCCCACTCCCAAAGCCCTTTGCATGCTCCTGGAATCTTGCTCACTGGTCCCCTTTGGTCACAGGCAGTGACAGAATGAAGGCAGGTGCACGCAGGGTGACCACATCAGAGGCAGGGCATGTGAGAGAAGCTGTGCCACAGAGCAACATCATTTTGATCATGTGTCTGCCTTGCATATAACTGCCTAGCACATCACCAAAGTAAAGGAGTCAGTAGATTAAGGCATTCAGAACCGAGCAGGGGGCTGGACTGGCTTATTAAATAAAAGTTAGAGTTCAGGAACCTCAGGGGTGGTAGGTCTCTCTTAGTCACAGATCATTTCTGCTGGATGGCTCATATATCAGCCTTTCACCTGCTAAGGGGCTGTGGCCAAATGATTGTATTTTGAGATCATATCCCATCAGGAGCACATGCGAAGGGGATCGCATCAGCCTAGTCAAAGGACAACCGGAGCACATGGATGGTACAAAGAGTTGGCAGACATTTTTCTGCTGAGTGCAGTGCCTGAAACGCCCTGGGCTTTACATAAAGCCTGTTGGTTATTTGTGAAGGAGTAGAGACGAGGACCGTGTGGGCTCAGCAGGGAGAAAAAAAGAAAGAAAGAAATGAGTAGCTGACACAGAAGATGTCATTGGCGGAGTTCAAAACATTCCACTGGCGAAAGAGCCTGACACGATGGAGAACTGCCGCAGGAATCTATTCACTGGGAGACTCTGAAGAGGAAGGACTGGCCTATTGTGATAGAACCAGAGCTGCAGCTGGCTCACTGAGGGTGCAGGGAGTGGGCGAGAAGAAGCCTGCCTACAGACATTTCTAGGGTGATGTCTATAACTCCTATCTCGGTACAGCGGGGTGTGTGCTGCTGTGTGCACTTGTCAAGGGACACCAAACTGATGCCCAAAACATCATAGAAGCACAATTCCTGGATGTTTAAAGTAAGGCCTGAAGAGGTAGCCCAGTGATAGCATGTTTGTTTAGCACCTGTGAGGCTCTGGGGTCGATGGCAAGACTGGATATGGTGGCATGCACCTGTAGTCCCAGCACCCAAGAGGTGCGGGCAGGAGTAGAGGTTCAAGGTTACCCTCGGTTACAGAGTGAGTTGGAAGCCATCCTGTGCTACATGAGACTCTGGAGAGAAGGTGGAGTTGGGTTGCGGGGGGAGGGGGGAGAGGGGGAGGGGCGGGCAGAGAGAGAGAGATGGACAAAGATGGAGACAGAGAGAGAATGCGTGCAAATTATTGGGCTGTCTCCTCATGCCTGCACAGATATTCTCACACCCTCTGTCCTTTGAGCCTGACACGATTACTGTTACAAAAGCATGCTTTCTGCAGCTAAGGCTCCCAGGGCCTAAACGCAGGGCTACTACTTGATGAATTGCATAAGATTTCTAAGTTTGAAGCTGTTTCATTCAAAGACCAACAGTGATGGCAATTAGCACCATCAGCCCTTGGTCCTGGGGACTAAGTGTCTGGTTGTCAGTTTCTGGAAGGAGAAGGAGCAGGCTGCGGTACTGGAGAAGGAGGGGCAAAGCCTCCCCAGTTCTGTACTGGGTCTCAGCTCTTCTTTGTGAACTGCAGCAAGGACCTAGAGACTGCATATAGGGGACTTCAAAGTAACACTTCCAGGTGTGAGACAGTCATAGAGCATCAGTGTAGCTTCGTGTTTTGGCAAGGAAGGAGTTAACTTCTCATCTGCACAGAAGAGCATGGCCTTTTCTGGACTAGACTTGAGTCCCTGGCACTCTGCTGCTGCAGGTGGATCCACGCCTTCCTGGTGTATCACATGATCTCAGGGCTTGGGCTCAAGTTTGTTTCCCAGTGAGTTCAACGTGAGCCTAGTGTTGCTCAATTTCACTTGGGGTTCAGTTTGGAACAAGCACCCAATAGCTCCGTTTATCTGGCTCGACTCTCTTCAGTCACTTCACCTGTTCGCGCGGCCGAGGCAGGACAAATCAGAACAATCCCCACATCCATGAGGGAAATGGGGACAAGATGAGGCTCGTCCTTTCGAATTCAGGATTCAGTGGCCTCTCTCTACTGTGACTCAGGGGACTCGAACTCAGGTCATCGGGCTACGTGGTTCAGTCACCTCCAGCCACTGAGGCGTCTTGCCATACCCAGCTCTGACTAACCTCATTTACAAAGCCACAGTTTGTGAATTTGTTCTCTTAACTATTACCGCCGTTTAAATACCAGTTTTCCCCAGTGAAGACTCCTAGTAGAAGCAAGATACTGTGGTCTGGTTGCCTCTTTGAATTTCAGAATTCAGCCTTACAAAAGTTGCCCTCCCAGGCTGTGGACACTGTATCAATCTATTCATTACAAATCCCTCATGTTATCTTACACAAAATAACTAGTTTAGAAATATTTTTAAGGAAAAAAACTAAATATAGTTTAGTTTTTTAAAAATTTGTTATTATTATTTATGTGTACATGTATAAGCATGTGTTTGTGTGCATATATGCATGTGTGTGTGGTATGCCCATGGAAGGCAAAGAGGGGGTCAGATCCCCTCACGCCGGAGTCACTGGAAGCTGGAGAGCTGTAAGGATCAAATGAGCTGACAACCAAAAACGCAGCAAGAATTATAGCTGGCATTCAGCAAGCACTCTGTACCTGCGACCGTTGCGGCTTTTGCTGTCACTGCACATGGAATCTGAAACTTAAAACATAATCAGTGGTCAAAACAGAAACGTCACTTCAGAGAGTTCACTCAGTTTAGGATATAGAAAAAGATTTTTTTTAAAAATTAAAGACAGCACTGAGCCTGCTGTCATATGCCTATAATGTCATCACTCAGGAAGGAAAGCCTAGAGACAGTTCAAGTCCATCCCTAGCTACATGAGGAGTTTGAGGCTAGCCTGGGCTACATGACAGAAGTAAGATAAATTAAGGCTTATATCATGGAAAGACAAGCTATAAGTACACAGACCCCAAAGGCAGGACCTTAAACTCAGCAACTGGGCAAGTCCATAGTAATACTACAAATTGCCCACAGTGGGGATAACGCCAGTGTTACGAGCTGAAACAGTCAGCCCTCACTCTGTGTGCCTGTTCTCTCAGTTTGAGCAAGGTGCATGTTGGGAAAGCAAGGGGAGCCAAGAGAGGTGCTCACGGTCCATTGTGGTGGGAATGACCCTCACAGCAAAGAAAACATTCAGATGGGGGGGGGGCGTGGCAGAGTGATGGCTGGGAGCTTCAGCTACAATAACATTCTTGAGGAGTCTGTTTCCTACTGACTGAGAAGTTCTTCCTGTTGTTTACGACCTGGGAGTTGGAGCAGGGTTTGGCCTCTGGTGAGTAGAGACCAAGGAGTGTGTCTAAGACCCTTCAGATTCCAGAACATCCCCACAACAAACATGACCCAGTCTAAGTCAGTGGTGACAAGGATGAAGGACATTAGTCCAGGCGGAAATAAATAAGGCTTTGCCATGTTTACAGGAAAAATGGTGGGGGTGGGGGGTCGGAGGGAGTGTGTGTGTGTGTACATGTGTGTCTGTAATTGAGACTGACATCGTGTTCATTTTAGCCAAGCGCTCTGAAACAGAGCTGATGTAAGCACTTAGAGCTGTGTCTTTCACTGTTTAACAAATATCTTTTTAGAATATTTTAGGTGTGTATATGATGCGTTCATTTATATGTGTATGAGCATGCCCATGTGTGTGACTGTAGGTACACATGTGTTGTGGTGCACATGCAGCAGTTATAGGACAATCTTGGGTGTTGGCTCTCCCCTTGTGCTTTGCTTCAGACAGGGGCTTTTCCTGCTAGCCACCACCTACACCAGGATAGCGGGCAGGGAGATGTTAAGGACCTCCTGTCTCCATCTCCCACCTTACCAGAGCAGCACTAGGCTTATAGACAGGCACTGCTGTGTCCAGCTTTATGTGGGCTCTAGGGGTCTGAACTCAGGTCTTTCTGCTGGTGTGTCAGGTGGCTTGTGTGCCACTGAACCACCTCCCCAGTGACAATTATCTTGTCTTAAATGTTCACTTCTTCCTTCTGATCAGATGGCACCGTTGACTATAATCCACTACACAGTGCCGTGTTCTGGTTTGCATTATCGTTACGTCAAAAGGCTCAAGGCAGAAGGACGGGCCAAGGGAGTTGGAGCTGGAAGCAACATGTGTCATGTCGTGTAGCTACAAGATTGGAGCAGGCTCCCTGGGAGTCTATGGCAACTGCTTACACATATATTACCACATTGTATAGAGCCCTGAGTTACACACAAAAATAATTCCATGAACCGTGCTTAACTTTAATCTGATTATTTTGAAAGCAACCTACCAAATGCTTAAGTTAAACAGATATTTTACCAACTGAGGTGTCTACTAATTATGCTGCTGTTCCTATTAAAAATTACTCACTGTGGCATCTGCCTAGTTCCCCTTGAACAACTCAGAGGTTTGTTCACGTGCCTTTATTTTTAGAATGAGCTGTGCAGCAGTGGGAACACACGAGCACATGCCACTAAAATAAGCATTTGTCTTGGAAAGGCACATTTACAGCTTTGGTAAGTCTGGCCCTAAACACATTGTCTAACTGATGGACTGAGAAACACCTCCCACCAAAGTGGAAACACATGCTTTGACTATTCACAAGTCTGTTCCTTGTGACAGTAGATTGGGGGCTTCTGTTTCTCTTCCTTCTTTTGGGGGGGCATCTTGGTGTCAAGTCATGAGACCGACTGCCGGTGAACTGTATGTCCAGCCTTAAGGAAGTGAGGCTTCTATTTGTTAATCATTCCTTAATCATTCCTCCATAAAGCTAGAGAAGGAAATGGGAATAAATCAGACATGAACCCACATAAGTGCTGGGCCTTGGTTAGCAATGAGGTGTCAGTGGAGCCCCATTGGTTGTGACATATGGACCGCCGGGGTGTGGGGGTGCTGGTGAGGGACGCTCTACAAGCAGATGGGTGAGGGTTGTGTAAGAATGTGGGGCTCTCCATTCTCTATTCTCACCTAAAGTTGCTCTAAAAAGTGGTTTCCAATGATGGGATTCTGTGAGTACAGCACACTAAGAAACTCCTAGAATACTGGAGGGGGGGGAGGGCTTTGGGAGGAGCTTAAGTTTTGTAGGACCATGGCATAAAAGTAAATGGACTGTGCTTCCCTGGTGCCACTTGATGTGCTGGGGGGGGGGGGGGCTGGCAGAGGAGGGCTCTCCTTTTCTGAGGGGGAGGGGATGATGGATGGGGGATGAGGGAGGGAGGGCAGGATTGAGAGGGGAGGAGGGAAGGGGTTATGATTGAGATGTAAAGTGAATAAATAAATAAGTCTTTAAAAATGGACCATGCAAAAAAAAAATGGACCATGCCTCAAACCCAACCATATTATGAATTTGCAATCGATGGGAGGCAGGCACACTGCTAAGGACCTTCAGTGAGTGGCGAGGGGTCCTTCTGTGTAATCTCTCCCCTTGAGTACGAGAAGACAGTGGGAAAAAAAAATCTTCAGTTCCAGTCCAGTGAGACAGAACACTAAGATAGAAAGTTAGGCAAAAGCAGAAGTCTTAGACGCAGACATGGTGCGCATGGACCAAAGTTTAGGGTCCCTGAGAAGCTGCTCATTCAAGGCTTAAACATGTTACCTTGGGCAGTCAGTCTCATCTGGGCATACTCCGATGCCCTGGCCTTTGATTCGCTGAGCACAAACATCGAAAAGCTGCCTGTAATCGCAGATGGAGACACGGCCTGGGGACTTCTAGAAAGAATGGGAACTCAGACTGGGGCATTCTTAGCATTTTCGTTTTTCCCGTGGTGCTTCAGGCACACAGTTGCTCTGAGAAGGACAAGCAGGAGGCAGGACAGCTGGATCAGTCAATGCCATTATGGACTACAAGGCACCCTTGGCTGCAGTGTGGAGAAAATGGAAAAGCCTTCACAGCTATCATTTAAAATTCTAACCAGTTACCTTAAATTAATCAGAAACTGGCAGGTCTTGGCCTAAATAGTCAAGTCCTTTTATGAATGAACAGAAAACCAACATGGATTGAATAATGAAATTTAATCAAAAGAAAAAAATTGTATAAAGAAAATTCTAGACCAGATGGTTCATGGATGAATTTTACCACACTTAATGAGGAGCTGGGTGCTTAGAAAGCTTAGGCTGGAGGATCACAGATTGCAGGACAAGTGGGGATACACAGCAAGATCCTGACTCAAAAACAAACAAATAAACAAACAAACAACAGCGTTGAGGATAAGGATTAGGAGGAAAAGGAAATGGGGAACAGCACCCTTAACTAGTTTCCATGAGTTGTTCCAAAAAGTTAAGGAGGAAATGTCTCTATGTCGGCCAGCTGAGGCTCAGGTAACCCGGAAGTGTCTCTTTAATAGCTCGCTGAGGCTCAGTGACCCGACAGCAAAATAGGCAGGAGCACAACTGCTTCCAGCAAAAGCTTCAGCTCAACATCCCTGACAAACAAAGATGCCAAAGTTCTCAGTGAATACTCACAAACCCAACCCTGAGCCTATTATAATAAAGGCTAGGATGCGTGACCAAGTGAGACTAATGCCAGGCATGCAAGGATGGCCCATTACGTACAAATCGGTCTTCATAATACATGACATCAGTAGAATAAAGGACCAAGCTACATGATTATGTCAATAAGCACAGCAAAAGCATTTAATAAAATCCAACATCCATGCATGATTAAAGAACAAAAAAAATGAACTCTGAAGAAACTGGATAAAGAATGCGTTTCAATGCAATAAAAGCTAGACTTGACAAACCCAAGGCCAACACCATACAGAATAAGGTAAAGGCAACTGAATTTGCTCAAAGGGCTCGTGTATGGCAAGGATATTTATTTTCACTTATTCATCACCATACTAGAAGGACTAGATAGAACAACCAGTCAAGAAAAGGAAATTAAGAATTTAGGAGTCTGAAAAAAGAATTCTAATTGTCCTTACCTGAAAAACAACATGATATGATGTGTATATAAAGAAAAAAATCAGAGAAATGTGAAGGGTTCTGTTCAAACTAACAAATGCATACAGTACAGTTTCACAACACAATGCACAGGAATTGAGAGTAATCTGATACATTCTTAACAAAGTTGTCACAACAGTAATGTAAAGCAGTATCTAATTTACAGAAGTTAAAGAGATATAAAACAGCCAAATTTAACCAAAATATTAAATATTGATATAACCAAAGATCAAATAATTTAAAGGAATTTGAGAAGACACCTCATATTCTTAGACTTGGAGAATTAATAGTGTTAGTGTTCTGTTTTATCCAAAGTGGTCCACAAATATAGTATAGTCCTCCCAAATGCAAGCACACGCATGTGCGTGCACGCGCGCACACACAAACACACACACAAACACACACACACACACACACACACACACACACACACACACCCCACCACCACCACCACCACAGATATGACAAGAGTGACAAAACTAAACACCGTTTGTTTGGTGTTCAGGTAATCCACCTCACTTTATGATAATCCTTCACCTCTAGAGATGCACCTGCTAATGTGTGTGTATGTATATGTAAATAATTAATGCATGTATAAATGTACATGGATAGTGCTTACTTCAACTAGGTATAACAGGTTAGAAGGTAGAAGTTCTTTTCCACCACGTGGATGCTGAGAACCAAACCCAGGTCCTCTACAAGAGTACCAAGCGCTTGTGACCACTCAACTGTAGATCAAGTCTCCACCTTCTTAAGACAACCCTGCTGAGTCCTCATTGTTTGTAGGATAAAATGCAAAATTCTGACTGTCACTCAAGACCTGCTGACAGCTGCAACTTCAGAAGGCCCTACTTCCGTTGTCCCTGAGCATCATCCCAAAGCCCTTCCCTCCCTCCATTGTCTCTGGGCCTCGAGAACTAGAAGTGTTTTGCCGGAAGTGTTTTCCTATGGAGTAAAAAAAAATCCTGTAAGACAATCCCACAATTCCATCTCCATCACCCTTAAGGCAACCATACCGGTTTTCATTGTATAAGGATTGGACTGGGGGTTGTAATAACACAGTCATTTTGTTCCAACATCTTGCTTATCTATGATGCTCAGGCTAAGGACATGCCAAGGAAATAGGATGAGGAAAATTGCTTAAGAGTATTCACAGAATGTCTGCTGAGTGATTTATGTACTTTAAGTGGCACTGTTGAGAATAGAGAAATAAGAGAGAGAGAATGAAAATCTCAAGAGTTCATCTTTCCTAGGGGGCATTGAGAGAACTTGAAGGAGTAAAGATGTCTTCCAATGAGTGACCCCACACTGGAGCCACCGCAGCAGATTCCTCACTTGCTCCAGGACAATAAAGGAATCAAGCCCAAGGTTGAGTCATGACACAAGTTATGCAGCTCTCTGTGACATTCCCATGAGCCTGTGCCTAGGAAAAAACTGGGCTGAGGAATGGGATGGAGGAGACACATCAAGTCTATTGTTGAAAAGCATTTTCTTTAAGCAAACCTGAACTTTGAGTCTCTCTTGCCTGCTTCATTCATTACCCTTTATGTGTAATATAACTTTGAAAACTATTCTTGTAAATCTAAGGTTCTGATATATATTTTGTCAATAATGACAAAAGAATCTAAGTTTCCCTCTGTACATCAGGTAAATGATGAGCACCATCTATGATCAAAGGTTTTTTTGTTTGTTTGTTTGTTTTTGTTTTTGTTTTTGTTTGGCGATCAAAGCCTTACCTTGAAGGATAATATGCAAATTGATTTGGGGAAACTTTACTTTTTTTTCACAAATAAGGGTGTGATAATTCTAGTATACTGTGATATAGTTATCTGAAGCCATAATAAAATACAAATAACCTATATTTTGGTAGATATAGATATTTCATGTACATTTAAATAAGAAAAATATTATTTTCAACATTTCTATGCAAGGTTCCAAAGACAAATAGTAGATACAACAAATGGGTGTGATGGAGGAGTTGGGAGGTCGACGGACACAGAAAATTATTCCTTGCCATGCTTGTTTCAAATAACGACATGAGTCAATTACAATTAATCAAAAACAAGGATCATTACTCTTTTGTAAAGAGTATGTAAATGGTTACCAAGCAATAAGTAGCTATTGTTTTCAGCCTTTCATAGCATCAACTTGATTAATTTTAGAATCATCATGGAAAAACTTCTGGGTGTGCCCCTGTAGGTGTTTCCAGGAAGATGTCACAAACAGGAAGGTTCATCCTAAATGTGGGTGCACAGTCATATGAGCTGGAGCACAAGAATACATAAAGAAGAGAAAGTAAGATAAGAACCGGCTTGCTTGCTTTATATTTGTGGGGTGTGTGTGTGTGTGTGTGTGTGTGTGTGTGTGTGTGTGTGTGTGTGTGCACACATGTGTGTATGAATGCATGCATAGGTAGACCAGAAGTCAACATCATATATCTTCCTCAATCACTCTCCACCTTATGTTTTGAGACAGGCTCTCCCATGGAGCTTTACAACTCAGCTCAACTGGCCAGTCACATGCTAGGATCTGCCTGTCTCCACCTCCAGTGTGGGGGTCACATGTGTATCTCTATATACCTGACTTTTCATGTGGATGCTAAAAACCCTAACACAGGTCCTCAGTCCTGGATCACAAGCATTGTATCCATCAAGCCATCTCTCCAGCATTCATCCCTATCTACTTTTTGACTGTAGGTGCAATGTGACCCACTGCCTCATGCCTCACCACTGTGACTTCTATACCATGATGGATGGTACCCTCAGACTGTGAGCCAACGAGCCACCCTCTAAGTTGCTTTGGTCAAGTATATTGTCACAGTGAAATGAAATGTATGGGAAATGCCTTCTATTTTTCTTTCTTTCTTTTTTTTTTTAAGATGTATTTATTTATTATGTATACAGTATTCTGCCTGCATGCCAAAAGAGGGCACCAGATCTCATTATAGATGACTGTGAGACACCATGTGGTTGCTGGGAATTGAACTCGGGACCTTTGGAAGAGCAGTCAACACTCTTAACCTCTGAGCCATCTCTCCAACCCCTTACCTTCTATTTTTCAATAAAATCTACAGCTTTTAGGCTTCTAAAAATTAAACGTGTTTTATGACCAACACAATTTTAAGTGATGTTCTCTTTAAAGTCACTGAAAGTTTAAATTATTATTCTACCTCATTGGCCACCTTTAAAAATAATAATACTTAGCAATGGCAAAACTATAACACCACAGCCTCAATAACTTCCATATCTGGATAATTCTTGTGGAAAGCTAGTATCATATTTTTTTTATGAAACCCATGTTAATGATATTTAACCAATGCCTCAAGTCTCAACCTTTAACCATTTGCTCCACATGTAGAAATTTACACCTGTTAAGTTATAACAGAGGAAAACAAAGGCATGCTCCTGGGGGCAGATATGCAACCTAAATGACAAGGAGGGCAGGCCTGCTTTAATAATGCTGTGCCCGTGGGAGGTCACATCAAATGACCACCATGGAGGAGATGGTTTCTGGAAATAGTAAAAGGCATAGAAAAATATTTCCTATATAATGCTAATCAAAACGGAAAAAGGCCCCAAACACAATGTAATCTCAACAATATTAAATACCAAAAGTAAGAACCCAAAATGAACATGTGTAACTACAGAAATGTTATCCCAGAACTAGCAGCAGTATTTATTATGAGGGTAGTACAGGTACTTTTCTCTTATACTGCTCTTTCATTTTTTTCCCATCATTTCCTATACTGGGCGTTTATTGATTTTATTTATGTATTTTTGATAGTCAGAGCCAAAGATGAAAATTATCAAATAAAAACCTGAAAATATTACAACGAACATGTAACTATTAATGAGAAAGCTAACTTTAATTGAAAAACTAGCTTAAAATAGAGTGTTTCATTTTTAACCATGGTAGGTACTTAGAATTCTTTTTATATGAATTTGTTTATATGCCATTTACTTGCCAAATATTTTGGGAATTTATTTGCAAATTAATTATCATGAAGACTTACTTGTAGGCACTGTTCCTTGATTTAGCTCATCTCTTAAATAGAAAAAAGCATTTCTTTGCACATAACTTTTCCACAATAGGGCTACTAGTTTCTAGGTTTCTAAGCTAGAAGTTCATAGGTGATTGTTGCAATAAGCAAGTTATTTTAAGAAGGGGTGGTTATCAAATTTATTACATATCAGCTATCAAAAATACCAACCAGAATAATAAAAATCTACACATTTATTCATAAAGTCTTGGTTGGGTACCACTGTACCAAGTCTCTGATGCTGAGCACCTTAGATGCCCCACCTCAGGAAATGATGTTCTTCCACCTGAACACTCTATGCTGCTGTGAGAAATAGCTTATCAGAACCGTCTTATGCTCCCATAAGGACAAAGAAAGGACTTAACATTGACTTACGGCTTAAGAAAAGACACAGGAACAGGAGCTGTCAGGCCACATTGCACTCACAGTCAGGAGACAGAGAGAGATGAACACTGATGGTCAGCTGTCTCTCTGTAGTGCAGACCAGACCCCAGCTCATGGAACAGATATATCCGATAGATGCTGTTCACTCATGAGGGCGGACCTCCCCACCTTAATTAGCTCATTCTAGAAACTCTGTCTCAGGTGTGCCCAGAGGTCTGCCTTCCAGGCATTTCTAGAGCTTGTAGAGCTGGCAAGGATATCCGCCATCTCAAACACTGTAGAAGATACTATAAAACAGATGGTGGGTGAAGAAAACCACCTGCCATTAATATGTGTATCAAGGGAGATAAGGCACAGGTCCTTAAGACGCAGCTATAGCTGTCCAGAAAGAAAAGTCCAGAGTCACACGATGAGTAAAGAACAGTAACAATCAAGCTTTTCAATCAATATTGCCATGTTATTAGAAAGCCCTTAATTTGAAGGGGACAAAATCTAAAGTCCCTACTATTAAAATAGTCAGAAGCAACACACAATGGAAATGAGCAAAAATCACATTCACAGCTATCTGTGAGAGCTACGATTGACATCAGACCGCATGCTCTGTTAAGATGGTCCACAAAGGGCAATCAGTTCTAAACATCGCACACATGTGTAGTGGAACAGTGGGTCACAATTGTGGAAGGAGTATTGCTTGCACAGAGCCACAAGCGAACTCCAACTTGATATGTGGCCGAGCCAAAGCACAATGCATCAAAGCAGTCTGCTGTGTCACATCAGCAAGCGCAAGGTGTCAGGAAACTAAAGGTGAAAGTCCTCAGTGTGGGGAAAAAAGAGGTTTGTCTCATTAGCCACAAAGAAAAAGACAGCCCCACAGTAGAAGGACCCAGTGAGGGCCCTTGACAAACACTCATATAAAATACTGAAGGCAGGCTCAGGGAGTTTGCTTGATTATTAATAAAAAAGGCAACTGTTTCCAAGAAATTCTGGTTAATGAAACTCTGGCCTGAATCTCTAGGGAATTAATTCTAAAGACTTTACAGGTCTCATGAGTGACCTACCAACTTATTTCAGTGATTGGCCTGTGTAGAACTAATAACGATATTTTAAGAAAAAGGGTCAGAATTTTGAAGAATTTGTAGCCTTTGCCATGTTATATAGGTAGGACAAAGTCCTCCCAAATGTTTATCAGAAAGCCCAATATATCCCATGAATGTGTCATTTTACTTGACAAAAGGATTTTCCCCTCAGTGGAGACTATTATTATTATTATTATTATTATTATTATTATTATTATTATTACTTTTGGGTTTTAGAGACAGAGTTTCTCTGTGTAACCTTGGCTGTCCTGGACTCGCTTTGTAGACCAGGCTGGCCTCAAACACACAATGATCCACCTGCCTCTGCCTCCAGAGTGCTGGGATTAAAGGCGGGTGCCATCACCCCCGGCTATTGTTTTGCTTTGTTTTTGAGACAAGGTCTCTGCGTAGCCCTTGCTGTCCTGGCCTCACTCTGTGTAGACTAGGCTGTCCTGGACTCGCAGAGATCTGCCTGCCTCTGCCTCCCAATGTACTAGGATTAAAGGCATGTGCTAACACCACCCGGACTTATCTTGAGAGCAAAAGATAAATTTGGGTTACCCAGGTGAACCTGATATCATCATGGGGAGTCCTCCCAGGAAGGAGGCAGGGGAGGCAGAGACAGAGCCTGGAGATGCTATGCTGTGTGAGGAGGGAAGAGGGCTGATGGCTGGAGAACACACCCTAAGACACAGCTATAGCTTTCCACTGATAGTGCAGCCTTGATTTGAACCCTCTGTGAATTAGATGGGCCTTCTGACCTCCAAAACTGTAAATAAACCTTTATGCTGGTTTAAGCTCCTAAGACTTTGGTACCTCATTATATCATCAGGTGGAACTAATGCAAATGAATACTTCTTGTGTTGGCTTTTATTTGGTTCCAAACAGAGGGGCCATGGCAGAAATTTCTAGGTGTCACCCAAAGCCCATTCTCCTGTAAATCGCACTGTCTGTGTGGGACTATGTCTTCCTGTAATGCAGAATGCATTGCTTTCCTCTGCAATAGGCTCCTAAGAACATCAGGCTCCCTTCTGCCAGTATGACCATGTTTCTGGGTGGCCCGTGAAAGACTTACTGGGCAAGCTCACTGAGTCAAATCCTTACAGGGAGCCCTCAGCCCACTTTCTCTTTTCTACATCTGCTGCTGGAATCTGGACAGAGCTGTTGGAACTCCAGGATGCTGTGCAAATGGAATTCACAGACTGGGTGGCCACACAGCAGGAGCCTACATGCCAGCTATGAGCTATAAGCACTTGACAGAGAGACACTGCCACCACGTCTGAACAGCTGATGTCAGAGTTGCTTTTGCAGAGGAATCCGACCTAGTCAGTGCAGATACAAGCTCTAGTCCAAACATGACCACACCACGATTTAAGAAGGACACAGCCATCTGTGCACACACCCTCAGTCTATGGCTTACCTTCATCCTCCTCCTGGACCACCTCATCCCCTCTCAGCGACGTATCCAGTTGGATTTCACATGGATTTAGAAGCAATGCAATCAAAGTGAACATTCTTGCCTCTTACACCCCAAACACTATTGTCAATTATTTATTTGCATCTATTAACTAAATTATTTCAACAAAACCCCAAGAAATATTTTTTCCATTTCATGTGCCAATGATAAACTGAGGCATAAGAATTTAGAGTTGTCTTAATCTATCTGTTTTATTTGCTTTTCATTTATTTTTGTGATGATGTTCTCTCTCTGAAATCCACGTGTTTAGGCATAAAAGTAACAGTCTAATAGTACAAATCTGATCCACAAGAGCCTAGGCTAAAATCACATTTCAGAGACTGGGTGTGTCCGATGCACATGGGGTGGGGGTGGGGGCCATAGATTGAAGTCTGATTCGAAGACCGGGTTAGACCATAGCTTATAGAAATGATCAAATATGAACCTTAAATTATTTGCACAGAGAAATAATGTAGGCTTAAAACTAATAACTTTATGAATGAAAGAAAGAAAGAAAGGAAGGAAGGAAGGAAGGAAGAAAGAAAGAAAGAAAGAAAGAGTAAGAATGAGAGTAAAGGATGGAAAAAGAGAGGGAGGACAGAGGAACACAGTGAAGAAAAGCACACACTGGAAAACCCAATTCTGACCTTCTCTAGATGAATAATTAGATGTAGGTTTGGGGAACTCCTAGCCCTAAAAACAAAATGCTTTCTGGTTATAAATCCTGATGTTACCTGTCTCATAAATATATGCACCATTTCTGCCTTGGAGTCACCAGCCTTAGGCGAAAATATATTCCTGCTGTCCTGTCCCAGCCTGGGTCAAAGATCCCGGACTATGTCCAGGTACATCAGCAGTAACACCTGGGTTATGGTGGGCATGCACATGGTTAACTTTGGCTGTAGCCTGGATTATGACTGTCTCCAATGGCCCAGGGGTCAGAGGCTTGCTCCCCACAATGATGCATTAAATCTGGTGTGGACTCAGGAAGTCTAACTATTTGTGTAGCTATTTAAACCAATTGAAACATGTTTTCTGCCAACCAGCAGAGAGGCTAGTAGGTGGCCAGAAGTAAAGTTGATAAGACTGGGGAGTAAATAAAAACCAAAAGTCTAAGGAAGTCCCTGAAACTCACAAAAGTCACAAGGTTCCTTTCCAGGGTCACACAACAAGCAGAATAACCCTGCAGAACAAGCAGAAGAAACTCTGACCTGAGGAACTGAGGCCAGGCTGTGCAGCAAGCTCCAGGTGGGCAGATTTTGGGAGACGCTTTGGTGACGCAGCTGCCTTTGGTCACCCACAGTTCCTATGAGCATGGTAATGTTGACACAAAACTGTAAACTCATCCAGGTAGAGGCAGGAAGCTCAGGAATTCAAGTCTGTCCTTGGCTGCATAGCTACATAGTGAGTTTGTTCAAAGTCAGCCTGGAATTGCTGTGATCCTGTCTCAATATACATACATACATACATACATACATACATACATACATACATACATACATACAATCATACAACTGAATGAATGAATGAATAAGGAGATGATGAGAAAAGAAGGGAGGGAGGGAGGGGGGAGGGAGGGAGGGAGGGGGGAGGGAGGGAGGGAAGGCATTTTATCTACCTGACTGTTTGATCTCTCTGACTTCCTGGGGACAGAACCCTGTGGCCTGAGCCTATCCCAATAACTCCATCCTAGATACTAATGCCCAAAGGATTAAGCTTGTGAGTGACAGTCAAGAGGCAGGTGGCGTGTTCTTAAATATGGCTGGAGATGTGAGGCCCAATGCACCAGCCCAAGACCAATGCAACAACACAGAGACAAGTACACCAGCACACAGACAAAGGATTGTACCAGAACACAGCCAAGTGTACCAGCACAGACGAATGAAGCACTCACAAGCTGCCAGTTTGGTTTCTGAGTGTGTAACTAACAGAAATTCCCCCGCAGGTCCCATAATTTTCACTGCAAGCGACTGAGAATCAATCCTCGTGGCTACCAACTGGGAAAGCTAAAAAGTGAGAGATGAGGGTTGGAGGATGAGGAAGCCTTGCAGCTGGGGCCGAGCCCATGAGTGCTAAGACACCAGGGTAATTCAGATAAAGACCGATTGATGGGCGCTCTCCACCCAGGACAACACACACAGCACAATAAGCAAGGAAACTGCAAGCTTATTTGCACCAAAAAAAATGCTTGCTTGCTCAACAGTGCTAGCTTTCCAAGAATGAACACAAACAAACATACTCAGATGAAGTTGAAAATGGTCCTCTGGTTGAGTGGGTGCCAGGAAGGAAACCACAGGGACAGAGGATGAGTTGCAGGTAGGTGACACAAAGGGCGAGCCTTGTGAGGAGTTAACTTAACAGTGCCCCATCAGCTGAGGGACAGAGGGATCAAAGCTTTTAAATATGAGGAGAGACAGAGATGGGGAAGAGAGAGAAAGGAAGAGAAGCGATGAAGTAGTAAAGAATGAAGGAAGGTGTGAAGGGAAGGAATATTAAGGAAAAAATAAGGAAAGGGAGTGATGAAGGAAAGAGGAAAGAGAGAGGAGAACAAAGAGAAAGGGAGGAAAGACACAAGGAAGGGAGAGATGAGGAGAAGAAAAGAAGAGGGAGAGAAAAGAGGATGAAAGAGAGGGGAGAGAAGAGAGGAGGAGGGAGGGAGGGAAGAGAGAAGGAATGAGAAAGGAAAGCATCAATAAGGGGGAATAATTCAAATTTTCCATGGTGAGTATGTAGCCCAGTTGGTATAGTGCTTGCCTAGGATACATGAAGCCCTGGGTTTCAGCCCCAGCAGTGACTAAAACCCGCATGGTGGTGCATGTCTGTAACCCCCGCATTCAAGAGGTAGAGGCCGGGCCAGGCCCATCTGCACAATGAGTTCAAAGACAGCCTACATGACACCCTATCTAAAACCAGACAAGAAAAAAACAAAAAACAAAAAAACAAGAAAGCAGGTTTTTCCTTAACCAAGACCAAGAGCCAGGCACCTAGATAGAGCCAAGCTACTGCCTATCTAACACTGCATTTCAAAAAGAGCTTAGCTTATGCAAAGGGTCTCCAAGCACACATTTCTACTCACCATACCAGTATTTATTGGGTGTGCCATGCTCCAGACTAAAAAAAGAAGGGGGGGCACAGAGAATGGCTTACAAAGATTCCTTGACTCAGCACTGCAAAGCTGTCAATCACAGGAGCAAGGGGCCATGGTCTATCCTAGGGCTTTTCCTAGCCATCCAGGCTTGGATGCTTCCCTGACAGCTAAGAATCACAGCCCAGAGCTTGCAGGCCTTGTCTAGAGCTCAGGGCCTCTGGGGCCAAAGGACATGAAGGTGTGAGGCAGGAGCTGAATGGTAGAGAAGTCAAGCCACAGGGCAATCTGTCCTAAGGAGGCATAGAGCGCAGCGTTTCAGTGATGTGCATTTCTGGCTTGTTCTGGCAGCTGGGGTAGGAACTGATGGAGTTTTTTTTTCTGTTGTTGTTGTTGTTCTTTTTTTTCTCTCTCTCTCTCTCTCAAGAGAGGCAAGGAAGGGCTCATCATGACCACTTGTGTGATCTGAATGTATTTAAATGCAATCATTACTTGAATGTTATCCTTTGCATATTCAAAATAAGTCTGCAACCATTTTTTTTCTTCAGCTTTAATCCAAGGCATCTACTGGAGGCTGCTTTTCAAACTAAAACAAAAACAAACCAAAACATTTTTTTACATCTTATTCTTTCTCCCTGCCTCTCCCTCCTGACTCCTTCTTACCCTCCCACCCCCACTCTCCCTTTGTCTCCATCCCCCCATCTTCTCCCCCCCCCCACCTACACACACACTTTTGATCCCAACAACTACATGCTTTTATTTTTACGTCCACCTAATTTGCACAAAGCTACCAGTGTTTTCAAACACTGTAAAATTGCAGAAATCAACCACATTTCTTTCCTCCCCATTGGCAGGTTCTTATGAACTGGTAGCTTTATAGCAGGCACCAGCCTTAAAGAGATGCGGAGTTCTGATTAGCATACCAACAGAACACTGGGAGCTCCCACCTGAATGGGGTCTGTGGAGGGACAGGAGATGGTAAGTTCTCAGTCTTCATCATTAGGTTCATCTCTTTGGGACACAGCTTGCCGTGGGAGAGGCTGGCTTGCTGGGAGGCAGCTGTTCTGTACATTTCTACA
This sequence comes from Acomys minous, assembly GCF_964271855.1. Taxonomy (NCBI): domain Eukaryota; kingdom Metazoa; phylum Chordata; class Mammalia; order Rodentia; family Muridae; genus Acomys; species Acomys minous. The sequence goes on along the minus strand of NC_140485.1, from coordinate 63,220,855 downwards.
CTGAGGTGGGAGTCTCTGTGCTGATTCTCCATGCTTTCTCTGCCACATGGTAAAGGAGACTTAATCTGCGCCAGCTCTTCTCACTGGGCCTTGGCTGTCCAGCTTCCATAAGGCCAGGCCTGATTGTTTGTACAGCAAGGCCAGCAACAGGACCTACCTACCAAATGGAGAGCTGAGCAGAGCACTGAGCAGCCAGTAGCTTTAAATCCTCTATTCTGGCCTCTGGGGACAGGGACTTTGCTGTGCAACCATGAGGACCTGGTAGGAGGGTCCCTGGGACTCGCTGCCCAGCCCATCTGGTGGTCTCAGGCCAATGAGGGATCTCGTCTGAAGAAGACAGGACAGCTCCCAGAGGGACAACACTCGAGGTTTGACCTCTAACCACGTCTTGCGCATGCGCAGAGGCACCTACAGGTGATAAATAAAATTAATGACTTATTCATTGGGTAGATGGATAAGTAAAAACTGCTTTCCTCTCTGAAATGTAAGCTTCAGAGAATTCTCCAAAATACATTGCGTGTGGCAGTATCCTGCAGTGAATGTGTTCCTGGGCGGTTTATTCTCCTCCCATGAAAGAAACAAAGTGTCTTTGCGCAATTAATGATGCATGAGAGGTAACAAACCATGGCACTGGTTTTATGCTGAAATATGGGGGGGTGGTTAAAGAATGTATTGTCTCTCAGCATCTTATTGTGGCTTCCAGAAGAAGTAGACTTCAAAGGAATGACTGCACTCAGTGTTCATCACATCTGTGCATGGCTAATAAGGGCTCTTCTTTGTTTGTTTTGTTTTTATAAGTTTTATTTATTTTATGTGTACATGTTCCCTGGTTATATGTAAATATAACACATGTATGCACTGCCTGAGGCAGCCAGAAGAAGGCATCGAATTTTCCCCTAGAAGTGGAGTTACAAACAGGTGGGAGCTGTCATGTGAGTGCTGAGAACTGAACCCGAGTATTCTGGACAGCCAGTGTTTTAACCACCGAGCCATCCCTCCATTCCAAATGAAGGCACCTTGTATAAACCAACCCCAACTGTACAGTGTACTTATTTCAAACACACACACACACACAGGCACGCATATGTACACACTCACACATGTGTGGAAATTCGTCCATCAGAGTTAAAAGATAAAAGTGACTTGAGATACTGAAGACAGAATTATACGTTTTAATTCTTTTCTATAAATCACCTGATCCCTCCCTGGTGAGTGACATCCCGCGATTGTCTATAAAGTGACATAGCGACATGCGGATCAATGGCCTTCCCTGGTTCCTCTCTTGGGAGGACTGTTAGCCTAACACTTTCCTGTACACCATCATGCTCACTTTGGAGATGTGACTGTCTAGCCAGCCTTCACCTCCCACAGTGGGCAGATCACAACGGCAGACATTCTTATGGCCCTCTAACCTCTGGCATCTACATGCACACAGTACATCTTACTCCTATCCATACCTCCCCATGATTTTTCCATCAGTGCTAGGTGTCAAACCTGAGACCTCACACATACCAGGCAAGGGAGCTACCACTGAGTGGTACCCTGGTCCTGCTGAGTCCTACAGTGGTTACCTTTTTAACATCTTTAAAAACTGCAAAACAATTGCCCATAGTGAGTACATCATCTGATACTCCCACTGGGCAGTATTCAAGCAGCTTCCCTCATAGGCTCCCTATGTAAACTTCTTACACTTTGTAAACTTTGTATACTTCCTGTACTTTGTAAACTTTGTATACTTGGTATGCTTTGTAAGCTTTGTATATTTTGCAAGAAAGTGTCCAGGCCCCTACCTGAGTTGCTCCAGCAGCCAGGCTAGGCAATTTCAAATTTTGCCTCTACATCTTTCCCCTCTTCAGCTCTTCAGCTCCTCTGGGTGCTACCCCACTATGTTCCCTGAAAGGGGTGCTCAGATCTTCAGGCTGTGCTGCTGCCCTCTCTGCACGTCCTGAGAGCAACAGCTCAGGACTCCAGAGAAGCCGAGGCTAAATCTCCACAGCCCTGGGACCTGGGATCAGACGCCTGGAGAAACTGAGAGGCTGAAGCCACAGAGAAGGCAGCAGCACCTGAGGGCTCAGTTACAGCTGCTGTGGAAAGAGAACTCAGGGTGAGGGAGGTGTGTCCAACTAGAGCTGGTCTGTGAACTCCAGAGCTGTCTGTGACAATGTATTTACTAGCCATTCCTCCCCAGGCAGGGAGCTTTACGTGGTCTGACACTGTCAGCCAGGGACCAAAACTGGAAATCTGCTCCCCTGGTGAAAGTTCACAGTTTAATTAAAAAGAGTTTTTGTTTGTTTGTTTGTTTAGCTTAAAGTTCAAGTCTGTGTAAACTGCTTGAGGCATGAGTTGTAGGCCCCTCCCCTACACCTCTCTGACTGTCATAATGGCATTTCCAGTCTCTAATTGTCACAGTGGCCACCTCCAGACCCTCAGTGGGACTCTTCCCAGATGATGCTAATTTTAGGTGAAAAGTCTGAACAAAACCCCACCAGTCTCTAAGGTCTCCCAAGTTTAGGACTTGAACTCCCATCAATCCTTACTCTGGAAATCTTGTCCCTAGAAAGATCTGCCTCCTTAAATATCCTATATAAAGGCTGTGTTTGCTCAGTTCTCTCTCTCTGCTGTCTTCTCCTGGGACTAGAGGCAGCCACTCTTGAAGTGAGTTGTCCCTCCAATAAATCTCTCTTAAGAGATTTGCTACCTGGTGTGACTTCTCTCCCAAGAAACCCAGAAGAGAAGAAGAGAAGAAGTGAGGCTGAGGTCCCTGAGCTCCTCAGCTTAGGGGTGACACCCTCCCCTGGGAGCTGCAGTGTCTCTGCTATGGAGGCTTCCTCCAAGAGCTGTGTGCTTCCTGGGCCCCACGTCTTAGGATACCCTTCCCTTGGGACAGTGTCCCACCTCAGAGCTGTGTGGTTCCTAGGCTTCAGAGGTGTGGGTTTCCTGGACACCTTCCTATCCGAGCAGGAAGGCCAACAGGAAGGCTCCAGGTTTCTCCAAGTGCTCGCCAGACACACTTGGCTAGGTCACGGGGACTTTGATGAGCACCATTCCCTTTTTTCCCTAATTGAATCTAGGCTTGCCATTGTCCCACAGTTGCTTTGCGTTTCTCCAGGGCTTTTGGTGATGAACAGCCTCCTTATTGTACCTGTACCTGTAGTAATCTGTGAAGTGTCTGCTCACAACCTTTTCCCCAAGTTTCTGATTGCCTGTCTTGGACTGCCAGTGTTGTTGGTTAGAGATGTGATTTGCACGTGGTTTCTCTCGTTGAACCTTGCCTTTAACTTTCTCTTTTATGAACTAATGTGTTATATTTGACAAGTTCACGCATGTGCATAATGTATTCTGGTTACTCCCCCACCCCCACCCCCTCCTTTATTTCCTCCCAGCCACAGCCAACTGTCTCCTCAATCTTACCAACCCCTTTCACAGGACCATGACCTTTAGGTGGATTTTGTGTCTGGTTTACTTTAACCAAGGCTATCTGTGTGATCAGTAAGTTGGAACTAATTTTTTAGGAGCTGGATGGGGTCACTAGTGGGTGCACAGCTGAAGACAAAGTCTGCCTCTCTCCCTGAATCTATCAGCCCCAAATAGGTAACAGTGAAGAGTAGGACCCCTGAGTTCCTCTCCTATATTTGCACTTTCTTTGTGGTGTCTTCCAAAGAGTAAGAATTTGAATTAAAATATACAACTCTTAAATTCATGTTGCACATATTCTTTGAGTTTGATGGTTTTCGTTGGTTGGCTGGTTGATTTTTGTGTGTTCTTGACACTTACTTTAGACACACATTTTAATACTTATAGACAACAGAGATCTATTGGATCCACTCTTCTTTTCACTTAAAAATCTAATATCTTACCTGTCTTTGCTTCTCTGGGCACTCTCCTAGCCCAAAAGGAAACATGATGTCTTCTCCTCAAACCCTGTCCAGACAGAGGACTTTAACTTTAGTCTACACATCCCACAAAACTCTCAGAACAATGGTTTGCTCAATGCGTAGCCTTACTCTTCAGTGAATGGGCTTATTTCTCAACGAATGGGCTTTCTTGTCAATGAATGTGTTTACTCCTCAATGAGTGTACTTTGCACCCAATGTATGGGTTGACACATTTGTTGCCAAAATGAAGCATCAAATCAAATTCAGACACATGCTTTTGGCCATTGCAATTTTCCTAAATAATAGGACAAAGCTGAGACCTCTAGTAAAAAAGACATAGATACTTTTGGTTTGCTATTTCTAGGGAAAATTTTTTTTGAAACTATGAACTCCTGGCATCCAACTGTGAGGAAAGTTTCACTTTCAGTGTGTCCCCAGGCACAGTGGAAATGTTCAGTAAGTTTTTTGCGTTTTTGTTTTTTCTGATTGACCAATGTTTTCAAAGTGATTTTTAGCCAGTTGAAATGGGAATGTTCAGCAGTCCTCCTGGGCCAGAACAGCAGGGAATGATGCTCCTATCTGGGAGACCCACAGGCAACAGTGAAGGAATTGCTCTGCTCCAGATATGTGAAGTTCACATTATGAAAATGTCCCGTGAATATTGGCAGAAATTCCTCCTACACTTGCCAGGAATTTATCATTTGTTCTCTTTGAAAAATTCCTCTGGGACTGTGTATCTTCCAACATTCTAATAAAGGGATATTTTTCCCTTTTTCTTTTTTTCAAAAGAAAACAGAAAGGCTTGTGTGTGAGAATAGACTTCCTATTTCACAATGAAAATAGGGAACACATTTCAACAGTTCTTCACTACGTAAACACTTCAGATCATTAGGGCAAGGCGGAATATCAAGATGACTCTAGATTTTTGTTTTATTGACAGGAATTGGTAAAAGTGCCTCCCAATTGATTTTAAAAAGGCATATCGAGACCAGTATTTCTTATGGATATTCTCTTTAATATCTGCAAATATTTTCATTCTTTTTAACCATCAGAAAATAAAGATGGATGTTCTATCTCTCCGTACTAGGAGTGGACCAACATTAGTGACTTCTTCCTTCCCCTCCCCCCAAAGGAGTGGGATATAGAGCAGCAGGAAGGACATGGAGATGCCTGGCAGGCAACACCCTCACCAGGGGATAAGTCACCACACACAAGCCACACAGCTGTCATTAGATGCTTCACCGGTGTGGACTTCTTCCTTAGTATCCACACATCCCAGTCTAATCATGACCTGACCCAACTGGGAACATTCTGTGGGGCCTAGAGCTGCTGCCTCTCCAGGTCATCAAGGTTGCATGGCAGAGAACAGGAAGTGACAATGGACCTGATCACTCAAGTTGGCACCCTGTGTTGGGTCCTTGAACAGTGAGAGGGAGTCAAAAATAACTCTTTAAAGGGCAAACTACAAATAAAGCCTAGAGAGTATAAAATGTTTTTTTTACAAATGGGCTTGTAAGCAGGAGCATGTCCCTTTTTCTATTAGCTGAAATCTCATGACTTCTAGGAAATACGATGCAGGGTTCACACTCCACTGCCAACAAGCGTTACCCTGCCTGCTTTAATTTCACACCAAGCCAGCAATAAAAATATTTCAGTGCCATTACAGTAAACACTGCAATTGAAGGAGGAGGAGGACAGGCATGGTGAGCTCCTTTGTTGGGTTCCAACTGAACTCCGGAAGAAACAGATCTAAAAGATAAAGTTGTTTGCCTAGTTACTGAGACGAAGCTTAATCCTTCTGAAAAGGGAAGGAAAAGGTGGTGGTAGTGGAGGGAGGGGAGCCTGACCTTAGAAAGAATCCCTGTGTAAAAACGGGTGAAAAGTAGCATGCGTTTTGACAGGGACTGTGGGAGCAACAAGCAAGAAATCCCAAGATAGAGAGAACGGAGGCTGGGGAGAGCAGGGGCAGCATGGCATGGTGGTCCCCCCACTGGACTCTGCTCAGTGTTTCCTATAAAGTGCTAATCACTGTTCCCCAAACCTAAACCAATGCTATATGTGAAACCATTTCACAAATCAAGAAGATGGTTGGTGATTCTGAATAGTTTTCTCGAGGTGTTAAACATGATACTCAGACCTTGAGCAGAACCTAGAAGCGCATATTCTGTTTATTGAATATTCCCTGACTGTCATTTGTTTATGAAAATTTCTATGTAACACCCTCACCACCCTTCCTTTAGAACTTTCTCTGGAACACGTTTTAATTCAAATGTATAAATAAGAATAGGTGTGTGTGTGTGTGTGTGTGTGTGTGTGTGTGTGTGTGTGTTGTATGCATCTTCAGTCCTCTGCATGCTACTAAAACAAATACAAGAATGAAGAACAATCAACGCGGACAGACCTTTGTAACAGGAAGGCTTTGCTACAACAGGGCTTTATTGTAGCAGATGTGTACAGAAGGGGGAGTTCAGAGCGGAAGTGAAGATGGGGGCTGCAGAGGATATTGGGTTAACCAACAAATATATGATATGAACCCAGAGGTGAAGTATAAGGCAGGAATAGACTGCTTTTTCACAGTTGCTGTATCTCTGTGGCTGAGTGAGGCCACTCATTGTTGACAGAGAGAATTATGTAGTTACAGACACTCTAAGCTCCATTACCACCTATCATAACCTAAGAGACATCAAAGGAAGAAACACCACAGATGTCTGTCAGAGTGAGCTCCCAGTGTGCTTCCGTGGGAACACTGCTCTTAAAGTATTTACTCCAATTCCCTAGATGTCTGATATGCTCATTAAACCAATCAACGCTGCGAATCTGACTCCAGGGCTCCCAAGCCCTCAAGCTGGTCCAAATTCAGAATCCCCTGCGCCAAAGCCATAGGCTCAGACCTGACTCTATTCTCCTGCCTCTGCTGGGCTCCTGTGGCCACACTGGATGTCCCTGTAGGCCAGCTTCCTTACTTGGCACAGGGGGTTGTTCACTCACAGCCTTGACCTCCATGCACATCACCTGTCCCTGCCTGTCCTTACCCTCAGTTTAGCCATCATTCCCTCTAGAGAGCATTCTAGCCCCTGCTATTGCATGGGTACTTCTCCTTTCTCCGGGGTCTATTTTTCTGAATGAAGTATCAGGTTCCCACTGCCTGTTGGAGTATCATTTCTCCCACTGGTCTAGAGCTCCTCCTCTGAGAAGACCCTTAGCTCTGTGTCCTGTAATTTTTGACACTTAAAACACAACAGAGTACATAGTGCATAGTAAATGCCCATGAGCTAGGAAACAGTTAAGTGTAAAGTAACTGATATCTTGGTCATTCAAATACCAGTGGCACTGTTTAAGGATGAAATAAGTGTAGAAAGAAAATGTGCTACAACTACACAGGGAAATATGACTCCACCTTAAATGGAAGAGGATCCTGTTGCCTGTGGTAACTTGATGAAACAAGATATGTTGTTAAGAGGAATAAGCAAGTACAGAAAAAGATAAATATCTCATAGCCCCACTTATGTAATTCATTTAAAAAATTGAATGCATATAAATGAAGATGTCTTTTCCAGAATCTCCAGTGGGAGGAGATTAGGGCAATGTTGGTTTTTTTAAAAAGATACAAAATTTCAATGGTCTCATCAGAAAATTCTCAGGAGTGTGTAAAGTAATATATGGCTGATTGACATGCACTGGAAAAGGAAGAGAGAGGGGGAGGGAGGGAAGGAGGGAGGAAGAGAGGGAAGGAGGGAGGGAGGGATGAAGGGTGGGAGGATCTCCTGCCAGGCTGCAGAATAATGATAAGACAAAAATCAGGACATTACAATGACTGTCTATCCTGCTTCCTTCCCTTGCTGCTGTGACAATGCTCCTGAAACAGAGAGCTTAAGAGTGAAAGGCTTAATTTTGGCTCACAGTTAGAGGGTACAATTCCTCATAGCAGGCAAGTTGAGGCAGCAAGAATGAGGAGGGGTGGTTGGTCACGTTACAACTGCAATCAGGAGCAGAAAGTGGTGGATGCAGATTTTCTCAGCTCCTCTGCTTCCTTTAATTCAGTCCAGAGCCCCAATCCACAGATTGATGCTGCCCACATATTAGGCTGGTTATTCCCGCCTCAATTAACCTGGTCTAGCACTCCCTCACTAAGTGTCTGGAAGTCTACTAAGTATTCCTAGATCCTGTCAGGCTGATGGTATCGACAGTATTCTATCCTTATTGTATAAGTGAGAGTTTGTCCGGTCAGCTACCTCTCCATCACTACAGGAAGTGCCTGAGACATCTACTTATAAAGAGAAAGTCTCAATGTAACTCATGGTTTGGGAGGTGTTGGCCCATGAGCAATCAGTCCCATTGCCCTGTATTTGAGGGACAGCACAGGATGACAAACAAGAACAGTCAAGCAAAGTCACTCATCTCCATAGTCAAGAAGCAGAGGGAAGTGAAAAATGACCAAGGTCCCACCACCCTCCTCAGGGCCACGCACTCATGCCAGGTTCCACTTCTACAAAGTATGGTGTCTAACAAAGTATGATTGTGAATTTGGTGGATGTGATCACCCAAGGCCCACACCTCTGGGTGTATTCCGAGAGCATTCTAAGGGAGGATAAACTAAATGGGAAGAGCTACCTTGAATGGAAGTGACACAAGTCCACAGGCTAGGCTTCCAGACCGAACAACGAGAAAATGTGGCTGAGCACAGACATCCGTTGTTCTTGTCCCTGGCTGTGGACTCAGTGTTCCATCTCATCCTACCACACAGGAGCCACCATTTCTCCTAGATATGCCCCATCATGGCAAACTGCATCCTCTCACAAACCATGAACTTCTCATTCTTCCCTTATTGTCAAGCATTTTACCACAGCAACTGGTAGAGCAAGGAAGGCATCAGGAGACATTTAAGATCCAACAACAAGTATGCTCTACCATGACCCCACTACCAGCTTAGTTCACCAAGGCCTGTCTCGAAAGATTCAGACGTGTAATCAGAATGTGTTCATTTGTGCATGTATTTATAATTAGAATATCTAAACCCAGCAATTGTACGATTAAGTGTACCAATTCCTTGGCCATTAGTCTGGCCTCTTCTGCATGTTGGGGTCTATGTGGACACTGGAGGTGCATCAATGCCCTGAGTAGGGTATTAATGTGGTTAGGTGGCCCACACAGAATAGTCAGAGGAGTAAGGTCATATATTTAAATATGGCTGAATTTACTGATACACAGGAGCTTTGGCAGGAACCAACTTACCTCCAGGTTTTCGTTGGCATGTTGAAGGACAGTATCACGGGCCCTTCAAAAGACTTGTGTTGGCATGAATCAGCAGAGCAGTTGCCTAACACATCACCTGACCCTGTACATCAGTATCAGACACCACTCTCTACTCACTTTGCGTTGTAAGTGTGGGAAGAGATAAAACCCCTCAGACCCAGGGAAGTTCCTGTCCAATATGCAGATAATGGCTGTGTGTGAGTAATGGCTCATGATGCTCATTTGGAGGCCAGAATTAACCTTGATGGTTTTATGGGTGGCTTTTGTTTTATTTTATATAGTTGTAAAGAGTTGAAGAATGCCCTTAAGTGTTTCTGTTTTAACTTGCTTCAGGGAAACTGAACAGTGTAAAACAAGAGTAAGAAGGCAAAGGCTGGCCAGCTTACTGCAAATATGGCTCAACTGATACACAGCCAAGCTTGGTCCCTTGTTGACTATTGAGGGCTGTTCTCGGGCTACAGAGACAGGGTGGGGCATTGCAGCAGTGTGTGCATCACAAGAGTGGAAATGTCTACTCTCTTGTCCCTTAGAGGAACATTTGCTGACACATGCCATACAGAGGCTCTTCAGAATCTCACCAGCTCAGTGCTCACAGCCATCCCTGACAGAGACCAAGAACCAAGTGCAAACTTGCAAAGGCATAGCAGGAAGAGGTTAATAAAGGAAGAACTAGAAAGGATTCAGGAAAGACTTAACAGCTAACAGGTTTAAGCCCTGTGTACTGAAGACAAGATTCGAGTCATTTTTGATGTTTGCGTGCATCTTAGAAAAAGAACAAATTAGTTGCAGGTGTAAAAGAATAAATAGGTCAATGTTGAGGCAGGTAAATAATTTCCTATCTCTTTGGATTTCTGTATTCTTGGAGGGTTGGCGGTGTATATTTACTGCCCCAATTATAAACCTAAGTATTCGGACATTCAGTCTGAATACATCATATAAAATCTATTTTTGCAGGTATAGTCTCCCTCACCCCCAATACACTGTGTGCATCAAATAGGCACTTGGTAATAAGCAAAATAACTGTTCCTGCAAGCAGATTCTCTTACGCCGCCCCTGCTCTGGCTGGGAGGTAGGATAAGGATGTATGAGCGGCGTCCAGGGCGGGAGCAGAACACAGACAACATAGGAGCAGAATCCGAACACTTACGTGATGTGATAGAGAGTTACCCGCTAACTCGGTCAAGAAAGGTTTTCTTACCAGGAAACTGGGACAGAGGGGAGGACATCCTAATGGGACTCTAGATGAGAGAAGCATGGGAGAATAGCAAAGTAGAAGGATCCAGAGGGTCCTAGAAGCCTACAAGTAGAACATTATGATAGGCAAATTTGGGCACAGGGGTCCCGCTCAAACTAAGGCACCAGCCAAGGACAATACAGGCGGTAAACCTTAAACCCCTACCCAGATCTAGCCAATAGACAGAACACTCTCCACAGTAGAGTGGAGAGTGGGATATGACTTTCTCACATACTCTGGTGCTTCACATTTGACCATGTCCCCTGGAGGGGGAGACCTGGTGGCACTCAGAGGAAGGACAGCAGGTTACCAAGAAGAGACTTGATACCCTATGATCATATACAGGGGGAGGAAATCCCCCTCAGGAACAGTCATAGGGGAGGGGAATAAGGGGAAAATGGGAGGGAGGGAAGAATGGGAGGATACAAGGGATGGGTTAACCATTGAGATGTAACAAGAATAAATTAATAAAAAAAAAAAGAAAAAGAAAGAATAAAAAAATAAAAAATAAAAAAAAGAAAGGTTTTATTTAGATCTTAAAACCAGGGGGAACAGAACCAACTTCCCACATAGGACCTGCAAGGGATGCTCGCCATTGCAAAGATTCAAAGATATTGTCTAGGATTTTTGTCTCAGAGTCTGGTTGACTGGAAAACATTTCACCTTCAAGTTTGGCTGGGATTTGTATTAGTACAGAATCACGTAGGATTAAAAAAAAAATAGCCAGACAGTAAAAACTGGAGTGTAAAATCCAAGGTTGAGACAGGACGTTAGCAGAGGTGCATTGTGCTCAATTGATAGGTCTAAGAGTTCCCTTGCATACTTCAGTCCTCAGTCAAGAAAGGAGAAAACTACAAATCAAACAGAAGCAGGCAAATCAGATTCACGGAGGCAGTAATTTGTTTTGGTTTTCCTTGCAAGTTAAAGAAAAAAGCTATCTCTGCCCACAGTTCAGTGCCTTGTAAGTCTACCGTGTTGGAGGCTGGAACAGCTCAGTCTGCGACAGTGGGAACTGGCTGTTTGCGTGGTTACAACATGGTGGACTATAGATGAATCAAGTCCTGCTATAACAGTGAAAATCCTCCACTGGTGACCTCCTTCCTCACAGCTGGACCCAACTGGACCCCACTTCCTTACAGTTTCACAGCTTCCTAGAAAATCATTAACTTGAAAGCAACTATTTAAACTGCAGGGACATTTATATCCAACCAGAAAAGCATAACGTGTAACCATGAAGTCAAAGTAGGGGGAAAATCCAGAAACATGTGGGGGGAAAGAGACCAGAATTGGTAAGTGTAACGGATGAAGCTGTCACACAGCTGGTCTCGGCCTTGGCTGTACCGTGGAGCTGTGTAGGAGCACTGGAGAATTGCTAATGCCTAGCAGTATTACTCTGTGATCCCAGCACTTGTGAGGCTGTGGAAGGAAGTTCAAAGTTCAAGACCAGCCTGGACCAAGTTCCTAAACTCCAGTTCAGTCAAAGCTATATAGACTAAAAATAATGCCTCCCACAATCTCCACCTGCCCAAAATATCCATCAATTATCAAACCTCAGACTTCATGTCCAGAGATTAAGAGTCCATTGGTCCACACTAAAGCCTGTTTTATATGTATAATGGTTTTTCGAATGATTGCAATGCAAGGTCAGGTTTGGAAAGCACTAGTCAAGTAACCCGGAAGCAGAAGACTGACCATTAACACCATTCTCCTGAATTAGTAATCCCAGTGTTTCCCAAACTCCAAACATTCACCAAGTCCTTAAAGACATTTTTCTGCGTACTATCCATGCTCTTAAATGCGTAATCATTTTCTTTTTTTGTAAATCAAGTGGTTTTCTAAATCTTTAGACCCCCCTCAGCTTCATTCTGAGCAATAGTGTCTGGGTTAAAATTGCAGTTCTAGTACTCCGGTTGAATGCTTTTTGAATACTCATTAAGATATACAGTGTTAATATAAGTGTGATACTCATACATAACATTGTTAGAGGTGATAAATGCAATTCAGAAATCTAATCAAAATGTTACCTAAACCCACAGATACTACAGGAGTTACAGAATTAAATCATTTCTTCAACAATAACTCAAAGTATCTGTTAGATAGATAGATAGATAGATAGATAGATAGATAGATAGATAGATAGAATTATGTACATAGATTATAGACTTACAATTGCTTCTTCATTAAGTTGATTGTACAACTTAGAGAGAATCCAAGTGCCCTGGAAAATGGGCAAACCCTGTACCTGTGAGTCAGTGGGTCAGTTCTAGCTTGACTGCACTTTGTTATTCTCTACTCAATGCATAGGCATCGTGCTTGCAAAATTACATAATATTATATTTCATTAAGCGAAAAAAATGTTATCATGCAATTTAATGATCTGGAAGCTTCAGGAATGGTTGTGGTGCTCTTAGGATCTTGGCTACTCTGCAAATGTGATTGTCAGTTGTTGGATACATAACTAGTTTTCTGGATACAGCTAGAGAATACTATTTGGTACAAATAGTGCTACTTGTTTAATTGTAAATGAGGGCCCCAATATTTTTTTATTAGTTGAGAGGAACACGTAATAAGTATATATATATATAAATTGTGTATTTCAAAGAAAGAGCCTTAGAAGACAGAAGTTTTCAAGTTTGGCTGAACAAAAAGCCCCTCTTTCCATTGCCTCCAGACAAGAAAATCTATTAACCTAAGTCTTCTAGAACATGGCTGGAAAAGCACCAGTATAATGTGTGTCTTCATAAGCTGTCCCTGCTTAAGTTCCAGTTGGGAATTCCAATGTACATTGACTTAGAAAATGCCTCTGGTGAGCACACATGTTGTCTATGCCAACTTGTTCTCAAAGAATAGAATCCCTTTCTTTCAAGTTGTTATTCTAAGACATCTTACCTAGAAAACTGACTGTCTTGAAGAATCTCAGAGGACTCATTTTTCTCTGTGATATGGAGGAGACAATGTTAGTCTAGTTATGATCAGGGCCAGCTCTCAAGGAGAGAGTGATGTCTACCAGTTTTACGACCTACTCTTATATCTTCCTAAATAACCCTTATACAAGGAATGTGGACATGAAAAGTTATTCAAAAGCAATGAATTGGAACAACAAGAAAAGAAAGAGATACTATAGAAACCACTGTGTGCACCTCTGAGAACGATGGTGCAGACATCCAAGCCTCCTTCTTGCCTTTCTCCACTAGCAGCATGCTCATCGGCTAATAGGCTTAATGCTCCTTTAATTCTTTCATGTTTATGTACTTCTTTATTTTATTATATGTGCATGAGATTTTGCCTAAATGTATGTCTGTACATCCTAAGCATGCCTAGTGCCTGTGGAAGCCAAAAGAGGGGGTCTTGTCCCCTGGAATTGAAGTTACAGATGGTTGTGAGCCACCATGTGGGTGCTGGGAACTGAACTGAGATCCTCAGCAAGAACACGTCCTCGTGACTGATGAGCCAGCTCTCCAGAACCCAGAACATTTGTCTTAATTTTTAATTCTGTGAATTTCACACCGTTCCACCACTGTGGATATGTCAAATGTATTCTTAGAAATGCTCCTTATTGTTTGACACCTAGGGGCCCCTCCCCCACCACCACCACAGAAAACACTCAACAACCAGCAGAGAAACATATTCTTCATTTACAAGCATTTGTATGTCTCTGTGTGTCAAGCATCTGTTTCTGGGAACTCAGTGGTGAACAAGTAATTATGCAGAGCTGCCCTTGAAGAACTTATACAAATGCATTTATGGCATCAACCTTGAAAGTGCTTTTAATAAATGAGTCAGAAAATGTGAAACAAGAAAGTCTTTGGTGGCAAACCGGGAAAAACTTCTCTGAGAAGGAAATTTAAAGTTTTATGCTTCCCTCTGAATTTCTTCCACTTATATGTGAACGTTATGATTGTATATGAAGGATCTGGGAGATAGCTCAGTCGAAAGTGTTTGCCTTTCAAACACAAAGACCAGAGTTCAATCCCAGAAACTGTGTTAAAAGGAAAACTCGGGCATGGCTGTGCACACTTGTAATCTCAGAGATGGGGCTTTTGGTCAGCTAGCCTATGCTAGGTGGCAAAAACAGAGGGGCAAAAGCATCACAAAAACAGCTTTTCTGTCCTTGCACGCTGCTGGGTAAATAAACATCGTGTAGAGTTGATGTGTGACCTCCTGACAGGTACACTGCTTCTCCTCCGGTGCTGGGGAGACTCACCAGTCTGTATTAAGGGGTAGACGCTCATCAGGTCATTTTTACTTCTGATGCTTCAAAAGCAGGGAAGATCATGTGCAGTGCACTCTACAGTGGGGTTCAGAGCAGATGGACATTTAGCCAACAGCAGGTGGATTGCAGATCCCGTGTCTGGAATGAGGAATCTGAAAAGTTCCCTGTCGACCTCAAATGCTTCAATTTGTCAGAGAATACCACCCACTGTGATTTCAGCTTCAGGTATTTCCAGGCCTCTGGTAGTATATAAATAAGGTTTTGTTGACTCGGTACGAAATTGTGTGTTTCTGTTGAAACAGAAAGGGAGGGAGATAAGGGGGCGATTTCTAATCTGATGAGAGACTGGATGAACAAAGGAACCCACAACAAAATAACTGCAAGGTACAAACGTAAGTGTTAAATGGGACAGGGGGGAATTTGTAAAAGAAAAGTCCTGTGGGGCCAGATAGTGATCACACCGTTGTGGCCTGGGTTTGCATCTCATTTCCCTCAACCTGATTTGTATGTTCTCCATGAAAGTGAAGTCAAGTCTTAAGGCTGGTCTGCTGGGGGAAAATATTAAATTACGGAATCTTTCCAACCAGAAGACACCACGATAAAGGAATAAAAAGAAGTCCAGCTATGGGTAGTGCCACTAAAGTGACCATGAGCATGAATATGCAAAAGACAGAAGCCGCGCTGCTAACACACTGATTGCCCAGGATGAAGTCGCCGACTGTCGCTCATAACAATCGTGCCTCAAATTGGCATGTCTTCCCTCTGGATTTACTATTAATGATAAATCACTGAGAGACTTAATATTTTGCCCAAACTTGTTTGTGCTTAATGTTGCAAGGAGACAAGAGACGGAGACCGGGATGTTTTTGTAAAGAAAATGATCCGGTATTTAATGCTTTTCAAATCTCATTCTATTAATAGTATATCTTTTGCTAAACAGCTTACATTTTTATGACCGTTCTATCTCTATCGATTAACAGGACTGCTTGTTTCTCATGTATTTAAATTCTCGGGAGCTGTTCAGGTCTGCTAGGAATCTGCCCTACCTAACATATTCCCAGATAGAGAGGAGAAGAGGGCTCTGATTGCTGGTAGCAGTGGCTATACAGAGAAGAGAGCTATGGGGATGACTCTCTCCCCACAGTCTCTCGCTAATATGAAAATAGGCAAGCATGGTTCTCAGTTTTCTGAAGAAGGCAGGGCTGTCATCTCAGACTACCACTGCAGGTGAATTCCAAACCCTCCACGGCTATGTGAGCCTTAGAGTGTAGTAATCTAGACCCCAGATTCTGGATGTTTCTAGATTCTCAATTCTTTAAACTCTAAAGGATCAAGTTAGTGCACATGTATCATTTTATAATGTCCTACTATAGCAGATGGGGAGATCATTTAGTCAGTATGGGAGTGTGAGGACCTGAGTTCAAGTCCCAGGACCTGCAGCAAAAAACAAAACAAAACAAAACAAAAACCTGCCAGATATGGTAGTGCAAACTTTTCATCACAATGATGGGGAGGCAGTAAAAGGCAGGGCACATGGGCTCTCTTGCCAGCCAGCCAAACCTACTTGCTGGTCTCCTCATCAGTGAGATATCCTCCAAAACCAAAGTGCATAGATTACAAGTAATGTTGCCTAAGAATAAATGGCAAATGCACACCATGAGTACAATACACACACACACACACACACACACACACAGAGAGAGAGAGAGAGAGAGAGAGAAAGAGAGAGAGAGAGAGAGAGAGAGCTCTGCTAGAACCTGAAGCTCTTTCAGGTACAAGGAATAAAAACTCATCTCAAACTAGCTTTCTCTACAAAGGAGTTCATTTTCCTGTGCAACTAAACAGCACAGGCTGAAACCCTGCTCATTGTGAGAGCTCAATGCAGTAGCACACAAGATATTACAGAGATGCAGACTCTCTAGCACCCTTTCTCCAGTTTGGCTCAATTTCACAAAGATTCGCCTGGGGAAGATGGCTGCTCCCAAGCCCAGGTGTGTGGATCCCTAGCTTTCAGACCAGGGTGAAGGAAACTCATTTCCCTATCAATTTGAAAGAGATGTCCTGGAATTCAGGTGCCCCAACCTGAGCCAGCCACTACAACAAAGAAATACCAGGCAGAACCAAACTGTGAGCAGGGAGGGACCAGTCTTACTTAAACTGCATCAACTTATGAGACTTTTTTCAGTAAACCTTGATCCGTTACCAGCATAAAGGGACCTTAGGCCAGTTAGGCAGCCCATGTATTGGTTACCTTCCCCATTGCTGCCACAAAAGACCTGACAAGAAGTGACTTATGAAAGGAGTAGTCTCCTGACTTAGCTCTAAGGTCCCCTTCAAGGAGAAGCAGGAATGACGGCAGAAGCAGATGAACTGGTTACATCATTTTTTGCATTCAGGAACAAGGGAGGGAAATGAAAGTGAGGTAGAGCTCTAATATCTCAAGGCTGTGCTCCAGTGATCCACTTCCCCCAAGAGGCTGTGGAATCTTGCACGTATTTTCTTGTTCTGTCTTACTAACTGTGACTCAGAGTGTTCACTACAGGACAGTTCATGCGGGTCGGTGGGGACTTAGCATTCTGGTTGGCACCCTTGGTAATGGAAGGTGTGGGGATGGCTGAAAATATACAGAGAAAAGAGATGGGGGAGGGGGTGGGGAAGACAAGGAGGTGAGAGGGAGAGGCATTCTCCACAGAGCATTACTTCTGGAGAGAAAGGTAGGGTTCTTAGAGCCCGTCACTTTCCTGTTAGAGACGAGGCAAGCAAACTTCAAGCACACCAATGTCTGCACGTGTGTGGACTGGTAGAGTCTGTAAACTAACGCATGACCATTGGTTGCTGAAGCCAATTGGAAGACAATTTAAATGTCATATGCTCAAATGCCACATTTCCTTTTAAAACATCTCTTATAGGCAGGATTAAAAAAAAATACCTAATGAACCTTAAGAAAAATAATTTGGGATTCTTTCATAATAGTGTGAAAATGCCATGACCTTCACAAAGACAGCGTTACCTAAAATGTGATAGTTGCGTAACAGACTGGGCTTAAACAGTGAACAGATTAACTCTGGATCCCTTGATATTAATAAATTACAGGATAAAATTTAAAATATTCATGTGCATCATATGCATCAAAACACAGTTTTATTTGATCTACAGAACTGCAAAACTATAATCTTACCTATGCACACATAGAGATACACATGCATGGAAGACAAATGTTGAAATCTTATCAAAAATCAAATAATTAGGGAAAATACATGAAGGTATTTTTTTTAAATCTAGTTTAACTGAAATTCTTTTTTCTCTAGAAAAAGAAACTGTAGGAAGAGCTAGGATGTAGCTCATGTGCGGAGCTCCTTCTCTAACATTGTGAAGTACCCAGAAGAGAGAGAGATTTATAAACCCTTAACAGTCAATTCTGAATAATAAGGAAACTATGGCAATCTTTTCTTAACTTTTTCATACTTTTAAAATCACTCCCTAGCAATAATAATTTTTAAAAACATCAATTAATAGGCCTGGTGTTGGCGGCAGTGGCAGTGGTGGTGCACGCCTTTAATCCCAATTCAGGAAGCAGAGGCAAGGAGATCTCTGTGAGTTCAAGGCCAGCCTGGTCTACAGAATGAGTTCCAGGACAGCCAGAACTAAACAGAGAAACCCTGTCTTGAAAACCCAAACCAAACACAAACAACTACAACAAAATTAACATATAAGACTATGCTGGTCGCTCTCCATGCCTGTGGTGAGATGCCTGCTGAATATTCCTTCAGAGGGAAGCGAATTAGTTCAGTTTCTGGCTTCACTGGCTGTAACACCTCACAAAGT
This sequence comes from Acomys minous, assembly GCF_964271855.1. Lineage (NCBI taxonomy): Eukaryota > Metazoa > Chordata > Mammalia > Rodentia > Muridae > Acomys > Acomys minous. The sequence goes on along the minus strand of NC_140485.1, from coordinate 63,202,455 downwards.
GGGCATGGCTCAGCCAAGCAGTTCATGTCCCAGGGTCAGGGTCAGAAAGTGGAGGCCTGGCCCGTGCTGCTTCCCTGGCTCTCTTCTTTTCTTTCTTTTATTTTTTCTGGAGTCTCACATACGGGATGGTGACACCCACATCTAGAATAAGTTTTCTTCTTCTTTCACTAATCATCTCTGGAAATACCTCACAGACTCACTTTGTTCCTCACGAAGCTCAAGGTGACCCATTGCAGAACATCCATTGGGGGAGAGGGGTGTGAAAGACTAAGAAATGAATTAAAAAAAACAAAAACAAAAACCTCTAGTGTATCTGAGGACAGTCACACCTGGGTTCAAAAAGCCATTTAAATGGCAGATGAGAAAGAGCATGAAGAAGCTCCTTTTGGAGTTTATTACTTAAAGTTGCACTTTCCAGGATGATGCACTTTCCTGTAAACTTTATATTTTTTCTTCTCTTTACAGTGGAATAATATTCCTTTTGGGAAGCTGGAGCAATAGCTCAGCAGCTAAGAGCCCTGGTTTCTAGAGAACCAGAATTCGATGCCCCACACTCGCACGGTGGCTCTCAACCCCTCTTTAACTCTACTTCTGGGGGATCTGATGGCCTTTTCTGGCCTCCATGGGCACCAGGAATGCACATGGTGCACAGACATACACACAGGCCAAACAGTTATACACATAAAATAACAAAAAACAGTTCTCAAAATTAATATGCCATCTTGTATGTGTATAGTTTCCTTATCCACTTACCTGTTGATAGACATCAGGCTGGTTTTATTTCCTTGTTATAGTGAATAAAGCCACACACAGAGGTACAAATATCTCTGGGGTGAGAGTTCTCTGGGTATGTGCCCAGGCGGGGAATAGCTGAGCTATGTGGTAATTCTATTTTTCATTTTTGATAAATCTCCAAATTGATTCCCATAACGGCTCTGTGTCAGTTTGTACCAGTCTGTGAGAGATCTTTCCCTATGTTCTCCCCAACATTTGTGATCCGATTTCTTGACAGCAGCCACTCTGACTGGGGTGAGGCTGTTTCTCAAAGTAGCTTTAATTTGCATTTCCCTGGTGACTAGGGATGTTGAACACGTTTTTAAAGGATTTATTCTGATTTTTATTTAGATGTAAATAGCACATACACATGGGTGCCCACAGGAGCTCTATAGAAGAGGGCTCAGATCTGCTCTATCTGGAGTCACAGGAGCTGTAGGTTGCCTGGATTGGGTTCGGGGGGGGGGGGGAGGAAGAGCAGTATGGTGTCTTAACCACAAAGCCATCTCTCCCATCCCTGTGTGAAGAGAACACTTTCTAAATAGTTACTGGTCAGATTGGTTTCTTTTAAGAACTGTCTATTTATTCCATTTGGCCCATTTATTTACTGGCAGGTTTGCTTCCTTGGGACTTATTTTCTATAATTCTTTGTAATTCTGGATATTAGCCTCTTGTCTGAAATGTAGCTGGTCATGATTTTGTCTCATTTTGTGGGCTGTCTGTTATCTCTGATGATAGTTTCTTTTGCTGTGCAGGCGCGTTTTATTTCGCTTAGTCCCGTCTGTTGATTCTAGGGGCTAGACAAACCCTGCAGCGTGGAAGTTCTGCTCAGAAAGTTCTCGCCCTTCTTGGTATCTTGAATAACACCCCCCATGTTTTCCTCTAATGGTTTTAGCTTTAAAATTAATGTGTTTGGTCTACTTTGAGCTGATTCCAGTATAAAGTCAAAGATACAGTCCTAACTCCATCTGCTGCTGAGGAATAGCCAGTTTTGCCAGCACCATTTGTGGAATGCACTATTAGCCACTGCGTGTTTTTGCCTCCTTTGTCAAGACTTAGGTGGCTGTAGGATCATAGGTGTGGTGTGTGTGTGTGTGTGTGTGTGTGTGTGTGTGTGTGTGTGTGCACTGTGTACATGTGTGTATAAATATTTATAAGAGTGGATAAAGTCTAAAATTTACAAAGGAGACCAAAGCTAATATCTGTAACACAGAAGGACAGAATTCAGGCAAAGAGGCAGTCATAGGCTCCATGAAGGAGGATATAAAGCGATTTTTCTCTAGTATGAGCTCGGTCGTTTTCTGCTTTTCACGGTGGATATGTGACTTCAGTTTCCCGTGTATTGAAGTACCCAGGGCCAGTTGTGCATTCCAAAAGACTCCGACACGCGTCATTCCTGAGAGGCAGTGATGGTGAAAGCCAAGCTTCTCCTTATTCCACCAACCATTACTGCAGTGGGAAGCAGGAGCGACAGGTCCCTGAGTGTGTCTGTTGCATTGACCCACTTAGGAAAAGTAATGAAAAGTGTAACCTAAAATCTTCCTTTTTTCCCCCATTTGTTTACAACTATAGCAAATAATTTTATTATAGTATTATTTAATGTGCAAGTTGTATTGCTATACCTAAAATAAAGTACAGGCTGAATATTTTTAAGTCCACTTGAGCTTTAAATACACCTTTTAAGTAAAATGGCAATTTAGATCAATCCATCGTGGTGCGCAGTTAGTATCCCAGTTGTAATATTAGGAATTAGGGAATATTAAAATATGTCTCAAGGTGAGAGTGTGCCCCCCCAACCCTTTCCTGTTGGTTGTTTGTTTAAGAAAATCTACAAAAACTTCAGGTCTGGGGACTAGAAGTTCCCCTTGCCTTGCCCTTCACGCTCCACTCATTAGGTCGGAGCTCAGCTCCTGATTCCCAGCTGTCCAGCTCAGCCCTGGGTACCACCACTTCAGAAACCACCAAGCCCATCAACTGGCAGCAATTACAGGCCAGAGACACTTTCCTCAGGCACTATACTGTATTAAGGTCTGGTTTGCTTCCTGTAAATTACAGAGTGACCTGCTTTCAGTTTGGCTATAAGCAGGATCCGAATGGGAACAACGCTTTTCATCAAAAACAACACAAAAGCCAAGGATTCCTCAAAGACTTCTGAACTCAGAAAAAATGAGCGAGCCAGCACAAAATTCACCTATTAAAACTAGAAAAAGAAAGCATTTTCAAACTAGAACCTTTTTGCATTAACATACACTTTTGTTTTGTTTTGTTTTGTAGATACACTGTATCTACAAATGCTCCTCCTGCATTCAATGCATCTGAAGTGAGCCGAGCCGCACACTGCATTCAGTTGCTGGGTTGCCACATTATCTAGTTTGCTTCCCTCCTTATCTTGCCTTCTGGGCACTAACTTTGATCAAGCTCGCTTCTGGGTGAATTGGTTCACAGAATGGAAGTTCTCTGTTGAAAAGAAAATTTGGACGTTGGTGAGGCGGGGAGAGCTGCATTTCTGCAGTGAACAAACACAGAGCCGGTGATCGAGTCCTGTGTGTCGCTCCCCTCTGGCACAGCTAGCTAACACTGTGTACTCTATGATCGCAGGGCAACCGGAGGAACTGTTGGAGGGTACGCAAAGCAAGCATGCGGACAAGCGGAGCTTTTCCTTCTAATTGCCTACTTAAGTTCTATGGTGTTGTTCAGATCTTGTCAAACTGAATGATGTGACCATTATCACCAAGTCTGTGGGTTGATGCTTTATCCACATTGAGCTAACCTCAGTGACAAGGACAGCAGCCAGCAGCCGAGAACCTCCAATCTCTAACTCAGACCACTGTGCTGTTTGCCCGCCTGGGCGTCAGTTGCTCTGGTCCTGAATAACCTCTTGGCTCTCTGGAGGCAATCTTGACTGCATTTCAGGTCACAGAAAGAAAGAGGAGGAGGGAACGTCCCTCACTGCTATTCGGAGTGTCCTGGCCAGAATCTTTAGCCACGGATCCCGGGACCACAATTTTGCTCAGTCTGTTTTTTCACCAGACCCCACCCCAAATAAGAAGTCCATTCTGGTTACAGGAATAGATTTTTTCCCCATTCTCTGGTTGTTTTTCTTCCCTAAATCCCATTTCCATCTGCTCTGGGTCAAGGGTAAGGCTAGAGCCTTCCAACAGTCTTTTGGCATTACAGGACTGAGAGCCATCTGTTTGGCTGTAGGCTATTCACCATGGAATCCGCAAGAAACAGGTTTCTGACCAGTGTCTGACAACTGGATAGCTCATCATTACCCAATAAATATGCTAATCATCACCTCTGAAGTGGGATGAAAACAATAATTTGGTGACAAAACATCTCGCGCAGACCCAGAAGTTACAGAGTGGAAGCCATGGGCCTTAACTTCAGAGAGCATTTGTTTTGTTGTTTGTCTCATTTCATGTGCAGTCACTCTGACCCATCCAGGATCATGCGCAGGAGATTAAATACTGCGTCTTGTTATTACACATAAGTAGACACCTACCCACTTCCCTTGCCACAATGTCCCTTCATCCTTTTCTCCACAAGCTTCTTAACTGAGTTTTTCCTTTTCAGTAGCTCTCATAGATGACTCTAGAAAGCAAAGAGAGGAACGTAAGGGAATCCACATGTTAAGGGGGCTTCCTCATCCCTCATCTGACTGTCGGAGTCATTTATCAGTGTTTTCTACTTCAACAAGCCTTCAAGTCAGATTCTGAAATCTGTCACACCACATAGACTGGGTAGATGGTCTTCCTAAGTAAGAGGTCAACATGATAACACCTACCTAATCATTCAAACCACCAATTTCCACATGTATCATTTCATCATTGTAATATTGATAAGGAAAATGAGTGTAGGAAACTGAAGTATTTGTTTCTGGTCACATTTTGTACTTTCTTTTTATTTAAAGGTTTCTATTACAAACATAAACAAGTTGGGTCCTAGGCAATAGCTAGCCACCCAGTGAGCATGTTCCACTCATGATCCATAAGAGGTATGATTGGGCGTAACTATAACTATAGCCCAAAATGGAAAAGTAAACTTACATGAAAGATTAGAGGGTGGATTGGGCTTGGGTTTTGAAACACAGTTGCATGGTTCTCACGTGAACTTCATAGATGACAAAGGAATGCTGTGATGTCAAAAGCCTGGGCAGCTTTGATTCATAAGCTGTATAAACAGAGCCTCTTGAGGTTGAGCTGTTTATCTGTGAGACTGTACATGCCTTTGCCAGAATGAAGTCTGACTGTGTAGAGGCTCAGGTGTGCCCTGCCCTAAATTATTCCATGTTGTGTAAATGGTGGGTTTATTTTTTCAGGTTGTGTCATGCCTTAACACCATTTAGCAAGCAGGGTTTTGCCCCATTTTGAGAATAGGGGGTCATTGCATACCTCAGTTTATAAATCTATGGTACCTTTATCTGACACCACCCATACGGCATGAACTGATAAATATTCCTAACATAATAGGGGACAGTCCCAGAAACATATCAAAGTAAACTGAAACTATGAAAACTCATGAGCATATTAAAATCATATCAGAGAAACTGGGCCCAAAAATTTATTATACACAAGAGACCAAAGAAAGCTAGATCTCCAACAGGGGAGGGCACCTAATGCAGCCATTTAGAACTACCCCCACCAATCTCTCCTTTGGTCACCCAGTGCATGTATCTAGGTGCTGGCAAAGAACTCCTAACTATCCTGGGGGGGTTGGCTGAATATGGCCTCCACTATTGATACAACCTACTAAAATTTCAATCCATCTGTCTCCATCTGGACCTGGTCCTACCCCTTGCCTCTCTGGCAGAATGATGCTACATGCCACTTCTGCAGCTCAGTTCTGATCCTAGGGCTTGACTCTGCTGAGGTGTCTCTGGAAGACCTCCAACAGTGCTGGGAATCTGAGTCCCTTCAGATACTCTCCTTTCATCTCTACCAGCTCCCTGCCTCTGCCTCTAGGTTAGAACTCTCTTTAACTTCTTGAACTCTGCAGCAGCCTATTTAACCATTTCTAGCCATTCTATAGTAGATGATAAATAGATAGATAGATAGATAGATAGATAGATAGATAGATAGATAGATAGATAGATAGATAGATAGATGATAGATAGGATTATAGAAGTAGATAGATGATAGATTGATAGGTACATGATAGATAGATAGATAGATATAGTGTGATATACATGTAGCATGAGAGGAATGGTAAATTAGTTAAGTCTTACATCTCATCAAAGAAGCTTCTTTTTTCAGCACATGGAAACTGTTACAGAGATTCAACAAGTTACCACGAGATACCCAATCCAAATTGGCACATCTGCAATGCAAACACACTCCCAAAGCTTAGAGGAAAAGACATACAAGGAGCGGAAAGATGGTAAAAGTCAAATTAGGCTGTGTGTGTGTGTGTGTGTGTGTGTGTGTGTGTGAGAGAGAGAGAGAGAGAGAGAGAGAGAGAGAGAGAGAGAGAGAGATATGAAAGAATAATAATTGTAGAAGAAGTAATGACTTTGTGATGGAATGTGAAGGGACACGAGAGAATGTGAAGGTGGAAGAAAGGGGTAGAAATGATATAAATACCATATTCATAAATAAAATTCTCAAAATTTTTTCATTAGAATAGGTTTTAATAAGATATCCTGTTTGCTTCTGCCAGCTATCAAGGAAATCAAAACTTGTTGGCACATTGCTGCTAAGGAAACCACACGTCTTGTGAATTTACCATTATTCAGAAAATTCAGACATCATGGAAAGACAAAAATGTCTTCATTATCCCAACATGCTATTCTTGTGACAAGAGCAGCCACACCCATTGTTCTGCTCTGAAGTAGAGACCTTTTAAAAACTGAAGTCATTTGAACTACGCAAAAGAGCAGATTTAGGGGGGGAAGTCCTCCTCAGTCACTGTCATAGGGGAGGGGAGTAAGGGGAAATGGGAGGGAGGGAGGAATGGGAGGATACAAGGGATGGGATAACAACTGAGATGTAATATGAATAAATATAAAATATTAAAAAAAGAAAAAAGAATATTAATAAGTTTTGTGCACTAAACATTTAGTGCATGTTGTCTACTTAAGCCATGTCATGCAGGAAATATCAAGTTTTTTCCCCCAAAGTGTCTTGATAAATGTGGTCTCTTCTGGCTAGTTTTCTGTCAACTTGACAGAAGCTAAAGTCATCTGAAAAGAGAGAATCTCAATTGAGAAAATATCTCCATAAAGTCCAGCTGTAAGGCATTTTCTTAATTAGTAATTGGTGGAGGAGGGCCCTGGGCCCCGCCCATTGTGGGTGGTGCCATACACTGGGCCAGCAGTCCTGGGTTCTATAAAAAAGCAGGCTGAGCAAGCCATGGGGAGCAGGCCAGTAAGCAGCACCCCTCCGTGGCCTCTGCATCAGCTCCTGCCTCCAGGATCCTGCCCTGCTTGAATTCCTATCCTGGCTTCAGTTGGTGATGAACCGCAACATAGAAATGTAAGCCGAATACACCCTTTCCTCCCCAACTTGTTTTTGGTCATGGTGTTTCAAAACATGAGGGGGACCCTGCAGGTGTCCAGGAAGAGAAGTGAGCCATATACAGATGAGAATGAAAACTCAGTTCATACTGACCACACTAAGCTGGATCAAGACTTCTAAAGAGTCTGCTATCAGGCAGTTTATCCCCAACAACTTAAATGCGGTGTGTTTTGGAAATAGTTTAAATCGTGTAATACAATCTTTTATGCAGACTTTGTGAACTACTTTCTTAAGTGTAGTTATATCAAAACTGGAATGAGGGTGCATGCTATTTTTTATAAGAAGATGGGTTCTAGAGATAGGCTACCTGTACTAGCTTGAGGGCCTAAGGAAGTCTCTGGCCTCATCTCAGTCATACAGATAGTGTAGAGGTCATTTGGTCTATTAACCATCTCTGGTCCTGGTTGTGGGAGCCTGGGAGAGACTCTGGCTATACAAATAATATAAGGGTCGTATAGCCTATTAGTTATCTCTGGTCCTGGTTGTGGATGGAAGAACTATTTTTTTATATCTACCTCACTGAAAAGACAGTACTTGATATTCCTGATTTCTCTGAAGATCTGTGGCACAAGGGTCATCATGCTATGCTCCCAAGACTTGCACCAATTGAAACCCCAACTAAGACAGGGACTGTAACTCAACATTGAGGTCGGCACTTTGTTTTGTTTTTCATTTTGGGAAGCAGTAAACAGACGTAAGAAGCTTGCAGAAAGCGGGATGAAGTGGGTATTTCTCAACAGAAACAATGAAGAAATGAAGAGGGAAATCACTAAAGTAGATTTTGGACGTTCAGTCATGGGTTTCCCCTAAAAAGTGGTGTTCCCAGCTCTTCCCAGTACAAAAACAAAGTCTGTGAAACCACAGCCCATCATAAATGAATACTTCTTTTCTTGCAAAATATTATTTTATTGTGTCTTTTTCCTCCAAAAATGACATTATCATCCCATCATCATCTTGGAATAAAGATAACTTTGGCTTTGTAGCCTTGACAATGAAATAGCAGAACATTCCAGTGATGGAGGTTTTAGTTTATTATATGTAATCATGTGTTTTGTGTTAGTCCCAGGTGTGGGACATGGGGGCTGCTCCTGTTTGTCTATACCTGATTACTGCCTTATTCAATGGCATGTGATCTCTGTCAGCTGGGAACTGCCTTGAGCAGGGGGTGAGGTCTTTGCCAGTGGGGATAAATGCCAGACCCAGAGAGAGTGGGGTCTCAAAGAAAGAAGAAGGTGCTCCCCCTACTGCTCCTGGCTGCTGTTGATGCAGTTTGATGAGAAATTAGAGATATCCTGAAATAAGGATTAGACTTGCCCCCAAGGAACCCGATGACCCCAAACAGCAGGACGCAGCTAAGGAAAACTAGGGCCTTCTCTCCACTAACCCCCTTTCTCTCCTATCCAGCGGTGGGGTGTTGGAAGGAATTGGGGTGGAGAAGGAAGAAAGAGATATAAGAAAGCAAAATAAAGGTATATTTTAAAAGTATGCCTACACATTCCACTGTCATGGTAATAGCAAAAGGATTTTAAATATTCATGGTAGAAGAAGTGGTGGTCACAGGACCCTCACCTGGGATCCCGTCCATTGTTTCTTCCCACTTGTTCCCTGTAGTTACTGGTGATATTGAGGAACTAACTATCAAGTATATTGGAACTAGAAGTTTCATGGAAGTTGGTACCCTATGATACAGCTTCCATGAGGTCATTACCTATGATGGAGTGAGGTTTCACAGTGACCCAATCTGGTTTTTAATTGGTTCACCAAGTTAAACTTGGGCAGAATTCTTAGATAAAATTAGTAAAATCAGTCTAAGAAATGACTATACCATTTTCTTAATGCCTAGTATTTGCCCATCTCTTGAGAAATGGTAGAACGTAGGGACCCAGTTCATGATTCAGAATCACATTCTAAGGTGTGCGGCCCGAATGGACCTATGCTGCTATTCACTCTTAAAACTGCAACTACCATAATGGAGGGTCAACTCCTAAGCTCTGCCCTCTACATCTAAGGAGTCAAACTTATCAGCACTTCAGAAGGATGATGCCTATCATGAGAAAGATGGTGAATGAGAGGCACCCTTTCTTTCACAGACTTTCAAATTCCCCCAGGGCTGTAAAATTCTTAGAGAAAGTTCTGTCTCAGTCTCTTAGACAACTACTTCCTCTACTGTCCCCCACTTCGTACCCAGCTTTCCCGATTAGTTACTGTAAAATTGGTAAAGGAATTTTTCAGATGTTGTGAGCTACGAATGCAGTTCTCCTTTGCTAGTCTCTAAAAGGAAATATGTCTGGAGAATATTATTACAAAACAAAGACTAGGCTAGGAGTGTAAAAAAATAGGTTAGGCTCGGCATGGATACATAAGACTCCACAGTTGGTTGGGTAGGTCAGTTGGACTTCAGTGACATTAAACAACTAAGTATGCAGGGATGAATCTCCAGGGCATCCGCACTGCTTAGAAGGAGCTCCAGGACCATCAGAAGTGGAGTCTCTTCCTCTGCAGCCCCCAGCTCCTGGGTGCAAGGCTGAGAAGGCCCTTCCTTCCTCCCACTCTCCAGGATGTGAAGAAAAATGTAGACAAACTAACAAGGGTCCAGGATGTCACACCAGCCAGGACGAGGTGTCTAAGACACCTGTGGAGGCTGAAGACTTCCCTACTGGGTTTACAGATTCCCTACCTGGTTTACAGAGTCCCTACCAGGTTTACAGATGCCTCTGAAAAGTCCCGCCTTCCCTACCTCTCGTCCCCCTCCTCCCCTGCTTCTTTTGTGATGTTTTAACCTCAAAACCCTTTGATCCTACAGAGAAGTGGCCCTTTTCTAGCTTCTGCCACACACACATGGCCAGACTCACACACAGATACATGAGTAATAAAAAAACACAGCTTCCAGTCCCGAGGGGTACATCTACAACATAGCCTCCACGCCAAAGACTCAGCGATCATTGCGGAAGAGGGGGCAGGAAGATTGTAAGAGCTGGGTGACCAAGAAGTCTGCAGTGAGATACTGTCTCCTAGCATGACAGGGAAGTGTTGTCCATGTTTCAACAATATGGCTGCCTAAAAAACAAAACAAAACAACAAACAACAACAACACTAATAGATATATTAAAATGGAAGGAAAACTACACAGGGCACTATCCCTAGATAAAGAATTGCAGGGAGCTAATGACCACTAAGAGCAGAGATTAGTTGTCCCCAGTAAGAAGCCTTTGATTGTTAATCCAATCCAACATGGTGGTCCCTGAAATCATATATACAAGGAACATTAGATGACTCAGCAGGTTGTATTTAAGTATTGGTGTGTGTATATCTGAGAGTGAGTGTGAGTGTGAGTGTGTGTGTGTGTGTGTGTGTGTGTGTGTGTGTGTGTGTGTGTACATAAAGCAATAATAATGAAACAAGAAAAGGCCATACATTTGAGATGCAGTACATGGAAGGATATGAAAGAAGGTAGAAGAGGTTGTGGTGTTTTATCATAGCAAAAGAGACCCTGAGATACCTCCTAGCCCCGTCAATACTTCTGTATGCACATGAATGTAGGGTCATCCACTAGAAGATCATCCATCCCTGAAGAAAACTGACTCTCCTTACCCAAACGGCTCTCAGCTGCCCATCACATCTAAACCAGAGATTGGCCTTTGGAGCCCTGGTCCCACTGGTAACAGAATGGTGACTGGATTGACCTTGCGCAGGTCATGGGCAAGCAGCAACAGCAGAAACCCTGTTGTGTCCAGAAGACCTATTTTTACAGCAATCATCCCTAACTTTTTACTCTTGTTTTTAATCTTTAATTTATTTTTTAAAAATGTATTCACTTTATATCCCAATTGCAGCCCCTTCCCCTATTTCTTCCCAACCCTCCTCTCCCCTCCCCCCTATTCCCTTGCCCTAGTCCTCTGAGATGGGGAGCCCTTTGCCCCTACCAACTGACCCAAGCCTATCAAGTCTCGTCAGGACCCTGTGCATACTCTTCCTCTGTGACCTGGTAAGACACCCCACCAGGAGGAAGTGATCAAAGTGCAGGCCAACAGAGTCCATGACAGAGACGGGCCCTGCTTCCATTATTAGGGGACCCATATGGAAACTGAGGTGCCTATCAGCTACATCTGAATTGAGAGACACAATCCAAGTCAACAAAACCAGAAATGAAAATGGGGACATAACAACAGACATGGAGGAAATCCAAAGAATTATTAGGTCTTACTTCAGAACACTTAGATGCCACAAAAATTTGAAAATCTAAGTCAAATGGACAATTTTCTTGATAGATTCCACTTACCAAAGTTGAATCAAGGTCAGGTAAACAAATTAAATAGTCCTATATCCCCCAAAGAAATAGAAGTAATCATTAAAAGTCTCCCAGACAAAACAAAGCAAAAAGCCCAGGGCCAGATGGATTCAGCACAGAATTCAAAGAAGAGCTAATACCAGTACTCTTCAAACTATTCCACAAAATAGAAACAGAAGGAATACTACCAACTTCATTCTATGAGTCCACAGTCACCTTGATACTTGCCTTCTGACTTTTGACTCTTAAAATGCATTTTTATTAATTATTTGAGAATTTCACATGTGCATACAACATATTTGATTATATTCACTCCTCCCCTTTCTCTAACTCTTACCAGATCCACGCCGACCTCCCCACCTTTACCAGCCTCATGTCCTCTTTGGTTTTCAATAACCCACTGAGTCTATTTGTGTTGCCCACATACTCAGAGGTGTGAAGCCAACCTAACAGGGACCACACACTTAAAAACCAGACTCTCCTTTTCCTAGAAGCCATCAGCTGGCACTAATGGGGTTCCTGAGCCTCATGTCTGATTAGTACAATCCTCTGCCCTCCCTTCCAAGGCAGAGGAGGGCTTGTGGGAAAGATACCTAATGCTAAGGCTACCTGGAAAAGCCACATGAAAAACTTTCAGAGAGAGAGAGAGAGAAAGAAAGAGAGAGAGAGAGAGAGAGAGAGAGAGAGAGAGTGTTAAGTGAGGTTGTCCTGTATGGGAAGATACTGCTTCTCTGGACACTGGAGCTTATCAAACAAAAGGCCCTGGTGTGAGGCATTGCCCCTTCGTATGGCGTTCCACAAATATAAAGACTCTTTATCCAAGCCTAGATTCTTTTTAATATGAAATGATGATTGCCTTAGAAAGGCTGGGCAAACAAAGCTGGAAAAAAATCTCCTAAATTCAAAACTCAAATCAAGTCCCAGCCAGTCTGGAAACCAAACTGCCCACTTGATTTGCAAGCCACAGCAGGGCATCCTGCTGGCTCCCAAGCAGAATTAATTGCCGGAGCCTGGCAGGTCTCCAAGTAACCACCATCCTCCCCTTCATTACCAAAACCCTCTGCTGTCACTTCTTAATCAACACTTCCTTTGTGACTATAGACTGTATTCTGTTTGCACTTACACAGGGATTGGTGCAAATGCCACTTTTACTCAGCAATTATTTTGCTAGTGGATAGGAGTGGGATCCCACCGCTTGGAAAGATTTAGAAGTTTCAGAAGCAAAAGGAAGTGTAAATCCTCTGGGTTCTTTGGGAAACAGACTCCCAGCAATACTGGGTAGACACTGGGAACTATCCTTCAAGGTCATGACAATATGCTCAGCAAAAGCCAGCAAACAAACAACAAAACAAAGCAGCCCATAAAGTGAAATCAGCAAGTGTTCTCCAGCTTGCTTTTGTTTGTTTGTCGTTTTTTGCTAGCAGTGCCAAATAGAAGAGGTCATTAAAGAGCTGTCAATCACAAAGGGAAAATACCTTCAGCATTTATTGGGAAGTTTCTGACTAGCTTGTTTTCCTGCTTGCTGTGAGAATACATCAAGAGAAATGTTGCTTGGTTTTCCTTCAAACAGCGTTTATATGCTCTAATTTCTTTCCTTCCTTCTTTCTTTGAAAAGCCAAATAGTTCGGACGCAGTACTTACATTCCCATGAGGAGGAGGGGCAGCAGGCCCCATGTGACAGTTGGAGTGAGAATGACCCACGTAGGCTCATATGTTTCAGTGCTTGGTTCCCAGTCATGGAACTGTTTAGGAAGTTGTAGGCATGGCCTTGTTGGAGGAAGTGTGTCACTAAGGCTGAGGTTTAAACACCCATGCCTCCCTCCCTGCCCTCCCCACCTGCTGCCTGTGGATCAATATTTAAGCTCTCAGCTACTGCTCCAACACCATGCCTGCCTGTCTACAAACCACACTTCTGGCCATGTTGGTCATGGATTCACCCTCTGAAAGTGTAAGCAAGTCTCCAGTTAAATGCCTTCCTTTAGGAGTTTCCTTGATCATGGTCTGTCTTATTAGCAATAGAAAAAAAAAATAGGACACATGAAAGACAAGTACGAAATAGGAGGAGATGAGGGAGGAGGTGAATGTGACCAAAATGCAACGTATGGCCACGGCAGCACACAGAAGAAGGGGAAGCAGGCTATCCAGATGAGACCAGATATGCTGTGGTCATATGGTGGGGGAGGAGGTCCCTTTCCGTCAGAGGTCTAGGGGAGGGGAATAGGGCAGAAGAGTAAGGCAGGGAGGGAACAGGAAGATACAAGAGAGGGGATAACATTCAGGATATAATCTGAATAAATTATAATAAATTGTTAAAAAAGAAATTCTCAAAGAATTAATTAAAAATATATATATAAACTTATCCAGGGAAGGGAATTTTTGAGAAGTTTAAGGACATTGTAGGACAAGACCAAGGCATGTCTGTGGATGCCAAATGGGAGATAGGTGTGAGAAGGGCACGAGAGGGGATTCAGCTTAGTCCAAACAGCGCTTTCCATGCGTGAGGACTTGAGTTTGAGCCTGAGATCCATGTACAAGAGCTGGCTGTGGTGGTAAAGGCTGAATTCCAGTGTTGAGGAGGTAAAGACAGGCTAGTCCCTGGGGTTCACTGAGAAGCCAGACATCAGTGAAACAGAGGCCAATGAGAGATCCTGTCCTGAAGAGAAAGAAAATGTGATCCCCACCTGAGAAATGCTATCCAAGGTTGTTCTCTGGTTTCCACATGCACATACATACATACACACACACACACACACACACACACACACACACACACACACACACACTCACACACACACCTATATGCACACGTACAAAATGTGGTCATGGAAACACTACTGTAGACAAGCAAGACTCACCACTCAAGGTATTTTTTTTTTCCTATATGAAATTTGTCACAATTGTGTGATACCTGGAGAAGTCACACAGTCTAAACCTCAGCATTCAAGCCAAACTGCTAGTGGCTCAAATCTGTTGTCTTAAAATTTGTTCTGGCACAGACATCCTCTAACCTCTCTTAGAAAGAATTAAATTAAAGTAGATCTGTCTCCAAGAAGGAGTCAGCAGGTCACACTCTGTTTATCTGAAGGGACAGTCAGCTCAGCTGGTATTAACTGAGCACATATGTGGGTCGTGTTGGCACAGAGGATTTGAAAGGGACCCAGCCACCTGAACCCTGTTAATCTATTTGACTAGAGTCACCTCTAAGGCTTAAAATCCTCTAATGGTTTCCTTCTCTTTGCAGTTAGGATAAGTCCCTAGACTAGTGCCCAGCTTGGTTTCTGTTCTTTGTAGTCTCTGTCATCACCCACGCCTCCCTATAGCCATGTGGGATTTCTCTGAGCCCACAGAACATGACGTCAGGTCTATCCCAGAGACTTGTGCCTTTTCTGTTCCCATAGCTCAACAGCAAGATAACTGTATGCCTGGCTGTCAGGCCTCAGTTAAAAAAAAAAACAAAACTTCCCTTCTAGAATGTTCCCTTTCCTCTAAGCCATAGCTAAGCATCTGCAAGTTCATTTTCTCCTCTTCTCTAAAGGGAGGGCATCATTTTACTGTAGTCTTTAAGATAGTGCACAGTAACTGTTCACCAATCCACTGAAAGACCAAATGCCGAGCTCTACCAAATAGGGAGGTCAGACTGCGTAAACGACAGTGGACTCACCCAATCACTTAAGCACTCTGCCTTGTCTTTCAAACCTTCAGGATCAACGACAATGTCCTCTAACAGACCAAGAGCTCTGTGAGGTTAGGGATTCTGCCCCCACCTACTGCTCTGCAGCACTCATTACTCAGGAAAAGAATTACTGAATTGCTACAAAGGAAGGAAGGAAGAAAAAAAAAAGAAGAAGAAGAGAGGAAGAAGAGAAAGTGTGAAAGAATTTATCACTCTGTGGACAGCAACTTTGCCTGAACAACCACAAAACTTACTGTCGGGCTTGTGGCGATGAGGACTCCATTCTAGGTATTAATTCAGAGCGGCGATGCGCTGTCAAGGGTTTAAGGGAGTATGGAAGCTGGTCCTGGGGACTTCTCCACTGCGCAGTTCCTAAACTGCAGGAAGCCAGAACCGAGCAAGTGAGAGACAAGCCTTCCCAGGAGCTGGGGCCGAGATCTTTTAAATCAAGGGGCCAGATGGCTGCCAGATTAAAGGTGCATCTCTGAGGCAGGTTTGCTTTTTTTTTTTTTTTTTTTGTATTATTCTAATACTCACCTTGGCAGAAGGTGAACTACTTTTGAATTAGTCTCTCTAAGGTCCCTGTTTGTAGCCTCAGCCTCATTTGGAAGCAGGATGTCCAGCCGGCTGCTGTCTTCCTGGGGCGGGAGCTGGGTATTTCCCAGCCGCCTAAGGACAGACAGTATCTTTGCCCACGAGGGGAAAGGCACAGCTCAGAGATATTGCAGGAGTCCCATTTGCATCAGAAGTGTGGCTGTAGGAGCCGGCACCTAAACTGCCCCATTTACCCAGTGAACATCTGCTGTGTTCCCACAATGCCGCTGTTCTATCAGGATGCTTCTGGAAAATGCCCCAGAATGGCTCCCGTTTGCCCATTCAGCAAAGGCTGCATAAGGTAGAGAAAGGAACGAAGAACTCTGAGTGTCATCACTATAAGAAACGCAGTTCACAGAGAAACCCTGTCTCGAAAAACCACAAAAAAAAAAAAAAAAAAGAAAAAAGAAAAAAAAAAAAAAGAAACGCAGTTAACAGTCCATTTCGCAATGTGCCTCAAGCCTGCTCAGGTCTAGTTAGAGACGAACAAAAAAACACTGCGGCCGTGTCAAGGTCACCTCCTCTATATACCACCTCTCACCCAATCTCTCTTAGTCTTACCTACGCCTCCAAACTAGAAATGTAGGGCAGAAAATTACTAACAGCCCGGCTTGCTTACCAATCTGAAGAGGGACCATGTCGGAAGTCTGCCACAAGAAACTTTAAAATAAACAAGAGAACGCTATGATGGTGTCAAAAACCAAGAGCTAATACCAAACTGTTGCAAGGTAAAAAAAATTTCTTTGTGGCTGGGCTACACTTACAGTCTTCCTTGGTAGAAGAATAAAGAGGCTTAGGCTAGTACAAGAGGACCTTTTTATAGCCAGGAAGCAAGGGATTACCAAAGTGTAATCTTGTTGTTATTTTTATGGTCATAAGAAAGGTACATGTTATGGGGCTATGGTCATAGAGTTAACAGACTGTGAAACATTTTATGGTCAGTCAATTCTCGGGGCAGTGGAAACAATTTGCAATGTGTAATCCACAAGATTACTGAGGAAAAACAAACTAAAAAAAAAAAAAAAAACACCAAGTTGACCTCTAGCTAAGGACATGATCAAAGTCTAATGTTGTTCTACTAAAGAGAAAAATGGAGTCAGTTGTCCCTTAACACCAGTAAAGGGTAGAGATGTTGTTGAGGGAAAAGCAAATTAAGAAGCAGAGGGAGAGATAAAGCTCCCCTGGTTACCCTGCCAAGGAGGAAAGGGGCAAAGCGGCTGTGTCAGGGTTCTGGAAACTTCCCTTAGCTCGCACAGCACATCTGCACTCTGTAAGGGTTTGCAGCACAGCTTCACTCTCACTCCCTGGCTCCAGGTCTCTGTGAAGTGAGGTCACATCTTTCACAACCTCAAAGTAACTTGAGTAGGCCTTGCTCACCTTCTGGGTTCCTTACATTGGACCTGATAAATTGAAGTATGTACGTTTGTCATCTCTAATATATTAATCTATCAATTTTAATATTACCTTGTGCATTGTTGATAGATATTTCCACGTTGTTTTTAAAGCGCCACGAGACATTTAAAATGTCTCTACTACGTACGTTATAAAAGCTTCCACATTTTACCTGCCAGATAGCGCTTGGCTGACAAGTGACCCTCATTTGAGCTGTGAGTGTATTTAGCGCTATACTTCTCTGAAATAAAAGTGAACGCTGTTTGTGAAACTAAACAGTCCTGTGTGGTTTTTCCCACTTTCCCACATACCTCATCGCACCCTATAGCCTCAAAATACCTCAGTCTTCAGCTCAGATGCTACATTTGTTAGCAAAGCATCTTTACCAATCACTCGGGGTTTGTTGCTAGAACCCATAACAACTTAGAATGTTTGTTATGCCCTAATCAGTTAAGTGAAATTGCAAAACGCCATGATAGCAAAAGCAAATAAAGAAGGACCACACTGGGAGACGTGCAATTAACGGGCTCTGTTATCTAAACTTTCGTGAAAGACAAACAGTTGCATGTTGAGATATAAAAGGTGTAGCTTTTAATTAAAGTGTAGTTTTCCTTTGTGACCTGGGTCACCTCTGGTCCCAACACGTGTTGTGTCCCAAAACACCAGTCTTCCTTAGAACAGCTAGTTGATCGTTAGCCCGTTCTCCAGACATGCAAAATAATTAAATTAGGAATACAGCAATAAGCTAAACTTACCATGATATTTTGAGAACAAAAATCCATCCCCAGGGATTTATTGAATATTTAAATATTCTGGTCTTGAGATATTTCTTTATTTCTAGGCTCCTGTGAATGTCAAGGACAGACGTTCTCTGGTGCCTTTAACTGTTTGGTTTTAGGGACTGGAGACGAAATGCCAGGCTGTGTTTCCAATAGTGTTTTATAAATATGAAAATCAGAGTAAGATAGAAAAACCTCTCTGTGTATCAACCGTGCCTTCTGTGTGTGTAGAAAGCCTACAGTGAAAAGGGCTGGGGACCCCTCATCTCCAACCCAAGAAGCCCCAGTCTGTTCTTGCTCCCTCACAATGACACACCATTTCGCCCCTCAGCTGGCTTCACTTCTGCCTGATGTTGGCAACTCTCCAGTGAGTCCCCGTGGGTTAGACATTAGCATTCTGCTGGCATGTGGTGGGCTCTGTCTGTGTCAGCCTTTATCACATCCCCGTGCTCTCTTCCTTGCCCAAACCGTGCACTGTTGTCATTCAACTGTACACCCAGGGAACCCTGCAGGGCAGCCCTACAATCTGTTGGGAGGCCACGCGCCCAGAGTACCACTTAAAAGGATGTGGAGTCAGACAGAACAAGTTCAAATGCAGACTCTCTCTTATTAGCAGAGTGACCTTGGTGTAATGGCTGTGTTCTCTGATTTTATTCCTTTGTCGGTGATAAGGAAAGCCAGGATGGGACTGTGTGGGGACATTGTGGAGACTCGTGAATGAGAAGTGATGAAAGCATGAATTCTTAGCACAGTGCCCGGTGCACAGTGAACACTCTGTAACTGGAAGCTTCCCTTACTTCCAACTGACATGTCCGGTGCGAGTGTGAGTGTTATCACATAATTTCTTATCTGATATAATTTACTGTCACCATTGCATTAATCTAAAAAAGTATCTCTTCTGTCTTAGGATCTCAAACACACACACACACACACACACACACACACACACAGAGAGAGAGAGAGAGAGAGAGAGAGAGAGAGAGAGAGAGAGAGAGAGAGAGAGAGAGAAACAAAACAAAGATACTAACATGGACAGACAGACAGACAGACAGGTAGGCACGTGCGCGCGCGCACACACACACACACGCACATGCGTGTGTCACTTTTAGTTGGCCAAGATTTTCCTCACAGAAAACTCCTGAATAAATGCAAATATATTAGCCAGGAAGAATAGCACAGTAAGCCATTTTCACTCATTAGCATCCATTAGTTCATCAAATTAGCTATCCCAGTCAACAATCAGATTCCTGGTGCAAGTCAACAAATCCACGTCAAAAACTCCAGTTCACGGCATAGTGTGAAGCCCTAAAAGGAAAGCAAAGCTGACGAAGTTGACCCCTGACCCCAGCTGCAAAAGCTCACAAGTGGGCACATTGACAGATGGACACAGAAGCTGCCAGGTAGATGGCATACACAGATATGTACACCAAAAGAGACTTACAGTATGACTCTATCCATGTATGTTTTCATGATACAAAGTTCTAAAAATCAGCTCAGGGTCCTTGGGTAAGTTAACTTCTGAGTCTCAGTTTCCACACTGTAAATAACCATGAGTCAGCAGCATAACATGAACTGGGGAGAATATATTTCATCAAATCTAAAATGCATCTTTAGAATAAGTGAGACAACTGACTCTGTGGATAAAGATGCTGATTGTCAAGCCCAAGGACCTGAGTTCAAACCTTAACACCAACATGTGGTAGAAAAGAAACAATTCCTACCAGTTGTCATGTGGCCTGTTCACTCTGGAGCATGTGTGCATGCATACATGCACACTTACACAAATAAACAAACAAACAAACAAACAAACAAGCACATACATCTTTCCTAAAGCAGGCAAATGTCATAATATGTCATAAAATTCATTTCCCTAAGGCCATTTGGTCTTGTGCATTATTTGGCACTCACATTCACAAAATTGTTTCTTTGGTGACTATGAAAAGCAGCAATCTAAGAGGGACTTTCCAGTGCAACTCTCTGCTCTGTCGTTCCTTTCTGTAGAGTAACTAGAACTGCCACTCCTGTGGAAACGAATCTGTCACATGGTGAAAAGAAAGGAAGAGGTCCAATGTACCTGAAACATTACAAGCACGATGTTTTCTCTATATGTGGAGCAGAAGGAGTCGGGAGGATTCAAAGCAGATCGCAGATTCTCAATGAGCCCAGCCCCTGGAAAAGACATCCATATCTCACCCAGAAGAGGAAATAGAGCAGACAGAGGCAGTGGCTGAAGAGGGGGAGCATGGTAAGAGAGGAAGCACAAAGAGATGTGAGGGTGGGGACAGTGGGAGTGAGAGGACAAAAGGGCTGTAGAGAAAAAAAGAAGCTATACATGGGAACATCTCTTTTACAAGCTGAAGACCTAAGTCAGCTCCGAGGGGAGTGGGGGAGGGGGTGGGAGGGACTCTAGCAGAGACTCCTAGTAGCAGGGGTCATAGAGACTGAAGATGATACCCTCTAACTAGATAAGTTTCTTAATAGAAGGAGGGGATCATCAACCCACCCTCAAAAACTTTGACCCAAAATTCACCCTGCCCACAAGATGTGCAGGGATAAAGATAGAGCAGAGATTGAGAGAATGTCCATCCAATGCCTGGCCCAACCCGAGACCCAGCCCATGGGAGAGAGACAATCCCTGACACTATTAACAATACTCTACTAGGCTTGCAGACAGGAGCCTAGTAGAGTTGTCCTCTGAGGGGCCTCACCCAAAAGTACCTCAAAAAGGATGTTGAGACTCACAGCTAAACATTGGGCAATAAGTACGGAATATTGTGGAAAAGTGGAGGGAAAGATAAAAGGACCTGAAGGTTACAGGAGCATCACAAGAAGACCAACAGAGCCAACTAACCAAGGCCCAAAGAAGCTTGCTGAGACTGAAACACCAACCAAGGATCTTGCATGGACCAGACTCTGGCCCCCTACAAAGATGTAGCTGATGGGCAGCTCAGCTTCATGTGGGTCCTCTAGTGAGGGAAGCTGGGGCTGTCTCTAACTTGGACTCTCTGGCTAGCTTTTTTATTACTTCCTCCTGGTGGGACTGCCTTGCCATGCCACAGAGGAAGAAGGCAAGCTCAGTCCTGATAAGACTTGATGAGCTGAGTTCAATGGGAAGGGAGGAGAGGGAGGAAGGATGGGACTGGGAAGTTAGGAGGGGTGGGGCTTTGACCAGGATGTAAAATGAATAAATGAAGAAAAGAAAAGAAATGGGGCCTGAGTGCTAATAGCTCAACTACTTGCTAAGAGCTAGTTCTGTCCAGATTTTCAACTTGTACCTGGGATGTGTTATCCTCACTCTTAGATTTTCCTCACTCTGCTACCTGTGACATCACCTTTTTTAGGCAAAGGACAAGGTCAAACAAAGGAAGCGAACTTCGGAGTGTGTCTACCATTTCTTTGAAGATGGAAGACTCAAGTCTGGAACTTCTGCTCTGTATCCCTTTTCACACATGCTAGCCTCATGTACGAGAGAATCAAGACTTTTACTCTTGAAGAGAGAGTATTAAAAAGACAGTGGTGGCCTCTATCTCAGGGACAGAGTGGGATCAGTGATCAGACCACTTTATCTCATTATTTTTGTTGTTTGGTTTGTTTTTTGCTTTTTGAAACAAGGTCTTACTATGTTGCCTAGCTACCCTTGGATTTATAATCCTCCTGCCTCAGCTTCCTACAAGAACACACTGCCACAACCAAGCTTCATTCTTCAATCTTGTCTCTCAGCATAGTTTTAATTATGTCTTTGAAATGGCCATTCTTAATGTTTGCTTTAGAGTCACACATTCCCATGGGGACACTGCAAGAGTCCTTGGAACTTTTAAGCTGCAGCTGTTCCCTGGGGACCTTTTCCTCTTGTTTTTAATGACAGAAAATGATGGCTTATCCTCCTCTGACTGTTTTCTTTCTATGGGTACCCAAGGTTCTCAGAAATAATCAAGTACAAATAGCTCTTCAAATTCTCTAGTAGCTCCCTTGAAAGTCCTCAGGCAGCTCTTCCAAGAAATACTGAGAAACAAAGAGATGCCAGTTGTGTCCTTTAGGTCACAAAGCCATCTAGTCCCTACAGAAGGCCTTGGGATTTCTGTCGGCTCTTACAAGTTATTTAAATGATTCTAATGAATATCTGAAGAAGGGAAAGTTTCAGTTTTGTTTTTTGGCCTTTTCAGTAAACAAAGAGAGTATTCCATATGTTTGTAAGTAAGACTATTTTGTTACATTCTTAACTCCTCATACAAGGGAAGAACATACCCCCCATCAAAACATCAGTGGAAACTTTCAAAGAACATGGCTTTCATTTAATTTTGTAGATCAAGAAAAATCAGTATGTGTTTCTAACTTGAGGTATGCTGCCTGCCGTGCTGGCTTGCTCTTTGCACCTGCTGAATTATTGCTTTAAAAATGTGACTGGGGTTTAGCCTGTTTCTGTGTTTAGTTCAAGCAAATGAAGGAGAAATCAGGTAGATGGATGAGAAAGGATTTGCAGAAAGATGTACTGCGTGCAAAGACGTGCACGGCTAGGACTGTAAGAGACAGAGCACGCAGCAGCTCACAACAGCATGCGGAAAGATGAGAAGAGAAGAGGAAGAGAGAGAGAGAGGGAGGGAGAGAGGGAGGGAAGGAAGGAGGGAGGGAGGGAGGGAGGGAGGGAGAGAAGAAGAGGAGAACCACATATACACCATGCAGTAGCTAAGGGTGGAACTCTCAGGAGCACAAATCTACAGTCCCCTCATGCTGCTATGGAAAAGAGTAACAGAATAAAACTTTCAAAATAGCTTAGACTTGCCTTTAAAAAGTTAGAGAAGACAAGGGCCAGCAGGAAGACTTTCTAGTGAAGGCAGACATCCACATGAGAGAAGGAGATGACTGACTCTTGAATTTTTTCGAGTACATGTGTGCAGTGGTACATGCACACACACACACACACACACACACACACACACACACACTCACACACAAATAACAGCAACAACAACAATAGTAACAACTGTTGAAGACAAATAGAAAAAGAAAAATATGTCTATCCACATACTAGAGAGATTAAGGAAATTGTAGCCGATGTCCCCCTGAAGGCATCTGGTGATTTAATCCTGTGTGCAGAGTGCTGTGGTGGCAATTGCTCATCCATATACCTTCGCAGATCATGATACCCGAGAGGGGCAACAGGGTCAGGAGCCTGGTGGTCACGGGAGTGTCATATAAAACTGCATCCATGCATCCCCAGACAGCATTCAAAGCCTATTTACACTACAAATATGTGATCCTTAAAAAAAAAAAACAACCTGACATTAAGGCTTATATGGGTACTTGGTATTTTGATTGATTCAACCCCAAACCAGAATAATGCAGAAGCAGGAATGGAAGTTTCCAGGTCATAGCCAGCCATGAGCCAGTCACTAGCAGTAGAAAATAGTTCACCCTCTGAAAAGAGACTTTAGCTCCAAGAAAGATGACCCTCTGATTCCATAGAAGGTGAGCGGTTGTTTAAAGAATTCTTCATTTTGCCTGGAGAGAGAGCTCAGTTAGCACATGCCCTCACCCAAGCATGAGGCTCTGGGTTCAGGTCCCTGGCCTTCTGTGAATGCTGTGTAGCAGCATCTGTAATTCTAGTCCAGGGGAGGTGGAGACAGATGCCTGAGCTCTGGAGCCACACTGGAGCCCAGTGCACTGGCTGCTCACCTAGCAGAATGGATAACTCCAAGTTCATTAACAGCCCTTGTCTCAAAAGCTGATGTGGAGAGCAGCTGAGGAAGGCAGCCTCCACAGACAGGAGTATACATGTTCACACAGAGTACACATGTACACATATGAGCACACTTGTGCATATGCACCAGCACATACACACGCCCACATGAACACATTCACGTGTGTGCCTGTGTAAGCGTGAGCACACACACACACACATCTAGTTCATGGCTTCTAAAGATTTTTACAAGACTGTATTATATGTAACTAGGAGCAGCTGTTACAAAGCATGTGATCTAGGGAAATCAAATGTGGGGAAACTTCAGGTTTTTCTTTTCTTTTTGTTAATGTTGGGTATATGCTGATATAAGAAAGTCATCTATCAGTGAAGTTCCATGGTTGTAAATAACAAACCACCACCAGCTGAGTTAGCAAGAGAAGAGTCTGTTAAAGACAAGCGAGAAACTCGGTGAGCCCCCAAGATGATTGCTGGCATCCAGACTCAGTGATAGACCGACCGAGTCCCAGAGCTGAAACCATGTGTATTATTTTAATGTTGCTCTGACAAAACCCCTGAGAGAAACAACTTGGGAGGGGGAGGGCTTATTTATGCTCACAGGTTTAAGTGACACAGTCACTTAAAAAAGGAGTGGTAACAGGAAGATGAGGTGGCTGGGCATGTGTCCTTAATCAGAAAACAGATGAATATGGGTGATCAGGTCACGTTCCTCTTTTTTCTGTCTTATTCATTGCAGGATTCCTACCCCCTGGGGGTGGTGCTGCCAGTGTTCACAGCAGGTGAACCTAGAAACATCCTTATGACACACCTAGAAGTGTGTCTCCTAGGTGATTCCAAACCCAGTCAGGCTGACAAAAAGAGGCCATCACCAAAAACTCCCCTCTTGTCTTCCCCATGCCCAAACACGTTCCTTTCAAACTACAATAGCACGCCCATTCCGTGTTTGCCTACGAATAGTAAGGCCAAAGAAGAGCTGTCCAACAGCTGGGAGATGGGCCCCACAGGACCACCCCGACTCAAAAACATCTCATGGCCCTAAAACAGCCATGTTGCTCCAACAGCTGGCGACTTCAGTACTATTATCAGGTCCCTTCACCAGGAACCCTCTCAGAGGCTTCTAAGCACCCCACATCTTCCCGTACCAAAGCTTCTGTGTGAGTCAGCTTGGAGGGAGGGAGGGCAAAGGGGGGTCTCAGCTCTGCCATCCAGCTGTGAAAGTGACTACAGGAGCCAAGTTCGGACAATCAATTGAATAAAGAAGGGGGTTGAGCATTTAAATTGAACCACCGAAGAGCATCCTTTCCGGCAGGAACCAAAAGATATCTAAAGATTAACAGTTTTCTCTCCGGTCAACTATTTGGTGAAATATTTTCATCTTTAAACTTTTCTGCAATTTCTAAATTGTCTATAATGAATATTTATTATAATTAGGTGGCTGGGCTTTTTTTTTTAAGGTGATTAAAAAAACACTTCAAACATCTCTTATAAACTAATGGTGATTATTCTCACTAATTTGGTGCTTTATGTCCTTTTGCTGGTAATGAAACATTGTTTCTTGGTTTTATTTTTCATCAGGACGCTGGAATATTTTTCTAGCTCATAAATTCATTCAAATGTGCCAATGCAAATCCCCCAAGA
Organism: Acomys minous; assembly: GCF_964271855.1. Classification (NCBI taxonomy): domain Eukaryota; kingdom Metazoa; phylum Chordata; class Mammalia; order Rodentia; family Muridae; genus Acomys; species Acomys minous. Next base: position 63,177,104 of record NC_140485.1, on the reverse strand, counting down.
AGAGGCTTGCAGAGTGAGGCACCACATATTAGAAAATATTTCTCTTTTCCTTCAGACAAGTTCCCTAAGAGGAAATGACTGAAAGGACTTCCGTGCAGTAGTGGCACTTGGTACAGTGAGGGGCGGGGCTGGCACGCAGAGGGAGCTTCCATTACCATCTCCCCAGTTCATGCACCTGAGTGGAAGGCACCATCAGCATAAAATGTGGCCTGCAGTCCACATAAATCAAGTGAGCGAGTGCAGACCCAGGAGACACTGTACTTACTCTGCTGTAGTGCACTTCACACCCCCACCCCCACCTTGTTATGGGTTTGTTTATACCGCCATGGGTATTTATTCCTTGTGTAGAGCAATATGTTATCCTATCTTTAAGAAGGCAGAAGTGTTAGCTCAACCACGAAGGAGACCCATTTGCATTTCATTGTAAAAGACACTCATCTGCAAGAAAAAGGAAAACCAGGTCCTTTGCAACTCTGCACCCTTCAGTGGCAATGGACAGATTTCTGAGTGAGTAGAGAAGCTGGCCTGGTGCTGGGGAGGTGGACAGTGAGAGCCCAGGATGAGGGCAGTTCCGTTTATCATGGTTAGTCTCACAGTAGAGCCTCATCCTTATGTTCTGCCCTTGTCCTGTTTGTTTTCATTTGCAGAAACACAGAAGCAGCCCTACACCTATATTAATTATCAGTAACCAGCAGGTGTAATGCATAACGTCAGCTCATCTGCCTTTGCTTAGAAAGCTCTTGTATCACGAAAGTATTTCTGAGCAGTGGCTACTGGTGATGCTTAGCACCAGCAGGCAACCCTGTGTAGGTAGGTTGTCCCATCTGCTCTTAGCCCACTGACTGGCACACCCTGGAAGACAGGGTCCTGCTTGAAACACAAGTATGGATGCAGACCCTGACTCCATGCTTCATGATTATCCATGGCTTAGTCTGGAGGGAGTTGCTGTAGTCCTCTGGAGCTCACGTACCCAATAACAAACTGGAAACAGCATAAAAACCCAACTCAAATGGCTGTCACTAGGGTTTCACTTTTAAGTACATAATGTGAACAGCATATAAGCAATGTGGATGCACATGGGTGTGGCAATACTGTACGTCTTTGAAGGCATTTTTTTATGAAATGAGTTGTTATACTTGATAGAAAACATTTCCTCCAAATACTGTGCACTTTCTTCTGCAAAACTCAGTTTCCCACGTCTTGTCCAAACATAACTCTTGATAAACTCTTTGGACAAAAATTCCAACATCTCTTCAGAAGAGAGACCTAGTTGGACTTTCCCCCGAAGGGCCATCGTCTCGTTCTCTGAGCACAGAAGTGATGGTGTGCTCACAGATGATACAGAGCAGAGACGTGACTGCTTCAGACTGAGAAAAAGAACTAGGGAAGGAGATTCAGGGCTTCCATCTCTTCGGGCAGACAGCGTGTTGAGCAAGCACAGTTTCTCGGTGTCTCCTTGAGGTTTACGTTTCCACTGAGTAGACACGGGGTACTAGAGAGGAGAGGAAAGTGCCCCACTGCGGTGGCCTCGGGCTGCCTTCTTCCCATGCTTCATCTTGAGACCATCTTCCAGTCTGTCCCTTGTGCATGGAAAGCCCACGGCCTCTCTAACATGAGTTTCCAGCTACCTGGCAAGCTTACTTCAAATGCAGATCCCTGGGCCTCACTGCTAAGAATATATTCAGGATACATTAGTTTGACCCCTGGACATGATCCAACTGATGGGTGACAACTAGAAAGTGCTGGCTTAGGGTCACACAGCTCTCGAGGACATGCAGGACTTAGTGCAGCCTAACTCGTCTCACACATCTGACAACCCAAAGTGATGAGCCCTTGCTGAACTCAGCAGCAACAGCATTAAAACCAGACAGGCACCCACATAACCACTGGAGACAGCAATTGGACTGTGCAGCAAAATGCCAATTAATACATTTGCTGACATATAATTGCCTTGCCCAATAAGAGCTCAGACACCAAATCTTTAGTTGCTAACATGAATGTTCTGGGAGTTAATATATCAACACTTAGAAGTTGAGAAAATATCAGTATACACACACACACACACACACACACACACACACACACACACACACACACACACACTCACACACACACTCACATACCACACACACAAATACACACAAATACTAAAATTACAACTATATTTTTTTTCTTTCCAACTAGGATAAGAACAGGAACCAAGACTACATCTATTAATCCCAGACAAAGGGCCCAAAATGAAATGAATTCTTAAATTGACATAAAAACTAAATATGACTGGTCTCCTGAATGAGGTCCAAGCATGGGGGAAAGATGATAGTGGTGAAGCTGGTGGAACTAAAATAATTAGAGAAATTCAATAACTGTGAAATGCCCATCTTCATGGCTTCATTTCACCAAATGAGCCATGGTGGCAGGCCAAGGCATGCTGGAGACTAGGGGACAGGTATACAGAAATTCTCCATGTATTACCTTTGCAAATTTTCTATTCATCTAAAGCTAGGGTGAATTCAAAACTGTTCTCAAAGCATGGCTGGCATTTGGGGACACAGAGGGACTACTGACTCAGAGCAGTGAGGCTTGAAGGACTGCACCCTGACTACAGGCTGGCTCAGCTGCCCCGGGCTCTGTGCCTGGAACAGGGGCCACAGCTCCCTGGGAAGTAATAGTAGTAGTTGCTCTGCAAGATTGTTGTGAAGGAGCAAAAGCATATTAAACGGAAAGGTCTCACCTCTTACTGTGTGGTCCCAGCCAAGACCCATGAAAGCCTGTAGACACCATTTACTATGGTCAGCAAGCCACCTTGGGTGCTTCCTGTGCCAACTGGGATATAAGGGTAGCATAAAGCCACAAAAGGGCAATGCTGATTGTCTTAGTCGCCGTTCTACTGCTCTGAAGAGACACCATGACCAAGGCAACTCTTATGAAAGAAAACATTTAGGTGGGCCCTGGCTTATAGCTTCAGATGTTTAATGCATTATCATCACAGTGGGGAGCACCATGGCACTCATGGTACTAGAACAGCAGCTAAGAGCAGCATCCTGATCCACAGGCTATGATAGTAATGCTGGGCAGCCCACTCCCAGTGACACACTTCCTCTAACAAAGCCCCGCCTCCTAATTCTTCTACTCCTTCTCAAATAGTGTCAGTCCATGATGACTAAGCATTCATATACATGGGCCTATTTGGGGTCATTCTCATTCAAACCACCATAGTGAAAATGGAATGAACCAGGGAAGCGTTCAGTTTGTGTCATAGAGCTATTTAAAAAGAACATCGCATGGGCCAAGCACCCAGTGTGCCTTCGCTGTTACTGTCACTGTCATTAGTAAACACTGATGACTTCAAAGCTACACAAAGACTTCGTATTGACCATCATCTGCCCCTCCAACAGTTTGATGTGCATATCTAAGAATGAGATGATGAACACCCAGCGGGGCTCTGTAACTGGCTCTTTTTCTTCTCTTGGGAAGTCAGAAGTGTAGTGGAAGTTCTGGTTTCTTTAAAAACTCAGTTATGCTATGTAAACATGTTTTTGTTTTAATCCCAGGTGTATGAGGCTACTTTAGTTTGTCCATTGCTGTTAACTATGATTGTCTCTTGTTGTGGAAGAGGCCAGAGGTTTGCCAGCTGCAGACAGTTTAATTCTGAGGACTCTGAGAGGGTATAAATTTGAGAGCCAGGAGAGGACTGGGGAACTCCGAGAAAGAAGGCAGCGTCTGCTCCTCCATGCTGTTGCTGGTTCATCCTTCTGCTGTGTTTGCAGTTTCTGGTTTGCTGGACTGCCAGATATCCTGCCAACTGAGATTGGTATTGCCCCAAAGAATCCAAAGGCCCTAACTAGCCAGAAGTAGTAAAGAGACCTACACCCTGTCTCCCACTAACCTTCTTTCTCTCCTACCTAGCGTTGGGGAATTGGAAGATATTAGGGTAGATAAGAGTTGGAAGGGAGGAGACAGAGGCATAAGAAACCCAAATAAAATAGAGTAAAAAGTAGCCCTAACATAGAAGCCTCCGTGTTTCAACAGTCTGGATTTCACAGACTAAAACACAATAGGAAGAACAGAGTGTTCACTGATTGATGGAACATCCAGGGAAGGCAGCCCCGAGGCTCCACAGCTCTTCTTTGCCTATGCTCTCCTGTAAGAAGGCTTTATTCATGCTCTGGGGTCTTTTCCTGGTGATGAAATAAACCTGTCAGTTACTGTAAGAGGTACATGCCCAGTGATCTAGATCCAGGAGGAAGGGTGGCTTCTTCCTGTAAAGTTAGAACTCAGCTCTAGAGCCCAGTCTTAAAGCCCTAGCAAGGTTCATGACCATCTCAGACCAGCCTTTGCAGTCGGGAGAACGGAGCTCATGATTGCCATGATTCAGTCCACCTGCCCATGCCAGGCACCAGGGGTGCCAGTCAAATTAAAGTCTCCAAGAATAGAGAGTGCCTCCCCTTAAATATGTGTGTGTGTGTGTGTGTGTGTATGACTTCCACACAAAGGTAATGGATGCTATGACTTGAAGCAGGCATATGTTCACTGTAATCATGTGGATTTTTAAATTGATGATCACAGTTGGCCGAGCAGATGTAGAAGCTTCAGGAAAGAAGAAGTCAGACATCCTGCTCGCCTTCTCTTCAACTTGGCTGCTGCATGAATCTGTCTGGGGAGTCAGCCATAGACATGGATGGACCTCTGTGCCCCTGGCCAACACAAGTCCCACTCCATTTACATGTAGTAAGAGCTCATTTTATGCCAAGCATTGCACAAGTTCCCCTATTACAAATTATTTGCACTTTATAAAAACAAGCAGCAGCACCCATGGTGAATTCTCACAATCTCTTCCTTGTTTGTTATTATATGTGTGGGTGTGAAAGGCACATACCCAAAGCACACAACTGGAGGTCAGAGGGAAATGTTTTGGAAATTGGTTCTCGCCTTCATCCAGCATTGGACTCAGGTCACCATGCTTGAGTGGGAAGCATTTTTCTATCTGTTGAGCCATCTTGCCTGCCCAAAATTCTGACATTAAAAAAAAAGCTATATTGTCTTCACACAGCACTGAAAATAAGTGAAAGATGAGGGCAAAGCCCCAAGCAAGACATTTATAATATCTCTACTAAGGCTCAAGACCACTGTGAAAAATAGGAGAGACAAAATATAGGAAGGAGGGCTCCAAAATACCATATATTTTTTTTGTAAAACACAGCTATTGAAACCATGAACTCACAGTATCCATGTGGTCTGCACAACCTCTTGAATGATTAGGCATGGGCACATGTAAGGCACAGGGGCCCTACCCATGCTGTAGGGGCCTTACCCATCCCTCAGTGTTGTAAGGGGCCCTATCCATCAATACTGTAGGGGTCCTATCCCTCAATGTCATAGGGGCCCTATCCCATCCCTCAATGCTATAGGGGCCCTATCCCTCAGTGTTGTAGGGGCCCTATCCATCAGTACTGTAGGGGTCCTATCCCTCAATGCTGTAGGGGCCCTATCCCTCAGTGCTGTAGGGGCCCTATCTATCAATACTGTAGGGGTCCTATCCCTCAATGCCATAGGGGCCCTATCCCATCCCTCAATTCTGTAGGGGCCCTATCCCTCAGTGTTGTAGGGGCCCTATCCATCAGTACTGTAGGGGTCCTATTCCTCAACGCTGTAGGGGCCCTATCCCTCAAGGCTGTAGGAGCCCTATCCATCCCTCAATGCTGTAGGGGCCCTATCCATCCCTCAATACAGTAGGGGCCCTATGCATCCCTCAATGCTGTAGGGGCCCTATCCATCCATCAGTGCTGAATTATTTTCTTACTGCTCAAATCAGGGAAGAGGAGAAGCACAGACTTTGGTTGTGTACCTTCTCTCCCTCATACCTCAAGGTTCCAATGCATAGTTTCAGCTCGTTGGTGGCACTGACCATGGTTAAATGAGATGAGTAGAAAAAAACACAATAGGGATGGGTAGGAAAGCTGGGGGTGTTGATTGGGATGAGAAACAGATAAGAGGGTGCAGAGAAAGGGCAACCAGGATGTGTAGGTCCTTTCACTGAATAGCCCCTGATATTATGTTAAGCCAGTTTCAAGAAGAGACTCCAAAGCCTTCGCTCAGTGTCTTTGTGTAGAGTTGAGTCCTGGTGCTAGGCTGGGCCCAAAGAGGGTAGCTTATGTTATTGGAATGAATTAGCCCCACAACTCCAAGGCTTATCACAACCTCATGGATACTGTGGGATTACTCATACAGTGGGTATATCCACATCTAAGGAAAAGAGTTTTACAGGGGCCTCTGCTTACTAATTCAGTGCTTACCCTGGAAGGGACAGCCATCACTTCTACTTGCAACTCACGGGAAAGTAAGTCAGCAGCCTGGCAGGAAAAATAAAGTGTGTCCCCTCAAGGCAGATCCATAGGATGTGTTTGACACGTGAGACTAAGTACTGTGATTGCCATGCTGCTCAGTCCCCACATAACAGCCAACGTTTGATGAATTGCGAGTCTTTACAAGTGGGGAACTCATCGGAAAAGGATAGATTGATCTCAAATCAGCCCGTAGGCAGGATCTAGAAAAAAAAAACATATTTATTCTTATATCATATTTAAGCTTAAAATGTCTTGGAGGTATGCCTTATTTAAACAATATTAATGAGCCCTTTCTGCTTCTTTCCTTTTCTGGTAACTATTCCCTCAACATAAACTCTTAAATGATCAGTCTCTTTATCACAGGGTGTATTTAGTTATTGACAGAACTGACCAGTCAGAACTATGAGAGACCCACTCTCTCGGTTCTCCCTCTGAACTCCTTATTTTAAACTGAGGTCCAGGAAATGGAATCCAGGACCAGGTGAGCACTCTGACTGAGGTGCACCCCAACTACCCAGGAGCACTTCTGTTTTTTCAGTAGCTGGGGTTTCTCCTTGGCCCTTTAATCTGGGGCCTGCTTCTTTGCAGCTTTCTTTTGGACTTTCTTTGCCAGGGTTCTTTTCAGGCTGGCCCAGCACCTGCTGCTTCACACATTGGAGATGGGCAAAGATGGTCCCCTCAGCCTCCTAAAAAGTATCCTTCCCAGGGCTCCAGGCTGTCATCTCCTCCCATTACTTCCATCTGAATTATGAGAAATTCCTGTCTAAGACCATCTCTGCACCTGCAGGCATACACTCTCACCCCACAGTCTCAAGTCAGGCCACTTACCCAGAAGAAGGGAGAAAGAATTGATTCTGAGAGAAAGCCCAGTGTGTTCCCACAGGGTGGGAGTGTTAAGGAATGGCTCCTGTCAAAGCGGTCAGTGTGTGCCCACATACCTATGCTGTGTGAGGATCCTGACTATCTATGATAATACTAAACCATTATAATATCATTCTAGAAGCATTTATCTTTATGGCCCAAAACTCTCCCACATGTCAAAGGAGCTAATATATCCTCAGAATAAAAATATGAAAGATGATTATGGAAGATTATTGTTCTTAAACATCAGGGCTGTAGAATTTCATCAAGATTATAACTATTCCATGAATTTTTAATCACCCCCTTAAAATCCTGTCAAATACAATGCAAGATCCCCAAACTGAGAAATTATTTTATCAGATAATTGTTTCACTGAGACATCAACCCTTGACACAGTCATCTGTAATGACTCAGGTGCTTTACCTTCAAAAAGCATTCAGGAATCAGAGGCCAGCCATGTCTGGTGCAGAAAACCTATATCTGCGTGTTCTTTGAAGCCCTGGACATGAAGTTATTCAAAACAAGGTCATCACGCTCCAATTTATATTTCTGTTTTTACGTTCTTTCTTGCCTGTGAAACTAATTCTACCTAATCCATCTCCCGTTCAAAAGATAAATACCTCGTGGTTTCCCATGTAGCCAGAAGAGAAGGTGATTTCAATTAATCTCACTAAATATCACCGTGAGTGTGCCATGATTTATTTTCCTCATTCCAAAGGGAGGATTTTCTACATGCCTCTATAAACTGCTATTTGATATTGTGGCTAGCCCCCATTGACAAGTTATGTTTAGAAGAAATGAGAGCAGCAGCCTCCAGAGCTAATGGCTATTTTCAGTGCAATCTGGGATTTGCCCAGCCCACTTGGAGAGCAGGTTTTCTCAGAATCACACTTGAAAAGATGGCATTAGGTATCTTAAATTAGTGTCTGTTGTCCGCTCGATGCCCAGGGCTGGACAGGCATAAGCACTCTTGATTTGTACGTGTATTTTAGGTGAGTGGAGGGCAAAGCACAAATCGTGGTAAGCCTGAATGCCCGGAATATGTTTGAACCCAACATGAATGAACACATTCAAGGATGTCAGTAAATAGCATCAATTTCTTCCCATTTAAAACATGCCTGAGATGTCAGCCCTCATATCATCTGACTCTGGCAACAGGGAAAATAAAAGGCACACTATTGAAGATAGTGTCTCCTCTCTACCGACATAAGGCCCAGAGGTCAAAGAGCCTTTCCCGGTTTTTAAATTCTCCCCCCCAAGTGCCGTGCAGATGGTGAGCCCTAGCTAATTACTATCTGTCTCCAACACCCCAGTGCTTGTCACTGCTGTGCCTCCACACCAGGGGTTCCGATTCCAAGCTCATCAGCCAGGGCAGACATCGGGACCTGCGCATAAGTAATTCAGGCTACTGAGTCGTGCGGGCGAATTCATGAAATGAATTTGTGTAAGCGTCAGTAGGAAATATGAGCACACAGATGGATAATTTATGAGTGGGAGTTTAGCAGATGTTTCCAGAGCCCTCTCAGGCAGATGCCCATCAGGGGATAAAGTCCACTGGCTGAGATCTTCTACTTTCCCGATCTCCCATTTGAAAGCTTGAGTTATTCTATCCTTGTAAGCCTTCCTCTCCACTGGGGCCAAATAGAGGGGTGATGATCTCCGATAATAATCTGCAGAGGGGTTGTCTGTGTTTCTCTAACTTACCCCCACTCTCAAGGAAAGAGTGTCCTCCACCACCACCACCACCACCACCACCACCACCCCACCCCCCCGTTCCACTGTCCCAGGGAAATGATTTCCCTCCCACAGCCAAGTTCCCATATAGGTTGCTTGCCTAACCCAACAACAAACTTGCTTCCAGATACAGAAGGGTCATGTCCAAAGTGAGCCAAGGGGAGTGTCCCCTCCCTCTAAGAGTTTCAACACAGAAGGGAAGGGTGGGCATGTTGTCCAATGAGTGTCATTTGTTTGGGGTCCATCCCTGTCTCTCCTGAAAGGTGCAATGTCAAGAAAAAATTGCCAGAAACCAATTTATCCTTTAGCAAATGGAACAATTGCCGGGGCTGGTATTGCACACTCAGGGATAGCCTGAGCTACAGAGTGAATTCAAGGCCATCTTGTTCAACTGAGACCATCTCAAGGAGCACTTAAGTACATTACATTGGGGCTGGAGAGATGGCTCAGAGGTTAAGAGCACTGACTGCTCTTCCAGAGGTCCTGAGTTCAATTCCCAGCAACCACATGGTGGCTCACAACCATCTATAATGTGATCAAGTGTGCACTGTATACATAATAAATAAATCTTTTTTAAGTACATTACATTAATTACTTAAGTTACATTAAAAACCAAGCTCAGCAGCAGTTTGCCTAACATGTGTGAGGCCCTAAATTTAATCTCTAGGTCTACCAAAAAAAAAAATACACTTACTGACTGAATGCAAATGATAGTCACAAGGTATGAAAGAAAATAGAAAGCTAAAGTTTTTTCTAGTTCTAACTCATGAGCTTCTCACTTTTCGTGGTGGATAAGTACATAAAAATATATTTGATAGTGAAAGTGTAGACTCCAACGTGATGTACCAGAGCTTTGGAATGGCTATTCAAACTCTACAGGTCCACTGAGGTCTAGAGATTTTGGGTCTAGTTAATTCCAGCATGTAGTGTTTTTTTTTTTAAATAGTAAAGTTTATAAATATTTAGAAAAGTATTATTTACCTTTTTTTTTTTTTTTTTTTTTTTTTTTTTTTTTTTGGTCCCTGGGCCTGTTGATGAGATTTTGGGATTGATTGCACTGAGTGAGAAGGGTTTACTCCCTTCCTAAGCCTCATACTAACAGGAGCCCATACAGACAAAGCCACTGGCCACTGTGTCTCAGAAGTTCACTGCCTCCTTCATCAGAGTTGATGCTCAACTTCAGACTCCCAGCTGGAACTCACAATCCCTCATCAGGAAATTCCCACCCAGCCCTCATATGTTTTGCCTATATGTGACCCCTTTCTGTTTCCAGACAAAGCTTAAGGATGAATAGAGCAGCCCCATACACGGACCCACCCCATCCACAGCTCGGAGTGAGGTAGGTGTACTTCCTCATGGACCCCTGAGACCATCTCTCCTCTTTCTTCCTCAAGCCTTGGGTCACTAAAGATGCAACTGAGCAACTATCCTTGTCATCTCTTAGGAAGAGGCCACGCCTTGTCAGTCAGTGAGAACCATGGCCTCCAGCTTTCATTTCAGTTCATCTTATCCTGTTGGTGCCTCCAGCAACCATGGAGGTATTCTGTCTAAACTACTCTCCTTTCAGACTCATGGCCTGAATTCCACACATGCCAGCACCTTCCTGTAGCCAGCCTCAGCCACGCACTCATAGCTTGGCCATATAAAACAAAGCAAGCACTTCGCCTCCATCTTCTGACCACATGGGAGGCTGCCTCCCTGCCAGCTCCTATGAGTCTCTCCACGGAGCAGAGTTCTGACCCATCCATGCTGCTGTTCCATGGCTGCCTGGCCCCTGTCCTCACTCCCCTTCTTGTCTCGCTTGGCCTCATCTCTCCATCCTTTAATCACTCTCCAACTCTTTTGTACCTTCCTGGCAAGACCACACTGCCTCTGTGATAGTCGACCTGGTGGGCTGAGCACAGCACCCTTGTACTTCCTCTTTTTCCTCTTCTGTTGTTCTTCACATCCTGGCTTCTTGGCGCTCAGCTTCTGAAAGTAACATGTGTCTCCCTAGATTGGCCCCAAGTCAGACTCTTTGGATTTCCCTTCCCTCTGTCAAGAGCAGACCTCACTCATCTACTCTTTCTGCTTTATCTGGCCTAGCCCTTCACCCTTCAGGTCTCTGCTTTGGCATCTTTCTCATCTTCCGTTTCCTTTCTTTTGAATTTTATTGAGTTGAAATTTACAAAGAGCAAGTCAATGACACATGGTCCATTCCTGAGGTGGTACCATCCTGAGCATCCCAGTTCCAAAAACAGTTCATTATCACAACAACAAATCCCAGGCACAATGAGCAGTCAATCCCAAGCTGGCTGTCACTCCTTCACTGACATTCTTATCCAAGGCCAGCTGACCAAAGTGTTTGAGGACTTATCTCTGAAAGGTTTTCTGTGTTCCACTGTCTGTGTCTACCACTGTACTAGTAACAGAATGCTTTAAGTACTATAGTTGACAGTACATTTTGAGATCCAATACAGAGACATATACAGCACTGCTTTGGGTATAGACTTAGTCCCCTGTGGGTTCACATGACTTCTGGGATTGCTTCTCTATTTGTGTTTAAAAAAAAAACACATGATGGAGTTAACACTGAGTCTGTAGCAGTTCATCTGTGGTGGTATGGACATTCAATAATACTGATGCTTTCAACATACATACACCAGCTATATTTCTATCCATCTGTACGTCATTAATTTTATTTCCTCAGTATTATGTAGTTTACAGTGTACACACCCTCCATCTCCTCAAGCCAGTAAGTATCCTTAGATGTTACTATTATACATGGGATGATTTTCTTCCTTTCCTTCTAGATTGTTACAGTTGATATGTAGAAAGGTAACCAATTTCTTAGTTGACTTTATTTCCTGGACTGTTGGTATAAAAGTAATTATACTTTTATAGTAATTGTCTGGTGTCTTCTGTCTGGGGGCTTCCCGTATGAGCCCCCACTTGAGATTGCCTCTTCCATTGTGATCTACACCCCCTTGACTCCATGTTCTGGGCTAATTTCTATGGCTATGAGCTCCACTAGTAAGGTGAATAGAACTGTCAAGTCTTCTCCTCCTTGTTGCTATTACAGAAAAGGTCTTCAGTTTTCAATAGAGTGTAACATTCATTAGATTATCTGTTTCTATGGTGCCCCGCAACTCAAATCTCTAACCTGACAATACAGAAGAGCAATGGTAAGGGTTCAAGGGCGTTGATGCTGAGTTCAAGCTGCTGCTGTTCAAACATGAGCTCCACTAGATAGTTCCAGTTTTCTTTTCCAAGACTGTTTCTTTATCTGAAACAGGGCAAGAGGAATGACAACGTCTAATTGAATCTGTCAAGAAAAAATTAGAATAATAGAAACTATAACAGATATTACAGCCACAGGAGTCCATCATGGGCACGTTCTAGTTGGGAACAGAAGACACCAGGGTTTGCCATAGTTTCTTGATGACACAATGAGGCCTTGGCATCCAGAAGTCTAAACTACAAGTGCAAAGGAGTTAACAATGCTTTCTTAAACTGAGGGGGGCGGTTTCTGTTTTTATAAGTAGACTGCCAAGGTGAAATTTCAGGGAAAGAAGGAAAGGGAAACAAAATGAATTTAGCAGAAAAGCCAATGATTAAAAGAAGGACGCTGGGGTAAAAGTAGAAAACAGTTGATCTGTTCACCCATTTTTTTTTTTTTTGCTTCTAAAAGAATGTAGTAAGCCTTTCCATTAAAGACTGAAGAAAAGGTACAACCCATTTATGCTGTCAGTGGCAACCATTATTTCAATCCCATGGCCTCTGGCAAGCAGGCAGTGTTTTTATTAGGGAAGTTCATCACTGTTGCTTACTCAATAATTAGATAACCTCTGTGGCTGTCTATTGTAATCATTCCTAGGAGCTATCCCTTACTGTGTCTCCACATATGTCACTAGCATTCATAAACCATAAATCAGTACAATATTGCTTTCATTGGGGTTTTAAGCCATTAGTGTTAATCAATATGAAAACGGAAAGATTGATGTCCTTAGGTTTCTTCCTTCTGTGTACAATAAAGATATCACCTCTATTTGAATTGGATTATCATCTTCTGAGGCCTCTCATTAAGATGAATTGGCAGTTACATGTAGATCATTGTCATACTTACCATCACCACCCCTCACCACCACCATCACCACCACCATTATCACCACCACCACCACCACCACCACCACCACTACCACCACCATTATCACCACCACCACCACCACCACCATTATCAACAACACCATTATCACCACCACCAATATCACCACCACCATTATAACCACCACCACCACCATTATCCTCACCACCATTGCCACTACCACCATTATCATCACTACCACCACCACCATCACTACCTACTGTTTCTACAAATCTTACTTTTCATAACACCATATGGGCCTTTGAGCACAACTGAATTTAGAGTTTATAATTCTTAGATAATTCCATATTAGAAATGTCTCAAGAGAAATTGATTTGAGTAGCTGTAAAAGACCCTTTCTCTAAGCTGGTAGCTGTACTTTAGGCACAGTGTCTAACATTACCATAATGCAAGCTCTTTTGAATGAAAATATGCACAAGAGTATAGAGAGATGCACTAGCAGCTTCCCATACCCCAGGCTCTAGCCTAAGCCACAGTACTGAGGAAGATACTGTTATCTGCTACCGACACTAATGTCCAGCAGATAACAGTTACCCTTCACACCCTCCTGGAGTGAGCAGAATGGGTTTCCTAAGCATTTCCCCATCCCTTTTCCCTTCCTGCCTAGAAGCTTCCCTGAAATCCCTGTGTGCTGTGGAAGAAGATGATTTCACTCTTAGCTTTCATAATGGATGTACTAGTCTAAATAGGTCTTAGAGGCTCTCATATGACTCACACCTTGACAAAAGTGCATGAGGTACTTGCGTAGAGAGATGAATCAGTGGTTAAGAGCAAGTATTGCTCCAGCAATGAACACAAATTGGGTTCCTAGTATGTAGATGACTCCTATTACTCCTGTAACTCAAGCTCCTGGAAATCTAAGACCCTCTAATGGCCCTCATGAGGACCTGTATTCATGTGTAGATCCACACATAGATACAGTCCCACACACATGGTTAAGTACACAAGCAATCTTTAAATTAATATAAAGTCCCATCTTCAGAGATCATGAGTAGTTTTCTTGTATGTTAGAAGAAGAATCTTTTCTTCTTTCAGTGGATACCAGGCAACTTCCACAGCCACCTTGACAGCAAGGAAGACACTCAGGGTAGAAGATAGACATGAAGCAAAAGTGAGGCGTGAGTGATTAGCACTGTGAAGTAAGAGGGCCCAAGCCAGGTCATGGATGACTAGTCCTCAGAAGCCACCAGGAAGAGGGAGGACATGAGAGACCTCCCTGTGAAGCTACCCAGAGGTCAGGAGACATGAGTGACTAGGGACTAAGTGTCTGAAGCAATGTGTCTTTGCTGTCTCACTATTTTGAGGCAGGGGTTTTTAATCACTGCAGTCAAAGTGCCTTTGGCCATAACCTAAACCCATACAATTGTCATTGTCCTACTGAGTCTCTGATATACACATTTCAGCCTTCCTCTCAGAGTACAGACCTTATTCAGTCAACAATGAATATTAAACCCAATTCGAACTTTGTGCCCTCCTTGAAGTTTTCCTCAAGCCTTCAGGAATTACTGGCTCCCTTCAGTTTTTGAGATATGCTCATGATAGTCATTAATTTGAAGATTTCCAGTAAGTATCCATGAATGAATCAATGGATGAAGAGGCACATAAGCAAACCACTGCCTGCAGATAGCCACGGTCTCCACATTTTTTTTCACATGGGCCTTCTTGTATTTATCTACTAAAATATCAAAATCTTCCTGGTAATGCCTCCCTTCTGTCATTTAAAATACAAGATCCAGGCTGGAGAGGTAGATCAGCAGATAAAAGAGCCCATAGCTCTTCCAGAAGGTTGGGGTTCTGTTTCCAGCACTCATAGTCTGTGTGTCTGTGTGTGTGTGTGTGTGTGTGTGTGTGTGTGTGTGTGTGTGTGTGTGTGTAATTTTTAAAGGATTTTGGACTTTAATTGGGCCTCTCTGGTCTTCCAATATAGTGAACAGAGCACAACTGAAACTTTCTCAGGCCAGCACAGAAGATAAGGAGTTGACCAAGTCCCCAAAGCCCTTATTAATCTCCCGGCTGTGTCATACTATGATTCTATAACCACTGCTAAAATTTAGTTGTGAATATATATTTTTAACAAGAGATGTAAATTACCTCGATGTAGAACCCTATCACATGCAAATATAGAAGGATTTAAGAGCCTGACTCAGGTCATAAATTCTCAAAGACAAATGACAAGTCTGACAACTCTTGCTAAAAAGAAATTCAAAATAAGTATAAAATCTTGCTAGTAATGATAACTATCAAAGTGTGTGTGTTGTGCATGCATGTGTAAAATTGGCATTTGAGGCCATTAAGTGCTTCGATGTTTATGAGATGTTAGAACGGAGGACAATGCTCCTGAATGCTGATGACTAAAATTGCATGCATTTACCCAGAACTGAGTTCATAAAATTAATTTATTAAGCAGAATATGGAATGGCAGATTCCCATCATGAAGTGATACTCTGATCTAGAAGTTAAACTTGAGAAAGTCTGGTCCAAATGTAACATGCTTCAAACAAAACACAGTCATGAGCCCCCCTGGACCTCAGCATTTCCCATCTGGTTCTTATTAGCATTTCTTGATAACAAGCCATTAGACTGTGACCTAATCTTGTGTGTGCAATGTCTCCATTTAATACTTGCATGACATAACAGAAGATGGGACCTGGTTTGGGGAAATCATTGGTAAAGGGCTTGCTTTGCAAGCATGAGGATCTGAGTTTGGTCTCTAGAACCCACATTAAAAAGCTAGGCATAGTGGCACACATTTTCACTCCCAGCCCTGTGAGGCAAAGACAGAGTGAAGCCCTGGGGCCCTCTGGCAGGTCATCCTAGCCTAATCAAGAGTTTCAAGACAGTGATAAACCCTATCTCAAAACTTAAGATGCACAGCATGTGAAGAGTCGCCCCTCTGATCATTCTCTGGAGTCCACTTGGAACACACACACGTGAATACACAGGAACATACACACGGAGACAAAGGGACTTAGCAATATGGAAATCCAGGTAGATAAGGTTTCAATGTAATTGGATCATTGGCGGCTGACGCATCTAATCCTTATTTGTCTATTTCAACACCCCAGGCTCCTAACCACTACACATTCTGGACCTAGTAAGCACAGGCAGCCTATAACTCTTGTTGCCAAGGCCAAATGCAAGCTTCTGGTTCACACTTTATTTCTCTTACTTTTCTTACCATAATCAGACATTTTCAATTAGAATGGCCTCTTCAATCACCTGCTATTACTGAATTGCTGTACTTCATGCAAACTCTATCCAGTCTATCAGCCTTGACTTTGTCATTCACCCATTCCCCATCCCCATGAGTGCTGTATGACTACAGTGGGAAGTAAAGCAGATAAAGCATTGCTGCAGACCTCTAGAGAGTTGGGATTCAGAAGAGAAATGATGGGTAGACTCATTAGAAAGACATTGCCTAAAATGTCAGGAGCTAGACCACTGGATGATGGAAGAGGCTTACCAACATGGACCATGGGATGGTGGAAGAGGCTTACCAACATGGACCATTGGATGATGGAGGAGGCTTACCCACCTGGACCATGAGATGGTAGAAGAGGTTTACCCATGTGGACCATGGGATGGTGGAGGAGGCTTACCCATGTGGACCACTGGGTGGTAGAGGAGGCTAACCTATGTACAGATCCACAGGATGAGATTCTAATAAGTGTGCTTCTGCCTGAGTTGAGATTTGAAAAGAATGAGGATTAACTGGATAAGGGTATTGTGGCTGGGTTTGGGAATGCAGGTTATAGATAGATGGAAGGAATAACGTGAGAAGCCAAAAATACTATGGTGAGTTCTTTCGATGACAAATAGTTAATCATCTGGTGCAGGCTCTGGCTATGAGAACTGAGGAACTTAGAAGTGTTTGCTTCTGTCCATAAAGAGCCATCAGGAAAGCAGTGGGGTGCTGCTGGGAAGGGCATGCAACCTTGCCTTTCTGGGATCCCTCGCCGCCCCCCTCTCTGCCCCCTCTCTCCTTCCCTCCCCCTCCCCTGCTCTCTCTCTTAGATGCGTATATGTATTCCCACATCACCTGCCGGAAACCTCTCGTGTCTTCCTTGCAGTGTACTTCCCTGGAAGTACAAGTAGATCCTGGAAACCTCCTTCCTGTGCTCTCTGCACCCATGCACCCCTATGCCCACTGTACCCCTGTGCCCCCTGTGCCCTTGCACCTCCTGCACCTCTGTGCCCCCTGCAGTTCTTGCAGCATCCTCTTCCAGCTTCTTCTTGTATGAGGAAGCAGGGTGAGTAGACTATGACCATAACAGAAACAAAATATGTGAGCATCCCCAGTGCATTCTGGACAGCAGAGCTATTAACGACATCTCTAATAACCCCATTCAAAAATCTCTTTGTCTGAAAATCATCTTTGGTTTCCTAATTGTAAAGTATGACCACAGAGAGATAAGCTGGTTTTCCAGCATTCTGAAGAAGAAACCCAATTAGGAGCCAAACATTAGTATACACCACGGAAATACCACAAAGTGGTCATGCTGTCTACACAATCCAGATCCCTTGGTGCCAGGAGTCTTGGGGATCTCCAGGGACACAGCTGTGTATGCTACTTCACTCTGATAGATAAACAAGCCATCCTGGGTCTCTGAGGAGTGGGTAAACCACTAGACAACACCCCGTCCACACAGCTTTGCACTGTTTCACCTTGTATGTGGTTAGAACCATATGTCTGGCATTGGTAATACTGTGGTCTGAAATTCTTTCTGTTGTTAAGACATCACCTGATGCAAGGAGAACAGGAAACACCCAAGACACTTGGTGTGAAGCCTGCGGCTCCTCTTACATGTGTCCTTTAGGAAACACTGATGGTTAGCACAGACAACTGAGACCTAGAATCGCCTAAGAGATGCCTCCGGGCACACCTGGGATGGGTTAGTTAGCTCCTAGGCATTCCTGTGAGGGATTATCTTAAGTGTAGTTAATTTAAGGGGTGGGGAAGACACACTCTAAGTGTAGGCGATGTCATTCCCCAGGCTGGGTTCCTGGCCTGGATATAAAGAAGACAGAGAATTGAAAGGAGAAAGCTAACTGAACAGACACCAGGACTTTATCCCTCCAAGCCTCCTGACTGTAGAGGTAGCACAACCTGGCCCCTCGAGCTGATGCCCCCTACTATGTATGAATTGTGACCTATACCAAAACCTTTCCCACTTAACTTTCTTTTGTCAGGGTATTTTATCACAACAATAGAAAAACTACTTTTCACTGAAATAAAGGCTTTTTGTTCATAGGGCAGAGAAGTGCCCGATACCAATACACCTGCCTGAATGATCAGAGATTACTTGGGATAGGAAGAGGGGAGGAAAGGCACCAGACACTGGCTCAGCCACTTGTGCGCATAGAGAATCTCCTGGGTATGAGTCCTTACTTATATGAGCATCTCAGCAGATTTGGTACCCCCCAAACAACTGAGAAAAAAAACCCTGATTAAGATGAATCTTCAGTGACGGGGGGTGGGGGGTGGGCAGGGGGAGGCGGAGGAGAAAGGGGGGAGGATCTGTTTCCGTGGAGGAAAGTGGGTATGCACATGCTGTCTCCCTTCAGATGAGTCTAACGCTAACTGCTCATTCAAGTGTGAATCTCCTCCATCTGACACCATGAAAGTTGCTTTTTGATGTACCTGCAACTTTTGTGGTTTTACTAACCCTGCAAAGTAGGGCTTGCTGCCTCCAGCACACGGTACGAGCTGTTTATCGCTTGGCTGTACAGATGCTGCTGGAGGATGCCCTGAACTATCACAGAGTTATCTTTGGGTGGCACGAGCTTGCCAAGTGCAGCTCCCAAACGCACGGTCTGAGAAGCACTTTGCAACGTGTAGTTAGGGATTTCGCACACATCCCAGGCTTAATGAGACTGGGCTAAAATAGAAGCTTTGCTGCACCCTTTTGTCAATATCTAAACGGGGATGTTTATCTCCTGGCTGGTGGCTTATTTCACGGTATATACAATTGCGGTGTTTTATTACCGGTAACAAACCTCAACATCTCTCACAATGTGCAAAATTGCAGTCAGCAATTCTTCTCAGGATGGAAATGTGCCCCAAAGTAAATAGCACCTAGTTTGTCCTCAGTGTTCATCTTGCATTCCTTGGGGACACAAACAGATGCACACATTATAATAACCACTTCTAGCCTTTGGTTTGTGCTGAGCTAATTCTAGAGATATTGAAAAGTTTACAGGTTTTCAAGGAGCTGTCTGTCACATATATGTCAAGAGGGTAAATGGAGGAATGGAGATTAATCTGGGATCTGGGTGCCTGAGGAATCCTAGCAAAGCCTCTTTATCTTTCTATGCTGCATTTTTTTACCTTTAAAATTGAACAAAATAGGAACTGCATGTGGTGGCTCATACCTGTCACTCTGGTGCTTGGAAGAAAAAAGGGCAGTAGGACCGTCCTGCACTGCCCTACAAGTTCCAGCCACATTAGTAAGTCCCAGGCGAGTGAGGCCACACAGTGAAATTCTGCCCCATAAAAACGTTGGCTACTGAGGGGGACCTCTTTCCACTGAATATGATGCTAGGGTATCAAGTCTCTTCTTGGTAGTCTGCTATCCTTCCTCCGAGTGCCATCGGGCCTCCCCATCAAGGGGACATGGCCAAATATGGGGCGCCAAAATTCCTGTGAAAGTCAGTCCCCACTCTCCTCTTAACTGTGGAGAATGCTCTGTCCCTTGGTAGGGAAGGGGAATGGGGTGAAAGCGGGAGGGAGGGAGGAGCGGGAGGATGCATGGGATGGGATAGCAAATGAGATGTAATATGAATTATTTTATTTTTCAATAATGAAAAAAAATTGGCTACCAGATCTTGAATCACTGGGTGTTCTGTGTGGGCCTGGAGAGTGACCTATAGTAGCAGTGGGTTTTGTTTTGAATGAGTGAATTTACTAAGTAAATAGCAAGTAAATGCAAAAGAGTAAATAGCAAGTAACAGAAACAGCAGCCAAATACCAAAGTCAAGTCATGGATATACAGCACAGGAGTGGACTGATTGGCAAAAGAGATGATGGTGAAGTCACCAAATCGGGGCTTACAACAGTCAGAATAAATTGATGGAAGTTGGGGGGGGGGGACAGCCGCATTCCTGACTCGGAGTTTTTGCTGCAAGGCTGAGCTCCCGGTGGCTGAACATTCAGCTTTCTGTTCCACTGGGACTTTCAATGGTGTGGGATAAAGAATAACATCTATTGGAAATGATTCGCTCTCCAGATCTTCTCAAGGACCTGGGCATTTCTGGTGCTCTCCTTTCTCCTTACCATAGAGTTGGGGGTCCAGCTCAGCCCCAGACAAGGCACTTATGAGAACAGTTTTAGATAAACATTCTTAGGTTTGAAATCAAGGATCAACTCTGTTCCCAGACCCAGCTTGTCAGAGAGCTCAAACATCAAATTACAATCTACCAATACATCCAAAAGACATGGACTTGTGCCTCATGCCTGTGTGTACCGCAGCGATGCTCACAATAGCTAAGATGTGGGATCAACCAAACCAATCTATTGATAGATATGACACATCTATCAATGGGATACTGTTCATCCAGAAAAAAATAATGAAGTTCTGTGATTAGCAGCAATCTGAGTGGAAATAAGGACATTGTATTTAGTGTAGTAAGCCAGCCAAAGAAAGGTGAGCATAGTACGTGCCCCTTTATGTTTAAAAAGCTGATGTCGTAAGAGGGCAGAATAGGGCTCGCTGGAGATTGGCTAATGAGAACCAAAATGCAGTTAGATGGAAGAGCTAAGCCCTGCAATTGTAAAGCACAGTGGAATGGCTGTCATTACACAGCCCTAGAGCAGGGGAGAGGAAAGATTCTTCACAAAAATAAATACTAAACGTGTAGGTGTACGGTTATTGTGTAGTTTAAATTCTGACTTCCTGTCTAAATGTTGTGTGAACTCTGGTCCCGAATTGTGCCCCGGTTATGTCAATAAAGCAGCTTACAGCCAATTGATGAGCAAGGGAGAAAATAGGGCTGGGCTTCCTGTCAACCAGGGGAGGAAGAGTTAGGTGATGAAGTAAGGGATTCAGCCACAGGTAGAGGTCCAAAAAAAGATCAAGAGGAAGGAGCTAGAGCCAAGAAAAGCTACAAAGCGCAAGTATCACAGGGATGTTTCCTTGGAGTAAGACAAAATAGCACAGAGGGTTAAGAACAGACTTAAACTGCTCAAATTGTGTTGTGAAGCCATATAAACAAATACAAAAGAGTCTCAATTATTTGTGTGATAGCCGGGTTAAGAAATAAGCTAAAAGAAACAATATAAATATTTGAGGAGAAGGGAACACTAACTGCCTTTATTATTGACATCTATACAAGCATGTCAACTCCACACAGTACACTGTCCACAACACAGTCATTATCAATTTTAGTTATATACCCTTTGGGCCTGGGAGCTAGCTCTGTGGGTAAAGCCCTTGTCACATAGGCAAGAGGACCTAAGTTTGCACCCCCAGAAATCATCATGCATTCCAACTGAATACTCCCTTGAAGCTTGCAGGTGAGTTAGCATGACATACACAGCAGACAACCAACAAAGAAAGCCTGCCTCAAACAAGGTAAAACTAGGATCAGCACTCAAGATTGTCCTCAAAACTACACACATACACACACACACACACACACACACACACACACACACACACCAGGATTAATTCCATACACTGTGTACCAGCCCTCAATGTCAATTTTGTGGATGTGTTTCTTCTTTGAACCTTTATTGACAGGTCATAATTTCATACAGGATGAAGAGGGAAAGAATGGGCATTAGCCAGAGGAAGGAGGAGAAAGAAAAGGTGATCAATAAAGAGGCGTTTTCTGACTGATTCATAAGGTGCCTTTTTCTTTCTTTGTGGTCTTCCTTCGGGGAACTCTCCGTCCCTGCAGGCTCAATAAACTCTGTCCAACTGCTATAACCAAGCTTAATAAAGAGATAGGAGATTCTCTTTTTATTATTTTTGGCCAGGGATACTCCAGTTTAAACTAATTACCAGGAAGCCCAAGGTGCTCGTTCAGTCAGTTTTATATGTAACACTAACACTTCTGCTTTCAATTGGGATGAAATTTAAAGTGTCTGGGTTTGAGGGAGAAGGGCTAGGTACTCGTTTTCAGCTGAGTTCATACCAAAGTGATTAGAGTGAATACCATCCACTGTCTCCCGGGACCCTGTCCCCTTATGGTCTAGTCAGGGTTTCTCATAATCAAAACCTCACATCCCAGTGAAGCCTGGGTGAGCTGTGGTCTCCCAAACATGACAAGCGAGGGGGACTCTACTCTGAAACAGTTGCATGGAACCTTGGTGACATCAGAGTGACACGAAGCCAGTGGTGCCAACCACATGGCTCACCTTCCCTCTCCTCTCTCAGACACTCTCACTTGTTCCATTCCATGCCAAATCATCTTGCCCCTTCTAGGGTGACTTTGTGGTCATCGTTCCATGTTCTGTAAATGGCTACAGCTAAAAGGATGGTATCTCCGTATCTCTCTAAGCCAATTCACTACATTTTTTTTCTCCTTGGTAGTTCTCTGGTAGTGCCTTGCCCCGCGCCCACTTTTACAATGCTCTGCTCAAGGTCTGGGCTCGGGAAGAGGGCCTCCTAACCAGGAAGGATGTGGGCGCAGTGATGGGCATTCCCACAAAGATTGGAGAGGTATCACCCCACAATAAAGGATGGAGGACAGGTAGCCACAGGGTTATGCAGTCTTGCCATCCAGGCTCTGATTCCCTGTCCAGTAGGGTACAGTGCACAAGCATGACCAGTGGGTCCTGAGGAGAAAACTGGGGGCAGGAACAGCCAAGGTTAAAAAAATACCTCAGAGAGCCATAAGCACAATGAGAAACAACATATTTCTTGGGAGACAGCTTCAGGGAGAGAGCTAGTGTAACTGGGAGGGAACAAAGGCTACTTAAGCCTCTGGGGGTGGATAGGGGCTTTCAGAGTGAGTACACATCATTGGCCGTGTCCCAGGTGCTGGGGATGCCTCCTTTGCGTGAGGAGGAATTCCACTTGCCGGCTATGACCTTAAAAGGGAAAAGGAAGTTTAACCTGGCTACCAGCCTAAGTGACCTCCTCCAGGGGGAAAAGGATGATGGCTCAGGGAGGGCTACACACACCATGACGTGACACGCAGGCCTGGGGCAGGAAGAGAGTGCTCCTACCCTTACAAGTCTCAGGATGAGATTGCTGCTTCCCAGGATTTGGACACCACTCTTAACTCCACCCGCCATCCCCTGGCTTCCCAGCCCCACACTGCAGCCACCCCACCCTCGTGGCCTCCCAGCCCCACACAGATAATACACTGGTGCTTACACTGTGTTTCCATCCACTCAATGTTCGGCCTGCACCTGAGACCCTGAACAGTCACATAGAACAGGCATCTTCAAGGAAGAGGAAAGCTCAAGCCTAGTGAGACCACAGAGCAACTTCTTCATAAAGCATTAGTCACTTCTGAATCATTGAGACCACGATACAGTAGAAACAAGAAGAAAAAATGCTTTTGGCTCTCAGTTTCAGAGAGATGACAGTCTACCATTGCAGAGAAGGCATGAGCATACGAGTGGATGGCGGAGAGACCTCTCAAATCACGGAGAACCAGGCCATGAGCAAGAACACGAACAAGGCTATAACCTTCAAAAGGCCACCACCAGTGGCCTACCTAAACCAATGGCCCCACCTCTTAAAGGTCCCAAGCTACCCAAAGTACTACCAATTAGGGAACAGGCATTCCCAGTGTCAGCCTGTGGGAGACAGTGTATATTCAAGCCACAACATACTCAGTTCTTTAAAACCTGTGACTTCTTCTTGGTCGCTGGAATCTCTGTTTTAGCCTTTTCTCCTGCTACCTTGATCACTGCTAGCAGGGCTATACTGTGGTTCTCTGCCACATTTTTTAAAAATTTAAGTATTTACTAAGCATTGCCATGGGGCCAAAGATTTAGGTTTCGTTTTAATTATTCCATGTGATGAATGTTGGCCTGTATGTGTGTGTATGCATCATGTGAGTGTTTAGTGTCTGCAGGGACCAGAAGAGGAAGCAGGACGTCCTGAAACTGGACTTACAGATGGCTGTGAGCCGCACTGTGGGGTGTCTGGAGAGGAATCCAAGTCCTCTGCAGAAGCATCCAGCGTTCTTCACCACCGCTGAGCCATCTCTTCAGCCCCAGGGTTGAGGATTTAAACTGAACAAAACAAATGTGTTTTCTGACCTCACGCCGTTCACACCGTTAGCCCAACTAACAAAACAAGAAAAGAAAACCAATTACAGTGTGTCACCCAACATTCACACCTCTAAGAGATCCCCAGCTCGCATCTTTAGAAGCCTTGTTGAGTTATGACTGACAAGCATTTTGTGTGTATGCTGTGCACAATTGGAGGAGTTTGGCTATTGGCAAACCTCTGTGAGACCCGCATCAGCATCAGCCCAATAGACACACCCAGCGCCTCCCAGGGGTTTTGCACGTAAGAGCTGTTGACATGATGTCCTCCTTTTGGAATCCTGCATTCACCACATTGTGTTGTCATATGTAAAGCATGGTGCTGCACAGTGGGCTCCAGGACTTGCCAGCATGGGTGGAGCCATTGCAACGTCTCTTATTCGGCAACCTTTGAAAGAGCGCCACCCCTATCTACAGTTTGACATTTTAGTGAGGTTTGTCTCTGGATTTCTGCTTGGCTCCTCAAATAACTGGTGACTAATTAAGAAGGTACCAGGTCTCTGCATCTCTAACAAAGCTTGATAACAGCCCATTCGAGCACAGGAGCGGTGAAAGAAAAAAGGTGAGCGTGGTACTCACAGATGGTAGGTACCCACAGCTCTGCGCGCGCTCACACACACATGCGACCCTGGGTGTCTTCCTTGATTTCTCTATACCTTTATTTGTTGAAACAGGGATCTCGCACTGAACCTAAAGGTCATTGATTGGACTAGAGTTGCCGGACAAGGGGCTTTAGGGATCTTTATGTTTCTCCTGCCCTCCCATTGACACTATAAGCAAATACCATACCAGGTATGAGTGACGGGGGTCACAACTCAAGCCCCCATGCAATTGCAGTAAGCATTTTACTGACTGAGGCACCGCCCAGCCCTGGTTTTCCATTTCCTATCTGGAGCCTAACATTTTCATTTAGAGAATGTTACCCATCTGTCCTCTCAGACATCCGTCAATCAATCCTGTAGCACTTGCAGGCTTATGATAGGCCGGTAGGAACTGCATTCTTGAAGAGTGAAAACATTCTGGAACTAAAGGCACAGCTTTCCTTCAAGACTGAGCAATGTAGCGATGGCAGGAGAGAGCAAGTGTCCAAAGAAAGCAAATACTCCTGAGGGTGGGTGGGTCGCCGCTCATCCTAGCCTACTGGAAACATGTTGAATTAGCACCAAGATGAAGCAAGCTTCCATCTCCTTCTGCTAAAGAGCTTGCAGGTAAGTTGGGCTTTATAGCACATCGTGTTGTTTCCAACGATGCCTTACTTTTTATTAATGCCACTTGATCATGACCTATGGTAATTAACTTACCCTTTGGATCAGACTTAATTTTAATTAAACAACCCTCTGCTTCTTGCCAGGGTAAATGTTTGTTTCTTCTGCAATCCTTATCGCAAGGCTATTCTGCAGCACCTTATAGATTTTCTGAGAAATTGCTTTATCAATTTTTCCCCTACAGCCATACACCGAATCTGCCTTTTATCTCTAGCTGCTGCTTTAAATTAATTTTCTATTTTCTCAAATTCTTTCTGTTTGGCTAGTTAATCCAGACATTAAATATTCTCACCTCCCAATTAACAGTGAACCTCAGTTACGGTTGGTTCCACGGCTATAAAATAGGCCTTGCTGGGTTTCATATTTGTCTTACCTTAATGGTCAACTATGTTTGGTGTACAATTTCTTTTTCTCTAAACACCAGCTCTCCTTACTCAACTGGGATCTAAAGCTCAAGCCGTGCTCCTTGTGTGTCCTGCATTGCCAGCAATAAAGATTTCACTGTCAACACGCAGCTGAAAAATTTGTAGGTTCTTTATTACTAGTGATGGCGGACTGTGAGGCAGGAAAAAAAACCACAGTTTGGCGGTCACTCACAGCTTGAATATGCAAGATTGGCATTTAGAAAAATTATCTGGTGACTTCCTAAACCAAGAAAATGTGTAGATAAAAGTCTTAGAATGATTGCGAATGTTCCTAAGTGACTTTGGGTAGCATTGCATGGCATGGGTTTGGTTGAGCGTCCCACCAAAAGAGTTAAATGCATACACAGTGCAGGTGGTCTCCTCTGAGATCAGTTACCTACATAATTCAAGTTAAGTGAATGTGAAGGGGGATGGAGCTGCCTTCCCCTTTGAAAAGGACATACACTGTTTTGTTCTAGGAGCACACTGTTAAAATTGCGTAGTGTTGTACAGTGTCATGCGCCTGTAATCTCAGCACTCAGGGAGGCAGAGGCAGGCAAATCTCTGAGTTCAAGTTCAGCCTGGTCTACAAAGTGAGTTCAGGACAGCCAGAGCTACACAGAGAAACCCTGTCTTGAAAAACCAAAAAGGAAAGAATAGAAAAGAAAAGAAAAGAAACATTGCATAGATGACTCCATGATAAACGTGCTTACAACACAAGAGTTAGGAACTCCACAGTTTATATAACTGTCAAGTGGGCATCCCCCATAATTCTAAGTGTCAAAATGGAATCTCTGGGGCGAGCTGCCCTGTGATTCTAGCCCTACATGTGAGCTGTGGGTTTGATGGAAAGACCTCGCTTCAGTGAACAAGGTAGGGAGCGATCAAGAAAGATTTCACACACCAGCCTAATGTTTCCCACAAGCACAAGCACTCAGGTGCACATAGACCTACACATACACATGCGCCTATACAGATCACACACACACACACGTACACGTGAAAGAAACAATTAAATAGGAAGGAAGAAATGCTGATGTGCAACGGTTTGACCAGGAATGAAACACGCGGTGATGAGAAGGGAGGAGGAAGAATCAGGCAAACCCAAGTGCGTATGAAGATGCCACACAGAAACCTGCTGCTGTCTTGTTGTACTCCAACGCAAACCTGAGTGCTTTCCACATGAGAAGGCTCTCAGTTCTGTGAAGCTAAGCTGTGGTGGAATTCCAAAACAAAGCAGACAACGGACAGAGTTGCTCTCACCCAGAGACGCTGAAACCCTGCCCTTTCTGGGGTACAGCAGACTTCCTCCCACCTCTGCGGAGACTCTGTCTTTGCATCGATTGCATGTCTGCTTCGCCATTCTTTCCTCACGCACACACACACACATGCCTTTAAGACTTCGCGTAAGATCCACCTGAGTTTCTCATTGATTGAGCTATAATCTCCAACCAGTCTTCATTAGACCTGTCTGACAATCTCACTTTGGATTTCTTTGAAACTTACATTTTGAAAATGAGCGGCTGGAGAGAGAAGTCAATGCCTAAGAGCACTTCCTGGTCTGTCAGAGGGTCGGCATGTGGATCGCATCATTCACATCTCACAAACGCCTGTAGTTATAGCCCTAGAGATCCAGTGTTCCCTCCCACCTCTGTGGGTACCCATACACACATATACATATAGGTACACAAATAAAATAAGTTAAATATTTAAAACAAAGACAATATCACTGTAGATGATTTCTCAAATAATAGCACAATAAAATAATAAAGGGATAGGGTGCACATTGTTGGGAAGCCAAGGTCGGACAGCGTTCTGGCTGCATTACACTTGCACACCAGAAGAGGGCACTAGATCTCATTATAGAAGGTTGTGAGCCATCATGTGGTTGCTGCATGTTGAACTCAGGCCCTTTGGAAGAGCAGCCAATGCTCTTAACCTCTGAGTCATTTTTCCAGCCACGTCTCCGCCCCCCAGGCCAATCTTATGGAGGCAGTTCCTCAACTGAAGTTCCCTCTTCCTTGATGACTAGTTTGTATCAAGTTGACAAAAACTAACAGCACAGACTACGAATATAGAAAGTGTTTACATGCAGGAAATGCGAAGAGAATGCGAAATCTGCCGCGTTCTGAGCTACCACTTTTGGAGCATCTTATGCAGACAGGCACCAGGACTAACACACAGATACCAAAATGCACATAGTAAAAGGCAAAACAGTGACAATTGTTAAACAACTTTAATTAGTGAATAACTAGTGTCTCTAAGTGATGAGACTGTGAATTATATTTTCATTTGGTTAGTATAAATTTCCCAAATCTTCAACAATGAGCCTGGTCCTGTTTTGGTTTTGGTGAGCACCTGCACACAGGAGGCACACATAAATCCACACAGATACTTACATATGCATAAAATCAAACTAAACACATAAATCTGTTTTTAAAAGCAATACTGAAGAAGCTATAGGTGGAGTCAATTATCAGAAGTGAAGCCTACAAGTGTGATTGCCAGTAGCTGGGGGGTTTCCACCCGAAAGGTCATGGAAGAGACAGTGATGATCAAAACCCTAAGGATAGTCCAAATACAGCATGTCTGTGAGCCCTGCTGTCAAGGGCAGTTCACCTCTTGACTTCCTCTGGCCAGGGCCAGATCAGAATTAGGTAAGAAGGAGTTTTGACACATTGCTGTTTTCACACAGTCAGCATTCTATATCTTGCCCCACTGATCCCTTTTTGGTTTTCTACCTGAAAATGACTTTGAAGAATCACCTCTCGTCAGAAAGAGCCGCAACAGCCATGCAAAGTGGGGCCTTTCTAGCCAGCAGACACTGTTGGGTGACTTCATGTTCACATCTGATATTTATCCCAGAATTTTGACAACCCCAATGTTGACAGCTTTTAGGTTTGCATGTTTGTTTTCTCTGTCACCCCGTTACACTTGCACGTTACGAATGAATGCAGTAGATTTCATATTTCCACTAAGCTGCCTGCCTGCTAACGTGAGTCATTTGATAACTGTGAGATAATTTTAATTGAAGAGGATCCTAGTTTCTCAGTAGTAATAGGAAGCACATGGGAGTGAAGAATTGCCTACACCTATCACCAGTACCAGGACCAGTTGTTCAGGAATCAGCAACCAGAGAAACGTGGTACTCACTCACCATACAGGGGTCCTTTTATCCACTCAGCTTTTTATTTGCAAGTAAGGACCTCATGAACGGTGACTGCAATGAAGAATTTTCTCTCCAACCTTCAATGTCACAGCATCTTTCTCTTACATTCCACTCAGTGGTCCGTCCCATCGACACCCAGAGTTACAGCATCTTTCTTTCACAGCCCACGCACTAGTCCATCCTATTGACACACCTAGTTAACCTGACATCTCTTACATCATAGAAGATCGTGTTAATTTCGAATTTTCCCCCCTTCAGTGCCTGCCTTCTGCAGACCAGTGGCAGATTTCCCCTCCTTGTAAACGCTACTTAGTGTTACAAAATTTATCCGAAGGCAGATTGCAGGAGCCAGGCTTTTCCTTTGACCTTTAAATCAAATTTAGAATTTCCCAGAGTAGCATGCCTCCCAGCAAAACTCATCAGCTTAATAAAGTGAAATATTCTGCAATAAATCTGCAATAAATTCCTACTATCTGCCAAGAAAGGTAAGCTTCACTGACTGTTCAGTAGCCCCCAATAAGGGCTGAAGATGCTGGTGTGTGAAATAAACCTGAGTACAGTTAGATGTAAGAACAGCAGGAAGTGACCAGAGGGGCCAGCAGAATGGCGCTACATACTGAGGGGAAGATAACGGCACCAAGAAAGCAGAAACCGGGGAGGGAAAGCAGGTGATAGGAGGCCAGAGAGGCAAGTCCGAGAAAGGAACAAGGGAGAATAAAGAAGAGATTTGAGGAAAAAGACATTGATTTTTGCCTGGCTCTACAAGGAAACTCAGAGTCATCCAATGCATAGGCCTTCTTGCTGAGGGGTCCAGGGGATCAGCTTTGGGGGTGAAGAGCTGTGACTACACTCTCATCTCTACCCCGACTGGGTCTCTGTGTGTGCCGGTTACAACACAGACTAGCCTGGCTCTCGCTCTCATTTCCAAACGAGTAGATGCTAAGCAAATTCAGCACACACATTCCTCCCTTCATTTTTCTTTGTTGGAAACAAGGACTCATGTAGGCCAGGAGAGGCTACAGGCTCGGGTAGCCAAAGTTGCTAGGTAGCCAGAGATGACCTTAAACTCCTGACCCTCTGGTCTCCACCTCCCAAGTGCTAGGATTGCAAGTGTACCCTGCTATACCTATGCCCTACGTGTGAGGTACATAGGGGCTGAGGGGTGCAGGGGGCGCAGGGCTTCATGCAGGCCAGGAAAGCACTCAACCAGCTGAAATCCACCTGCAGTCCTTCTCTGTTTTCTATTATCAGGGAAACCACAGTGGATTGTTAACGAAGGACAACTGTGTCGTCAGGAGACACACATACGTACCTGTCAGGAAGGAGCTTGTGACAGTCAGAATCTGAACAGAGCACAAAACAGAAACACAATGGGACAAACTATCACACAACTAAGTGCTCTGGTCCTGAGATCTCTTTATCCCTCCCGCATGTGTTATGTACCCCGACAACATCTCTCTATCTTTTTTTTTTTAACTAGTTATCCTTTACATATATAAAATCAAGGAGATCATGTTTTTGTTTTAGGATTTTTTAAAAATCAAGATCTTCGCCTTCTTGAAATAGCAGAAATTATACTGGCTTTCTACATACCAATTTCTGTTTGAGACTCTTCCGGTGTTTTCCACAGACCTCCTCTTTATCTCTCTGCCTTTGCATCTGTGTAACTCATGTGAGTTGGTTCTTTGACCACAAATAGCAGAGCTCATAATGCTAACACCATTGCTCCATATTTGCTCCCTATGAAGCGCTACCACAATTTACAATGAACTCCGAGCTCGAAACCACACACACTTAAGAGCTGCTTGTAGTGGCACTGTGGTCAGCCTCCGGAATGCTGGCTGGGATTACAGATCACAGTATGGAGCTCAGGGGCTATGGGAGGTCCAGGCCAACCTGGGCTACAGACTTGATCCCCTTTTGCTCTTATGGTGCTGGAGGTCAGAAGTGCTGATTGAGTCTGATGGGCTAAAGTCAAAGTGCTGGCTGGAGTGTACGCTTCCTGGAAGCTAGGAGGGGAGAACCTCTTGCCTTGCCTTTTGCAGCTCAACCAGGCATCTGCATTTTTGGCTTATGTCCTGTTCCTCAACCTTAACTGCTAATAGTGGCAGGTCTTCCAAAGTTTTCTCGAATACCTCTCCCTCCATCTTATAAAGACGCATTGGTTTACTATGTAGACTGTAAACTTTATATGGAACCCGCCTGGATACTGCATAAGTCACTCCCCACCTCTATGGGTGTTTAACTTCACTGCCTCCCTATTCTGCCTCACCAAGATACACCCCCAAGTCCCACAGACTGGAGCATGGATAATTTTGGATCCAATATTCACCTTGATGTAAACTTCACCCTCAACACACACACACACACACACACACACACACACACACACACACACACACACACACCCCTTTCAGGCCTAAGTATGTGGAAGTGCTTCCTCACACTCAGGAAAACCGAGAGAAGCAAGGAGGCACACTCATTGTGCTAATTACTTTCCTGGTGTCTGTGATATAAAAAAAAATCACTGAAGGAAGTAAGGGTCTGCTGTGGCCCCTGGATACCATCGCAGCTGGAGAGCACAGCAGAGCTCATGGAGGCAGGTGCATCCAGCTCTGCATATCTGGGATAGCCAGGAAGCAGAGCGCAAGAATTTCCGCTCCTCAGTTCACTTGCTCCATTTGGTCCCTTTTCCTTCAAGGGACCCAGCCCATGGGACATGGCCACCACACTCTGCCTCAGTCTTCTGAATCCAGCTAAGCAGACGATGAAAATTAACTGCCACACACATCAACGCCAGCAAGAACAGTGGAACATGTGGCTTTCCCAGCACCAAATGCAGCTTGGTCTGATTTCCCACGTCCGTTCTTCCTTGAAGCCATGTCCCAGCACAATGTGTACACTTTCAGCCAACTACTCCCATATTTTTATTTGAAAATAATAAAAGGAAATTAAAGAAAGTTATCATAGTTCATATTTCTGTTCCTATGGTTAAACACTATGACCAAAAGCATCTTGGGAAAGAACGGTTTATTTTACCCTATAGGTTATAGTCCATCAATGAGGGAAACAGAAACAGAAACTCAAGACAGAAGCAAGACAGAAATCACAGAGGACCCCAGCGTACTATGCTTCTGGCTCACAATCAGCTACTTCTACACAGCTGGCACCTATCTGCTTAGAGAAAGGCACCACCCACAATGGGCTGGGCCTTCCTCGTCAATTAGTGATCAAGAAAATGCCCTAGTTTGAGCAGAACCCCTGGGCCCAGATCCGCTCAATGCAATAAACTTCAAACCCCTACCCAGATCTACTCAACGGACAGGACATTCTTCACAGTTGAGTGGAGAGTGGGGACTGACTTTCACACGAACTCTGGTGCCTCATATTTGACCACGTACCCTGGATGGGGAGGCCTGGTGGCACTCAGAGGAAGGATAGCAGGTTACCAAGAAGAGACTTGATACCCTATGAGCATATACAGGGGGAAGAGGTCCCCCTCAGTCACAGCCATAGGGGAACGGAGTAAGGGGAAGATGGGAGGGAGGGAGGAATGGGAGGATACAAGGGATGGGAAAACAATTGAGATGTAATATGAATAAATTAATAAAATATATTTAAAAAAGAAAAAACAAACAAAAAAGAAAGAAAGAAAGAAGAAGAAAATGCCCTACAGACAGCCCCCCCCCACCGTGGGTCACCTGAAGGAGGACATGCTTCAGCTGGGGACCTCTCTTCCCAGCCCTGTCAAGTTAAAAGCCAGGATTAGCCAGCACAGAATTAGACTAGATGTTTTTTTAATTGTTCTTCCCCCAATGTAAAGAACACGGTGGATTGTCTTTGGACTTCATTTCGAACAAACTTACAGAGCTGTGTTGAAGAAAGCAAACCACTTAAGTACACCATGAGCTTTGGAGAAAGTGAGAAAGGAATACATTTTGCTCAAATGGGTTTTTAAATTCAAAGCTTTTGAGGTTGCAGAGGAAAATGAATTAAATACTTCAACGCTGGCTTGTTTATAGTGCTGGCTGGTGGCTGGTGAGAGGTGACTCCTGGCTATGCTTTTGTCAGTCTGTTGTTTGCGTTTTCTTTGGCCACATGCTCCCCACGACCTTGAGCTGGCAGCAGAGCCTCCTGTCTTTGTGGTTTTAGGTTATGCAGCTGTCAAATGGAAATTATTATTCCAGGGCCTGTTTTCCCTAGATGGCCAGAGAATATCTCAAAAATCCAGATCTTGATTTGAAAGAGCATTTGGGAACCAGTTTTCAAGCCGTGTCTTGTCTCTAACAAAGCCATCACTTCTGTGGTCAGACTCAGCATCTCTCGTGTGCCCTGCACCCTCAACTCCCAATTCGTGCTGTGAGTCTCTTCTTGTCCCCCAACAAACCTGCTCCCCACATGCACTGGGGCAACCTTTTAAAAACACATTGCCTGGACTTTTCTGGTCAAAATATTCCATTGGCTTTCCACTGCCACCTGACCAGGAGCAGGAACACAATCTGCATGCAGACCTGGCCCTGCGACTCTCCTTGGCTACATCTTCAGTATGTTTGGTGACCTTCTTGCTTCTTCCTCCCGGAAGTCCTGTGCCCTTCAGTTCCTCCTCAGCCTCTCCTCCCCACTCTCCTCACTTTGCTACCAGATAGTTCTTCCTCTAGCTGGTCTTGGGTCTTAAGCACTACGCCCAGGAAGAAATTCTAACACAGAAATGTTCACCCTGGGCTTTCTACATAGACCTAATATTTAACTTTCTATAGACACTTAATTAGACCCGTTTATCCAACCTCAAATCCTGAGCCATCAATCGATACATTTAAGCAAATGAAAGGGTCGGAGCCTTGACTGCGGGCTCTTGGGAGAGATTGTTGGAAATAATCAGGAGAAATCTTGCCTAGGGTTTTCTTTCCATGTACTAGCTTTGCCTTTCTCTGGATCGGGGCAATCCTAGGCTTATAAAACCAGTCTGGAAGCTCCCTCTTCTTGGAATTCTGAGGAGATCGTATGAAAACTTTGGTGTCAACTGTTCTTTTAAAGGTAGAATTCAGCCCTGAAGCCATGTAGGTATCTCTTGGTTGGAAGATTTTTGTGATTACTGATTCTATATTCTTAGTAATTGTTCATTTATTCTAATTGTTCATTTATTTAGTCTTGATGAGTTATATGTTTCCTGGAATTTATCCATTTATTCTAGGTCATGTGATTGGTTGAGATATAATTGCTAATAACAGCCCCTTATAGAGCTTATAGAACAGTCCGTTATCGAACTTATAGAACAGTCCCCTACAGAAGTTTAGTTAATTAATTAATTAGTTAATTAATTAATTTTTGGTACCCTTGTGAGGGTCAGAGGACAAGTTTCAGGACTCAGTCCTTTCCTCTCCATGTGAGTTCTGAGGCTCCAGTCCAGGAAAGCACCCCTTTCGCACTGAACAAGCACCCCCTTCTTACTAATCAAGCACCCCTTCTCACTAAGCCATCTTGCCAGCCGTACCTTTATTTTTTTATTTCTCTGGAATCAGTTCTAAGATCTTTTGATTTCTCTTGAATCTACCCCTTTATTCCTTAGGTTCCAAAGTAAGAAAGAGCAGAAAAGAGACTAATTTCTCTTCAAATGTTTTCTCTACTCTCCCATTTGACTTATTTCTGCTGTAGTCTCTGTTTCTCTCCCGTGTGCAGATGCCTGTAGGGGCTAGAAAAAGTCAGATTCCCTGGAAATAGGCAATTGTGAGCTGAAGAAATATGTGCTGAGAAACAAAACCCAGTGCAGTGAGAATTTTGGAATTTTTGTTTAAAAAAAAAACAGAAATACTATAAAAATATGTTTTTGTTTTAATCCCTGGTGTGGGATATGGAGCTGCTGCAGACTGTCCACAGAAGCTGATTGTGATTTGGCTAGTACTCCGGCAGAGGCCTGATTTTGCCAATTGCAAATAGTTTCTGCATGTGCGCGCGCGCACACACACACACACACACACACACACACACACACAAACGTGTGTGTGGAGAAAGGTCCATACCTATAATTCACTTGAGAGAATGAGACAGGAGAATCATGCATTCAAGGCCAGCCTTGGGTATAAAGACTTTATCTTTTAAAAAAAATCCTAGTTACATAGATAATAGAACAAAGAGAAATCTCATCAAAAAAGTCACTACATTTATGTTTCCATCAGATCTTCAACCAGGTGTCAAGAGAACACAGTGAGATATAGAGAGGCTCTGGGTTCTTCAGCAATTTTTGGACAATATTATTATCAAAACTACTGGATATCAGTAGTCTAAAGAGTGAGATTACATCTTTGCTCATAACATACTCAAGAATCAGTCCAAACAGTATATTTTTTAACTTGTAGAAACATATATGGTGATCAGAGGCCAGGTTTGAAGAGGGAAACACAGGACTGCTGCACAGAGGGCATGAAAGTGTGGTTATACTACAGGCATCGTTCTGTGCAGCTCCTCACCTCTAGTCAGCCGTACCATACTGTGCACATACATTTTGATACAAGGGCCGATCTCGTCCCGAGTATCCTTACTGCAGCTAAGAGCTCACTTACACATTCGCTCACTCATCTATCCATCTACGCAACAGGTCTTTCCCCCGTGTCTGTTCTCCAGATATTAGTCTAAGTTTCTAGATGAATCTCTCATGAAGCCAAAGCTAAAAACAACCAAACTATCTTAAAGAACGGAGCGGAAAAACACACTGAGCACGCAGGTTGACCTGCAGAGATGTCATCAGTCTGAATTACTGAATAAGGTTACCTGTCAGCAAACTTGAGGTCTATATTTTGGCTTTACTGGGATGAAGTTGAAACACTGGGTGCGCGTGTAAGCGTGTGCTTTTTCTTATGAAGTGAATGTAGAACGCTTTGATACAGAACAAAATGCACTCGCCACACATCTCAGCATACACATTTATAAACGCATCAACACTATAATTACAGTTCTTACCGTCATTAGCAAGGTTGATTAGAGAGTTCTGCTTAAATGGAGTAGAGTGTGTGGATGAATGGGGCATG
Source organism: Acomys minous (assembly GCF_964271855.1). Taxonomy (NCBI): domain Eukaryota; kingdom Metazoa; phylum Chordata; class Mammalia; order Rodentia; family Muridae; genus Acomys; species Acomys minous. The sequence goes on along the minus strand of NC_140485.1, from coordinate 63,140,934 downwards.
TGGCTCAAAACAAGCCAAGCCTTACTTACACCCCTGGGTCTTCACAGAGACCACTGGCATTGTAAGTCCAGACAAAGTACTCGGTATCAGCCCTCTTCCAGACACTTGCCTCCAATATGCTTGAAATAGTAGATTTTGTAAATGTGACAGCTTATATTTTATATTTAAAATTACATTCATCAAGAGAGGAAAAAGTAGAAAATATAAGGATATTAACTTAGAAAAAGATTGCATTGATACAATATGAATATTCCAGCCGATTCCCTTTTCTGTATAAATTCATGTGCTTTGAACTTGGGTCAAAACACATAAAGTTCTGTGCCATTTGAAATAATGCATTATATCATATTTTTTGCTTTTTTTCCTTTATTAATTTATTCTTGTTACATCTCAATGGTTATCCCATCCCTTGTATCCTCCCATTCTTCCCTCCCTCCCATTTTCCCCTTATTCCCCTCCCCTATGACTGTTCCTGAGGGGGATTACCTCCCCCTGTATATGCTCATAGGGTATCAAGTCTTTTCTTGGTAACCTGCTGTCCTTCCTCTGAGTGCCACCAGGTCTCCCCCTCCAGGGGACATGGTCAAAGGTGAGGCACCAGAGTATGTGAGAAAGTCATATCCCACTCTCCACTCTACTGTGGAGAATGTTCTGACTATTGGCTAGATCTGGGTAGGGGTTTAAGGTTTACCGCCTGTATTGTTCTTGGCTGGTGCCTTAGTCTAGAAGATATATCATATTTTTAAAGCATCATATATTTTTGTGCTGTGTGGTATTGTTATTTAGATCTTTGAGAATACCGTGTGTTGTGTTTTGATCATGTCCATCCCCTTCCCCACCTACCTTACACACAAAGACACACACACACACACACACACACACACACACACACACATATATATATATATATATATATATATATATATATATATATATATATATATATCAAGTCCAATTTGCACTGTGCTCATATTCTTGAATATACGGTCTTCCCCTGGCTTATGATTGACTTACTACCAGCCATATTCTTAAAGAAAACTGACTCTCCATTGCCTGTCGGCTATCTCCTAGCACCTTGGCTAGGGATAGGACTTTGTGTCCGTCTCCCTCCTTCACAATGGCATTTTTCTGGTTTGAGCTTGCATAGGTCTTGCGAACGCTGTCACAGCTGCTATGAGTTAATGTGTGCCATGCTGCTGGGACCAAAAGACAGTTTCGTCCTAGTCCTTTACTGCCACTGCCTTTTTATACTCTTCAAATCCTGGGTTCCACAGTGATCACTGACCCTCGGGGGGAAAGGGAGTGATGGAGATGTCCCATTTAGGGTTCAAGATTCTTCAGTCTCTTAGTTACCTTGGCCAGTTGTGGGTCTCTGCTTTTATCATGCTCTACTACAAGCAGAATCTCCTTTGATGAGGGTTGAAAGATGTGTTTCTTTATGGGTATCCAGAAAGTCATTAAGAATTGTCCATTCAGCTCAGTAATAATAGCAGATTATCTGCTAGGGCCTATGACCTGTCTAGCCATGGGTTCTTCACTCAATAATGGTGTACAAATATTTTGACAGCATATATGTGTATATATGTATATATGTATATGTGTGTATGTGTGTGTGTGTGTATAGCATGTGTGCACAGTGCCAACAGAGGCCAGAAAATAGCATCAAATATCCGCATAATTGCAGCTATAGATGGCTGTGAGCCACCATGTGGATGCTGAGAACCGAACCTACATCGGCTTCAATAGCCACAAGAGTTCTTAACCACTGAGCCATCCCATTCCTAGCCAAAAGTAACTTAGCAAATAGGTGAGGCTGGCTGGCCTGCTTCTGCCTCATCGGTGCTGGGATCGCAAGGGCCTGCTGCTGTGCTCAGCACTTTGCTGAGCTGTCTCCCCAGACGGCTTGGTTGTGAGAGAAAAGGCTACCCTTGAAAGGGAACGGCCACTAAATGAGCCCCACTGTTACCCAGATTTGAGTTGGCGCCCCCATCACACACTGCCTAAATGGCAGGTCTGCTTCTCGTAAGTCTCCTCTGCCAACCTTCGTACTTACTCTTGGTGGATGACCACACTTTAGTCACTGGTAACAAAGTGTCTTTTAACCATCTTGGGATTCTTCAAAGCTTTAATCAAACTTCTGCATCATTTCTTCTTCTTAATGAATATCAGATTTTGGTGCTAGCTCCTGGGGAAATAGGAATTCCCCTGAGATTCTGATTGCAACTGTTTTAAGGCTACAAATTAACTTAGGAAGCCTTCCTGTCTTTAGAATGCTAAAATCTACCATTCAGAAATATGCCTTTGCATGCCACAATTTAATATTCCTTGACTTCAGAAAGTTTCACATTATCTTTATTTTTAAACACAGATTTCTCTTAGTTTTGGTAGAGGCATTTTATTGATATTGCAAGTTTAATAAATGTATTATACAGTCTCTGTGCATTTCCAGGATGCACAAAGACAGTTACTCATGTGCAGTTACTTTATACATAATCCCTTCCTTACCAACTGCTTCTATTTCTTTTAACGGGTTTTCAAATGACTCTCTTCGGTATTCCAGACAGGCAAGCTTAACAACTGCTAGCCACGCTTTATGTAATCCCATGTGGTTGTACTGAGACATGTAAAAGCAGACAGTTCATTGAAAAGAATACAAATTGGCCTTAGGGAGGTGGGCAATAGAGGGCTGGGGAGATGGCTCAGTGGGTAGAGCACTCACTGAGCAACCATGAGGACCTGAGTTCAAATCCTCGACACCCACATATATCAATATATACAAAAAACCACACATGTATACACAGCCATATCTAATATTGGATTCTCTGTGCCAGCATTCTCTTTCTCTATAAATCTCACTGTATAAATTTCCTGGAAATAAATGCATGTCACATTTATTCACTCTTCCTTCTAATTTACCTTCCTTTGCCTTGGAATTATGGGGAATTTCTGATTTGGCTTCATTGCAACAATTCTGTTTTGGCAACAGTTTTATACTCTCAGTTTAAGTTTCCAAGATAGAGAAATGGAAACAAACTAGCAAAAGCCTTGAAGAAGGACCTACAAATCTTATGCATTGTTTGCCCTGAGAATGAAAAAGAGGTTTGTTTCAACCCTCAAATGACTTTAGCTTCCAGGGCAAGAGTAGACGTGAGTCTGGGAACTGTCTCAGTGGGCTGTTGTCTCACACTCTGTGTTTACTGTTGTGTTGCAGTCCTGTGTCTCACCCCAGCCCACGCCCATCCCTCACTCCCTCCCCCAACCTCTAGGGTCCAACTCTCTTTGGTAAATATTTTCTCTTGTTCTTCCCAAAGGGATGTCTTCCTTAGGAATTCTACTTTCTACAACTATTTAGGGGGGGTGGAACAGGGGTGTCCCATTTACTTCTCATCACCCTGGTTTTGCTTGGCTATAGGAGACCTTTTTGTATTATACTTCTGTCCCCATTATGTTCAGAGACGGCAAAGATGAGGTCATGAAATCTGCAGGAAAATAGATTGATCTCAAGAGCATTATATTAAGCACGGTCACTTAGACCCAGAAAGACAAAAATTGCTTATTCTCTGTCATATGTGAATTCCGGCTTATTATGTTTACATTAGGCATGTAAAGCGACGGTAAGGGGGTTATGGGCTATGAAACTAGGGTAGACCCAGAGGAGGTATTGGGGAACATGGCAGGAACAATAAGATACATGAGACTTGAAAGCAGAAAGGGGGTACACAGAGTGAGCAGAAGGGATCAAGGAGGTAAAGAGGATCAGGGGAAAAGGGAGATACACAATCAACTAAAAATAAAAACACTTTGTTTAAAAATTCCAGTACTATGAATGTTAATTACTCTTAAAAATCTCGGTGCTGTTAGAAACTGAATTTTTTAACATTTTATAAGTGGAATAATAAGTCGAAATATAAAGACAAATTATCGACAATCTGTAAGTTTGTTATAGTCACTCATTTATGTAGTCAGCAATTATGCAGGTAAGTCATGACTACAACATGCCAGGCTGAGCCTCCCAAGGGTGGCTCTTCTGCCTGCTCATCCTAACTCTGGGAACTGCTGTTCAAGTAAATTTTGATAATGCAAACATTTTTTTTAAGTTTAAAATTTTTAATTTGTTCACTTTACATCCCAATTGTAGCCCCGTCCCTTATCTCCTCCCGGTTCAATCCTCCCTCTCTCCTCCCCCACCCTCCTCCCAAGCCCTCCTCCCCCAGTGAGAGCCCACAAGGAAACTCTACTGCCTAATGACCACATCTGAGCAGGGGGTCTAGGCCTCCCCATGCATGGTCCTTGGTTGGTGTATCAGTCTCTGCCGCACCTCTCCCCGCCTCCACATCCCATGCTCACAGGTCAGATTTGTTGGATCGTGGTCCCTTTTGGAGCTCCTATCCCTTCCAGGTCTTTCTATCCCCCAACTTTTCCATAAGACTTCCTGCACTCCACCCCAAAGTTTGGCTGTGTGTCTCAGCATCTGCTTGGATCCCCTGCTGAGTGGAGCCTTTCAGAGGACCTCTATGTTAGGCTCTCTTCCTGTTCCTTCTCTTTAACTGCTTCCTGTGTCTATTCTATTTGCCCTTCTGAATGAGAATTAAGTGTCCTCCCTCTTTGTTATTTGGCTTCTTTAGTTCTGTGTATCGTAATGTGGTTATTCTGTAGTATGTGGCTAATATCTGCTTCCAAATGAGTATACACCATAGGTATCTCTCTGGGTCTGGGTTACCTCACTCGGAATGATGTTTTCTAGTTCTTTCATTTGTGTGAAAACGTCATGATTTCCTTAATTTTAGTAGCTGAATAGTATTTCATTGTGTAAATATGCCAGTTTCTTTATGCATTCTTCTGTTGAGGGACATCTAGGTTGTTTCCACATTGCGGGTGTTACGGATAAAGCTGCTATGACCATAGTTGGGCAAATGCCCTTGTTGTGTGATGGAGCATCTTTTGGGTACATGCCCAGGAGTGGAATAGCTGGGTCTTGAGAAAGAACTATTCTCAGTTTTCTGAGAAAATGTCAGATTGATTTCCAAAGTTTGTACAAATTTGTACTCTCACCAGTAATGAAGGAGTGTTTCCCTTTCTCCACATCCTCACCAACATGTGCTGTCACTTGAATTGTTAACCTCAGCCAGTTTCTGTGTGTGTGTGTGTGTGTGTGTGTGTGTGTGTGTGTGTGTGTGTGTGTGAGAGAGGGGGGGGGGAGAAAGAGAGAGAGAGTGGTGGGGGGGGTGGTATCTATGTGTGTGCATACTTATGATGTGAATGGAGGCCAGAGGTTGACATTAGGATGTCTCCCTCAGTTTCCTGACCTGATCTTTTGAGAAAAGTCTCTCATTGAATCCAGAGCTTGCTGGTTAGGCAGGGCTGGCTGGTCAGCAAGCAGGGATCTTTCTGTCATTTCTGTCCCCTGCCCAGATTTTACACGGGCTCTGGGGATCTGAACTTGGGTCCTTATGCTTAGTCGTCAATCGCCTTACTCCCTGAGCCAATACCCTTGTCCCTTGTTGTTACCATTCTCATTTTCCGTCAGCTCCAGAAGATTCTAGAACTCTGTCAAATGCTGCCCAGAGGATGACAGATGATCCACTACAACTTTCTATTTCAGGAATGAGCTCTGCCTCTTTATGAAATCAACAAACAGTCTCAGACAACATAGGAGGCAACATGCCGAGGGTGTGTGGGTCAAAGACCCAAGAACCACAAAACGCACACTCCATCTCAAAATAGAAAATATGTTTTCAGAGTGAATTTTGTGTCCCTGCAGTAAACATTTCCAGATAAGAAATGTGGTAAAATCTTCTACCGCCACAGTTGCAAGAATGACAGACAGGTAGAGACAAAAGTGCCTTGAGTACCGGTGGGTATGTTGCTCTGTGGTGCAGGTCTTCAGTATTGTTAGAACCTGACATCTAAAACATTTTATGAGTAAAACTCTTGATACTATCGCAGTTAGTGAAATGCTTTTTATAGCCGTGCATTATTTAATTGCCAAGACTTTGTGCTGTATTTAGGACATATTGGCAAAGCTTTTAGCAAGAGCCTGATCATGGTTTCAGTTGAGATGAAGAAGAAATGGACAAAGAGATGAGTTGAGTGGGTGGGTGGACGTACGGATGTGAGTGCCTGGATTCACAGATGATAGATAGACAGGCAGACAGACAGATGATAGGTGTTTTGAAGGATGGGTAAAGAAATAAATAGATGATTAGGAGAATGTATGGATAATATAGAGAGAGATGATAATTAGGAGAATGTATGGATAATAAAGAATAAAGAATGTATAGATAATAAAGAAACAGACAGAGAATGGTGGTTTGAGTGGGAAATGTCCCCTGTAGGCTCAGGTATTTGAGCACTTGGTCCCCAGTTGGTGGCACTGTTTGGGGAGATGGTGCAGCCTTGCTGAAGGAACTATGTCACTGAGGATGGGTTTTGAATGCTCACACCTGGCACCACTTCCAGTTCACCGATTCCTATATGTGGCTGATGCACGGCTCTTAGCTTCCTGTCAAACCACCCTACTGCTTGCTCACATCCCCTTACTATGAGACAATGAGAGAAACAAAAGCCAGAAGAAACCATTTCCTTCTCAATTTGCTTGTGGTCATGGTGTTTTATTGTTGGAGGATGGTCTGATGTATTTTAATGCTAATTACTGCTTGCTGTCTCTGTGACCCACCGTTTGGCCAATAAAAAGCCATCCCACCTGGGCAGGGCAAATGAGATAGGTGTGGCTAAGGGTCCCGGGCTAAGACAGAGAAGAATCCTGGGAAGGAGAAGGAGAAAGACCCAAGGAGGGGAAGGAGGCCACCATGGGTTACATGGAAGGGAAGCACGTGGCCAGCGTAGATGGAGATTTGGCCTAGATGAAGAATATTAACAAGTATTTGAGATTATGGATGGGAGGTAGCTTGATAGACATTATTAAAAACAGATGGCATAGGATTGGGGCAGGTATGCTATACCTGCCCCTCTATGGAAATTAGTTTAGAGGATTAATGTCTGCCCTGCCCCAGGTTAACTAAGGCTATTTTAAAAGATAACAAGTGTCTATGTCTTAATTGATTGCTAGCCCGGTATACTAAAGTAATAATAATATTAAGCCTGATAATAAACGTTATTAGGCACTATTGATAACTTAAGAACAACATTTTGTGGCAGCACAAGAATTGCTAATATAAACAGATAGATGATGACAATCAGATAGCAATATCGATGGACGATAGGCAATGAGTAGAAGTATGAATGGGACAAGGGCAGGTGGATGACAAACGGATGGGCACATAAACACTAGGCAGATCGCAAATTATTGGGTAAATAAGTAAATGATGAGCAACAGAGCAACAGCTGAACGTGCAGATAGCATAGAAGATGACAGAGAAAGACGTAATTAACTATAAGTATACATAAAGCTCCAGGATTGAATCTATGTACACTATATCCCTCCTTAGGTTTAACCAGATATGGAAAGCCCATTAGAATAGCAATACGCTAGCAATTGTCAAAAGTTGGATGAAGTATACATGGGCCATGGTTTGAATTTGTTTCATCAAGCTTCGTGTACTGAAAACATACCAGTAATGGTATTTGGGGATGTGTCCCTTGGTGGTTAATTAGGAGTTGATGAGGTGCAAAGAATAGCCTTGTGGTGACATTAGTAATGCCGGCGCCGCACCGTCCAGCAGAAATAAGACACCAATAACCACACTTCTTCACGAGATCTTTACTCAGGATTAAGCAGTGGGAATGGCTCCGAAGAAGGAAAGGGCCAAGCTTAAGTACAACTCAAGGGCCAATCAGCTCATGCCAGGTGCATCAGAGCAGGACTGCTCATCATCAGATCACTAGTTACCCTTGCACAGCCTTTTGCCATATAAGGACTTGTTTATCTTAGAGAGCGCTCGCCGTCAGGATGGCTGAAACCTGCGCCTTGTTAAGGCGCGGCACCTCGCAGCTCTCCACATTAAATGGTAGAAGAGATTCCTGCCTAGGATGCTTCTTCGGGCCCAGCATGCATTGCTCCCCAGAATGTAGACAGGGCCAGAAGTCCCTTGCTAGGAGACAAGCAGATCTCAGTACCATGTTCTTAGAACTCCCAGCCTCCAAGATCGGAGCTAAATTGTATCCTTCCTAAAATACACACTCTGCAGTAGTGGGCCGCAGTTGTTGAATCTGGGCCTGGTGTGTCTAGATCCATATATACCCAGCTCACATGAGCCCCATTGTGCGGAAGGCTGTAAACCAGCCAGTTTCATCAACTTGACCCTTGAATACATCTTCCAACCGACAGACACGTTTGTCATCTTCTTGTAAAGCACTAAATTTAAAATGCATATGATGGTTATGATGAGCTAAGGTCCAACTTTGGTTCATCATTTTAAATGTAAGCACCTTAAAAAGAAATGTAATTATATTGGAGTATGAATATTGGGTGTGCGTATAACAAAACAGGAAACCACAGTAACTGTGCAAACAAACGAGACGTATCCTTGGAATGCTGCACGTCATCCACCTGCCTGCCTTCTGAAACAGAATGTGACTATTTCACTACCAAAGAAGCAGTGGGTCATCTCAAAATCCTAGAGGACTTTTGATTAAAAAAACAAAGTAATTGGAGGTCCCACCTTTGTGTCTTTGTGTTCTCTTCTTGTTTGTTTTCATATCTCCAAAGAAAAAAAAGTCGGAAAGCAGAGTTGTAAGGATAAGCAGAGCAAAAGGAGAAAAAAAATGAGGGATCATGAGTGTTTGTGTCTAGCTGTAGAAGTTGCTTTCAAGTCCTACTTGACTTTAATAATGAGAGCTGGCCGTTCTGTTGCTCCCCAAATGGACATCAACAGACCCTGAAGCCTTATCTGGAATGAAACATCTTGAAGTCTTCATTGATGCAACAGGACCTTTTAACCTCTCAGCTTTATCAATAATTAAGAATGTAACTCCTATCTCAGAATCCCAGCACTTTGTTTATGTTTATTTATCTGTGTGTTTAGTTTTAGAGACAAGGCTTCATGTAGCCCAGGCTACTCTAGAACTCACTACGTAGCTGAGGATAGCCCTGAACTCATTAGTCTTGTGAGTACTAGGATTGTAGGCACCCGCCCTCATCCAGTTTATGTGGAACTGGTGATGAGGCCACCACACATGTCAAGCAAGCATCCCATCACCTGGATGCCATCCCCAGTCACTAGGATGTGGGCTCCAGCCTTAAAATGCTTTTTAAAATGAAAGATTCCTTAAGTCAACATCAAGAGAAGGACGGCTCATTTCCTAACTGAGATGTAGCTCTAAGCTTGCAAAGAGTCCCCCACCTCTTTCCTCAGACCTATGAATGTGAATTGTATTAAGTTTGCCAATGAGAGTGTGTGACCTACTTTGAAATTCAATTATAATGACATGTCTACCCTTTATTCTCTCGTAAAGCCTGTATATTTGGGGCTCGGTTTGTGTAAAATGCAATAAACTTGTCCTTCCATCACAGAGCTTGGGTAAAAATACACACAAAGCATTTTTTTAGATATTGTTATAAAAGTATCCAGGTGAAAGTGAAATTATTTCATGACAACATTTGGACAGAATCTTGACAACTAATAGCGCTTCAGACGTAATTGTACCCACAAAGTTTTTCTTAGAAAGCAGATAAAGCCTCACAATTGTGGTTGCTCACTAGAGAGATCACGTTGGTGTTTGAGGATTTTGTTGCTTTGTGTTTTCCTTCTCTCTTCTGTTATTCTCCAGTGTTAGAGAGAGAGGGAATGGGGCTAGAGACCTTTTCATCTAATAAATTCCTAAAACAACAGGTTAACATGGTCCCAGAATAAAAATACGCAATTTAATTCTGGTCCTGTATTTCAATAGGAAACAAACTGGCATTTTCTCCTGTCAGCTAATGAAACAATTGGGGATTATCATGGGATGAAAAATGGACAAATTAACAGCTTCATTCGAAGCCAGTGGAACCTTTCTCCTCCCTTAGTGATGACTTGGCAATTCTTTGCTCTGGAAACTAGGTTTGAATACTCAGAGGGGGAACCGTGGAGAACTATGGGTAACTCTATTAAGAATAGCATTATTTATTTATTTGTTTATTTATTTTATCTCCATAGGTATAAGAAACAGATGCCAAAGGCATAGAAAACACTGTTCTTATTCAAGATAACGGTTCTCTTCCTTATCATCACAAGGTTATTTCTAGAAACTTCTTTGCAACGGAAAATTTAAAAGCTTAAAAGTTATACAACCCCAAGATGAAGCATAAAAATTGAATTTCCAGGAACACGCCAGTCAATTTTATGGATAGTGGCTTGTCTCCAGAGTTAGATATTTGAGTGTTTAAAAAAATGGGGTTTTGAGCCACCATAAGTAAATTATGAGATCCAATATAAGAATAAAACCCGCCATTAAATGCAGTCATGTGGATAGCATGACACGGTGTCTGAGGTCTCAGGCATTGGTGTCACATAAGCAGGATCAAGACTTCATCTGGCCATCCAATGGCTTTATTACCTCATATAAGCCATTTCACCAAAAGTAACTGACTCAGGAAGCTGTTCAACAGGCACCAGGGAAGTGTCTCGGTGGATAAATTAGCTTGTACAGGCAGGAGGACCTAAGTTTGTAACTCCAGTCCCACGTAAGAAGCCAGCATGACACAGTACACCTGTTACCCCCAGGCTGGGGATCAATGACTAGTCATGCTAGCCAAGAAACAAAAACCCTAGGTTCAGTGAGAGGCCCTGTCTCAAGAGAATGTGGCAGAGAAATAGAGAATGTCAGCATCCTCCCCTGGCCTCTTAAGTATATTCATATGCATATACATACCCACATAAATGTCCACACATACACACATACACACATCACATGCACACACACATCACATACACACACACACACCATAATTTTTGTATTTCTAAAAAGTAAACTATTGTCTAAATAAAATGAGACAATACATGACTTAGTTACTGCTCTATTGCTGTGAAGACACACCATGACCAAGGCAACTGAAATAAGAAAAGCATCTAATTGGGGCCTTACAGAAGAGGAGTCCATGATCATGAAGCCAGGGAGCTTCGTGTTTGCAGAAAGCCATTAACAGTGGAGCAGTAGCTGAGAGCTCACATTTTGAGACAACACCCATAACACGCACAAACATACATAGAGGCAGGGGAAGGAAAGCTAATTGGGAATGCTGTGGGCTTTTAAAACCTCTAAGCACACTCCCGGGGACACACCTCTTCAAGCAAAGCCACACATCCTAATCCTTCTAAAATCAATTCCACTAACTGGGACCAAGTATTCAAATGTATGTGTCACTGAGGGCCACTCTCATTCAAACCACTACAATGCACTTAAACTGCTTATCAAATGCTTGTCAAAACATTTAATTAGATAAACTTGTAAGTACGTGTTTAATAGATGCTTGTTTTATCATAATAATTTGGGAGGGGGCATTTGGCAAGATAATCAAGACATTTCTATGATTACAAATATATATCATTTGGAGAAATGCAGACAAGACATGGTCTCATTTATCTGCGCCCCTACATTCATCTCTACATGTGTATACCCATGCAGAACGCTGACTGGAAGAGGGTTTCCCACCATGGTATCCCCAGCATTTATGGCCCTCTGCATTGTATTTTTCTCTGTACACCATCTTAGAAAAGCCATTAATGTGGATGCAAAGTCAATACTCACAAGACAGGCCTTGACATTTAGCCAAATAATAAGCTAAGGCCATACTAGAGATAGAGATGAGGTGGAAAGAGTCGGGCAGAGATCCACAGACGTATGTAGACATCTCTCCCAGTGATGAAAACTTCGAAGGCATGTCCTCTACTCATTAGGACCCAGGAGGAAAGCTCCACCTTGTTCCTAGGCTGCCATACCACCCATGAGGCTTGCCAGGTCATAAAGTCAAGCTTATTACCCACGTCAAATGCTCCCCGCCCCCACAAGCACCTCTGCTACCTAACAACGATAAACATGCCTTATAAATACAACGAGAAAGTAGCTGTCTCTCTTTGGATTCTTAACTAACTGTACCCTGTTGCTGACCAACTTATTCATGGGTGGGTAGAGGGCGAGGGACAATAAACAAAGAGTGCCTTGAGATAGAATTCAGCATCAAGGGACATTTTCCTCACCTTTGTTGACAGCCAAAGGTGTGGACACTATAATAATGGAGTCATTGATTGCAACCTATGATGAGACATATCTCCAGACCTCTTGTTGCTTTTGAGTCTTTCCAGAAGCTCTCTTAGCATAGCCAGGATTATTTGGAGGAGATGGTTAGCCAAGAAGTTGATCACAGCCCCCTGTGGATTTACATTTTTCCCTGAAAACCCATGATCCTCCTGAAGCCGGGTTGATGACATTCATCAGCAAGATACGATCTGCCCCCAGAAGACTCAAATAACTTAGTTTCCACGCCCTGAGAACACATCTGGGCACATGTGTGCACAGATGTGCATGGCTACAGTACCCATGAGTGACTCAATAGCTAGAGCAGTCTCCTCCATGACGATAATTACTCTGAGGGCTTGAAATTAAATGTCTGGTTCTTTTTAGAATATAAACTTGTCAACACATACACAAATTTTATCAATACGTCTCCATATGGGTTTGTCATGAATTATCCCCCACCCTTCTTCCTGTTATTATCACCCACTACACTCCAGGAAACCTTGCTTCTGTTCCCAAGCTGTGTACACACGCATGGCTGTCTATCTATACAAAGTTTAGGGTCCACCAGTGAGAGGAAATATGATAATTGCCTTTCTGGATCTTATTATACTTAATACGATCCCTGGCTGTTTCCATATCCCTGCAAATGATACAATTTTGTTCTTTATGCCTGAATTAAGCTCCATCGTATACGTTCACAATCTCTTAATTCATACAATCTATTTATGGAAAGCTTGGCTATCATGAAGCACATTTTAAACATAGATGTACACGTAGCTTTGTCTGCACTGATTTTAGAGTCTTTCAGAATATACCAGGAGTGGTATACCTAGGTCATATTCTAAATTTAGATTTTTGAAAAATCTCCATGAGGTGGTCAAGCCAACTACATTGCCACCAGTCATGCTTAAGGGTGCCCTTTCTTCTACATCCTTGCACCATCTGTTATTTATTTTCTTAACGATAGCCTTTCTGGTTGAGGTGAATTGGAAGTTCAATAGTGTTTTAATTTTTATTTCTCTGGTAGATAAAAAGTACTAAATGTGTTCTCATATGTGTATTGGCTGTTTGCATTCTATCTTAAGAACTTTCCATTTCATTTTCACATTTGTCGGTTGGGTTGTTTGGGTGTTTGGTCGCCTACTTAACTCTCAATATGTGGTAGATACTAGTCTTCTGTCCGATACATAGCTGGCGTTCCTTCCAGCCACTCTTCAGGCTGTCTTTTCAGTGCCTTGGCCCACTCTCCATGTAAGCCACTTTTCAGTCCTGAGTTTGGTCCCCTGCGCTATCAGGGTCGCTCTCAGTAGGTATTATTACCCATGCCTATTATCTTTCAATCTCCCCTATATTTTGTTTTACCAGTTTCATATTTCCGGGTGTTACAGTAAGACCTTTGATGCATATTGAAAGATCTGTATCCCCAGCTTTCCAGACTCCACTGGATGAAGAGGCTGTGTTTTCTCCAACAGGTGTTCTTTGCATCTGGGCCAGACACGGCGTGACGGTGCTTGTGTAGGTTTATTTCTATGTTCTCAGTTATCTACTACCAATCTGCCCAGATCTGTGTCCGTGCTGTGCTACTCTTGTTTCGCTGTCTCCATGGACCAGGTACATTAATACCACCTGCTCTACTCTATCTGTTCCCAAATGCGCTAGCTCCCAAATGTGCTTTGTGCATCCGGGTGAATTTTAGGTTTGCTTTTCCCATTCCTGTGAAGAGTTTCATTGGAGTTTTGATAGTGCACTGAATCCTTAGATCACACTTGGTAGCATAAGCATCTTCATAACACTAACTCTGTCACTATACAAACATAGGGGCCTTTCCATCTTCTCCAATCTTCTTCGATTTCTTCAGTGTTTTATATTTTTTACTATAGAGGTCTTCCACACCCTTGGTTAGGTTTGTCTTTGCAGTTATGAGAGGAACACTACCTGATTTCCTCCTCAACATATTTGTTATAGGTGTATAGGAATTCTAGTTTTTATCTGTTGATTTTGTGTCCTTCTTCTAAGAGTTTCCTGATGAAATCTCTTATGACACTCCCCATATATACAATAAATAACCACAAATTTAAAAAAGTATATTTGAAAAAATTCCAGGAAAGAGAATAATGCAATTGCGGTGTCACGATATACACCTTAAATACACACAATGATGTCACTCTAAAAAGAAAAAATTGAAGTGATGCAAAATGAATTTAATTAAAATGATTAAGTACCAAGCTGGGGTTTGGTTTCAAAGGCTAATAATAAATTGCTCTTTTAAAATTTATCTTCACTCCTAGGTGTGGGAATCATATCGCAGATGGAGACCATAATGAGACAAGCACCGGCTGGTGTGTCCTGAGCCTCCAACTCAAGCTGTGCTCAGCAGGGCTGCACAGCGGCTCCTGCAGGTAGGGGATGCTTGTGCTCCTCCTTGCTGTTGTCTGTATTAAGCAAAAGGCAGCATCTGTGATGAGCAATGGCAACTGAGTGCTGGACCACATCAGCATTTCTAGACACTCAAAATAGAAACCATGTGAGATGGTCCATTATGCTGTTTTTTTGGGGAGTGGGGAACAGCACATGTGTGAATCACTTATTCTCTCTGTCTTTCTCTCTCTGTTTCTCTGTGTGTGTGTGTGTGTGTGTGTGTGTGTGTGTGTGTGTGTGTGTGAATGTGTATACCTATGTGCCTCAGTGCATACATGTGCAGGTCAGAGGAGAACCTCAGGTGCCAGTCCTCATGCTCTGCATCACTGAGAACAGGGTCTCTTGTTTGCTGCTGCATAATCCAGGCTGCCTGACACATGAGCTTTAGGGGTTCTTCTTTCTCTGTCTCTCATATTTCCATACATGCACTGAGGTTACACACATACGTACCACTCATGGTGGTACACAGTGCTTGGGAGGCAGAGGCACTGCTCTACAAAGAGAGTTCCAGGCCAGACAGGGCTACACAGAGAAGCCTTGTTTTGAAAAACGCAATATAAAACACATGCTACCATACATGCACTGAGATTACAGACACATATTACTATATTTAGCATACATGGGTTCCAAGAATCTAAACTCAGGTGTCCATGCTGTTATGGAAATATTTCACCCATTGAGCCATCTCCTTGGACCTTACTAATTTATTTTAAAATATAATGTGGAAGCTGTGCTCTGTATAAGGATCTGCCTCTGTTCTCTAAGCCCTTTGATGCAGTCAGCAAACAAATGAAATCACAGAGGAGACAACATATGGTGGCAGAGGCGTGTTGATTTACACAGAACATATGGGGTCGCTGGGTTCCCTAAAATGTCTACGCCCTGATTCAAAAGTCTTAAGCTGTGTACATCACCAAGGGTTTTTGGAATTGAGAAGAAAGATGTCCCTGGGTTTACAGGAGTAAACCCAGTGAAATCACAAAATCCTGGATAAGGAGATAGAGCAGGGTTAAAACAAACAAGAACAACAACAGAAAACACCAGCTCAATTGTTTGATCTGGAAGGGGCCATGGGTTGGAGACCATGAACAAGCCCTGGAAACTGGAAAGGTGGGGGCTAGAAAGATGGCTCACTGGGTAAAGTGTTTGGTATGCAAGCATGAGGATCTAAGTTCAAATCCCCTAGAATTCACTTACAATTAAAAAAAAAAAAAAACATAGGACACATACTTGTAACCCCAGAGCTGGAAAAGTCTCCGGAGCTTGCAGACTGGCTCATCTAGTAAAATTGGTGAGCTCCAGTTTCAGTGAGAGGCCCTATCTCAAGAGGTAAGATAGGCAGTTATAGAAGAAGATACTAGGTGTTGACTCTGGCCTCCACATGCATGTACACACGTGTGTACATATATTTTGCAGGAACATGTACGCAAGGACAATACATACAGACATGGACAATTACAGTCTTGTAAAACAGAAGTAAATGGTTCTCCCCAAGAGGACCCTCAAGCAATGAAGACATGCCCAAACCTTGATGTCCACCAACCGAAGTAGTACTGGATTTGACCTAGAGAACTGGGGGATGACCCATTTGCATTGTGCTTATGTATGACAGGAGTCACAGAGCACCAACATGGCGGTCAGCAATGGCTGTTGAAAATGAGACATCTGAATAAAGATCTAATAGGAAGAAATTAGAAACTGTAGAGGTCTATGGTGAGTGCACTGCAGGGAAGGAGATGAAGTGCACAAAAAAACAGTGGTCCTTCAGCTAGAATACCCGGCCAGGCCACCCCACAGCCTCTTGTCTCTGTCACCTTCTCCACTCAGCTCTCAGGTATAAGTATGCATTGCTTTGTCCAACTTTTTACATGCTGTGGGTCTGCATTCAGATCCTGATGTTTGTCTGGCAAGCACTTTGTCTACAGAGCACACATGCCAAACCTACCCCTCTTCTGACTCCCCCCCCCCCGGCAATGACATCAGTGGTTTTGTAGCACCCCACACTTCCAGCATGTTATAAGCACTCACCACGAGACCAAAATAACAAGGCTAGCCAAGCATGGACCTAATCCCCAAGTGGAAGACAAAGGCCAGCCTTTTCTCTGTCCACACTGGTTGCTTCGGGCATTTTGTTACTGCAGCGGATTATAGACGACTACAAGGACTTACTGAAGGGCATCAATCAGCTGCTGCTGTGCTTAGACTGTCGAGGACTAAAACACAATAAGGAGGCAAGACAGACAGACAGTCTAACCATCCAAGGTGCAATAAAGAGGCAGGGCAGGTGGCCAGACCACTATCCGAGGTGACAGCAGAGACAGTAGCTCTCTAGGCACACAGGGCACAAGTCACTCTAGCTGGGAGGTTAAAAAGAGATTGTAGCAATGAGGAAAAGAAAGCCCAGTAGAACAGTGGAGAGATTACCACAATGATTTGGGCAACAAACCAAAAACGCTTGGACCTCAGGTCCAGGAGGAGGCGTGAGATGCTGGAATCCGTGTCCTAAGTAGAGCTGGTGGAATTTTTTGGTGCCTGGCAAGAATGAAAGCAACACAGGGTGAGATACCAACAGCAGCTGCCTTTTCTCAGGCTCTCTCTCTATAATCACAAGCTGCAGGCAGCTTAAATCTTCACCCTGAGAGATCTGCCTTCGTGATCCATTTCGACAATTTACTAGATTATTCAGAACAATGAAAGGGAAGGCTGAGATAATTACAATCAAGTCGGGCTCTCAAATAACACCTATATTACAACTCTCAGCCTGCTTTCTCCCGCTGAACACTTCATCAGAACGATGTGAGAAGGAGGTTTCAAGATATTGGAGAAACGGAAAGCTAGGAGCTCTAGCCCAGAAACTCCAGGGACCTAGCAGTATCCAGTCCAGGCTTGGGTTCCTGGGTGCCTAGGAGGCTGTTAAGTGTTGTGAGTTCCCCCCCTCAGTGTTTCAGTGATCTTTTCAGAAACGGCTGCTGATGACATCTGCATTGTCTGGCTTGGGTTGTTTTATAGTCACTATGTGTGGTCCAAATTATCCTAGTCAGTAAACAATTAATAAATACGGGAAAAATCAATTACCACTTAAGAAATGCAATTTGTTTGAAAAATAATCTCTAGAACCATAGAGACTGTGGGGAGAAGACTAGAGGGTGAGAGCAGAGAGCAGGCGAGAAGTTTGGGAGAGGCGTGAGCAGCTTGTTTGGGATCAGGCAATTTGCGGTGTCATGAAGGAGATGAATGCAGATCCCCCCACTCCTCACCCGCAAACAGCACAGCAGGTGATTGTGGTTCGCCTGAGCAGTGTTCTCTTCCTCATCTTTGATGACACTTCCTGAAGGAGCCATGACGCGCCAATATTTAGGTCATCGAGTTTAGGAGCTGGGATCTAGTTTGTCCCTTGCCAAGCATTGCTGTGTACCTGTGACAACTGTCCAATCAGACAACCACATTCAGTCGCTTATGATTGGCTGAAAGCTGGGTGGGCGACTCTACCCAGAAGGACCTGTGAATGTGCTAGAAGGGCCACGTACCATCGTGAGCTCTCAACTCTGAGATGGTAGGATATGTGACCTAGTGTTGAGCCTTGCTGCCTCCCTTAGGAAAAGCCTGAAGGATAAACGGAGTTGTGAGGACCCAAACCTTGAGTTGAATCAGAAGCCTGAGCCGTGTTCTCTCAGCCACCCACTCTCCCACCACAGGAAGAAAACTGAAGGATGGCTCGGGGCTTAAGAGCACTGGCTGCTCTTCCAGAGCACCAAGGCTGTTTCCAGTATCCATGTGGTGGTTCACGACTGTCTGTAGCTCCAGTTCCAGAGAACCCAATGCTTTCATCTGGCCTCTGCTTACCTAGAACTCAAGCAGTACACAAACGCACAGGCAGGGGTACAAGCCCCTAAACACATAAGTAAATAAATATATTTAAAGATTTTTAATGTTTTCGTTATGCACATGTGTGTATGTCTATGTTTAAGTAAGTGTGTTTGCATGAGTGCAAATGGCAGTGCAGGCTAAAGGTGTTGGGTCCCCCTGGGATCTAGAGTTATATGTGGTTTTGTGACCCACCTGATGAGGGCCCTGGGAAGTCAACTCAGGTCCTCTGCAAGAGCAGCTCGTGCTCTTAACCACTGCAACCCTAGCATTTAAAATAACAATAATAATAATAATTAAATGGCCATTTTGGGGTTGTTATTTCTCTAGCTTACCACCACAGAGCAAAGCCACTTAGTTTTGGCAATTACATAAAAGCTGATTTACGATTGAGGCTGTTGAAGGAAATAATTAATAGACGTCTCTGAGAGTAATTTGAAATGTATAACGTGACGTGAAGAAAAATAGGAGTAAAATGCAGCTGGTTATTGTTGGCTCCTGTCCCTGTCCACTATCTAATGAAGTCAAGCAAGGAATTCACTGGATGGTCTGAGTCAGTGAGGCCGAGTACATAAATCACTGAGAGCTGTTAACTGTGTGTAATTACTTCATTCCTGCACCTTTACAGTGGACTGTGTTTGGCACCTGTATTCTAAGGGGCATGTATGTCCTCCACCAACACCTTTGATGTGTGTATTATAATCACCCCCATAGAAACCCGCACAGTATAAGTGCATGCGTGTTTATCTCGTTTCCATTAAGTTTGAATAGGGCAGGATCGTTATGAACTGTCATCCATTACAGGAGCATGTGAGTCCCTCGACATTTGCATATGAATAACTGAAAGAGATTTATGATTCTATCTTAGAACATTAAAAGGTTTTGTTGCATAAATTACACTAATCTGTCCGAGCCTCTCTGGCTCTCTCTCTCTCTCTGCTGCCTGTCTGTCAGAGAGGCTTGGTTTGTTTCTACACTCCACTGGGACTACAGCAAACAGGCGCAGACAGTAGCAGGCACAGACACGTCAGGGCGTTTTGCAGTTCTGCTTTCTTCAAGTGGCTGCCGCTGACACTGAACAGGCACAGCTCCCAAGACAGCAGGCACAGCCTTACCAAGTTCTGCGTAATCTGGCATCTTATGATCAGTAGCCTAACCAGGAATCTCCCAACTGGACAGCCCTGAGTTTAAACAGAGTGTGAACAGACCAAGTTTGGAGGGGGGGGGAGGCGGAACCTCTTAGCACATCTCTGAGAGAGGCCTATGCGAAGCAGGATGCAGCTCAAGACAGCCAAGACGAAATAACACTCAAATAGCTGGGGTTAGTCACTATGAAAATCCAGCCTCCACTTTCAAAGCCTCAAACCCTGAGGTTCAACCCTTGAAACAATTCTGCCTGCAAGCAACCATCCATTTGTTATTCTTCAAGCACGTGGCTGATGGCTAGGTTCCTAGAGGCTCTCTGTGTCCCATCGCAGACCAATATCTAATGAAGGCAAGGAAAGAAGGAAGGAAGGAAGGAAGGAAGGAAGGAAGGAAGGAAGGAAGGAAGGAAAGAAGGAAGGAAGTCCGTGCCTCTCATACCACTTCTGCTCTCTTTTCAATGACCTGAACCCAATGATGGCACCTTACCTTCTGACAATCTTGTTCCACCCCACTCTTGAGCCCAGTTCTCAGCCACAAAGATCCTTGGTTTTTCTGGATGCTGCCCTGAGCTAAACAGCTTTTTATTAAAATAAATGAATAAATAAATAAATAAATAAAGGCAGATACTATGATGAAACTGATCTGAGTAAGATCACTGAGTCAGATCTTTGCAGCAAGAAAGGCAGAAGAGCCATATGAAAGGTGGAGTAATTTCATCCTTGGAAGCAGCTTATGTGGTCATTTTAATGTCTTCTAGATGAAGTGATTTGTCTGAAAAAAGTGACGAGTGTCATTTGATATCAGGAGTGTCCTGAGCAAACAGGTTGCAAGAGCCACTCAGGATTGAAAAGTGTTCTAATATTTGAGCCTAGGTTGACCCCTCACCATGTCATATTTTAAGTTGGTAGCCTTGATCACACCTGCCCCACCTGCCAACTCTAAGGCTCTGAAGTCCTTAACAGTTAAATGTGGGAAGCAGTGACACCACAGCAAGAACTCTGTGTTCTAGAACCTTCCACCGACATCTTTGATTGAACTGGTCCCCTTTTTGATCAGGATAATAAGGATGAAATCCAGGTGCCTACTCTTCCCCAGATGTGGAACTCTGTGTGGTCATATACAAAGATACCCCGTTACTGCTTAGTCCTTACTCTTTTGAGGAGACAATACCTTGTCCTGGTGTTATTTCACAGAGCACTTTGGAGGACTTGGGGGTTTTGGGGGGCCAAGTAATTTTTATTATAACTTATTTACTAGGTTGTAATCCCCTCACTCTTATCTTTCTGTTCCCACTGTCCCTGATCCCAATCTTTTCCCCTCCCCTAGACCTATTAAGAAATCAAGTTGTTTTTTATTTTTAATTGTGGCAATAAATAATTACCAACTTAAAAACTAACAAATATGTATTTAAATAAAACCATGAATTTTCAAGGTACTGGATTTTGTGTCCTGTAATTTTCTGTCTCGTTGTTTCCCCAGCATGTTTCTGAGCTGGGCCCACCTGAAATTCACATACAGTCCATCTTCTTGGCACTCTCAGCAGCTGTCTCTATATTGCCTGTTTGCTTATATTATTTTATTTTCTAATAATCTATTCAGATTATATCCCGTTTGTTATCCCCTCACTTGTATCTTCTCATTCCTCCCTCTGTTCCTTTCCCAAAGACCTGTGACAGAAGGGGACCTCCTCCTCCACCATATGATCACATCCTATCAGGTCTCATCCAGATAGCCTGCTTCCCTTTCCTCTGAGTGCCACCAGGCCTCCCCACCAAGGGAAAGTGGTGAAGTAGAGGGCACCAGAGTTCATGTCAGAGGCAATCTCTGCTCTCCACATAACTGTGGAGAGTGAGCTGTCCATTGGCTAGATCTGAATAGGGAGTCTAGGTTTACTGCATGCATTGTCTTTGGTTAGCACAGCAGTTTGTGCAGGCTGCCCTGGGTCCAGATCTTCCAGCCTTTATGGTCTCCTTGTGGAGCTCCTGAACCCTCTGGGTCCTTCTATATCCCCATTCTTCTATTAATCTCTCACCTGGAGTCCAATAGAAAGCAACGGCCTACAGCTTGGGAAACGATCTTCACCAACCCTACATCTGACAAAGGGCTAATATCCAAAATATGTAAAGAACTCAAGAAATTAAACACCACCAAAACAAATAACCCAATTAAGAAACATTGTTCAGAACTAAATAAAGAATTCTCAAAAGAGGATTATTGAATGGCTGAGAAACACTTTTAAAATGCTCAAAGTCTTTAGTCATCAGAGAAATGCAAATCAAAACAACTCTGAGATTCCATCTTATACTCATCAGAATGGCTAAGATCAAAAACTCTAGTGACAGAACATTCTGGCAAGGATGTGGAGAAAGAGGATCACTCGTCCATTGCTGATGGGAGTGCAAACTTGTATAACTGCTTTGGAAATCAATCTGGTACTTTCTCAAAATACTGGGAATAGCTCTACCTCAAGACACAGATGTTCCACTTCTGGCCATATACCCAAAAGATGCTCCCCCACACAACAAGGACATTCTCTCAACTATGTTCATAACAGCCCTATTCGTAATCTCCAGAATCTGGAACCAACCTAGATGTTCCTCAGTTGAAGAATGGATAAAGAAACTGTGGTACATTTACACAATGGAATACTGCTCAGCTTTAAAAAAGAAGGAAATCTTGAAATTTGCAGGCAAATGGATGGAACTAGAAATGATCATACTGAGTGAGATAATCCAGACCCAAAATGACATACATGGTAAATAGTCACTTATAAGTGGATACTAGCCCAGCACGGATGTACTCTGAGAGTTTTCACTCAGCAGAGAATCAGGACAGATCACAGAGTACTTTGAAATGGGACCCTCCCCTCAACCGATTGGACTGTTATAAAATCACAGCTATCTGGAGGATGTCGTCCAAGTTATTAAACCTAACCCAGCCATGTTGTACATTGGAGGAACACAGAGGAATGAAGATTTGCATGAATATAAAACATATATTTACATGTGTTTATATTAACATAAGTAACCTATGTAGCATAGTTAATGCAATTCCTGGCATATAGTAAATGATTAATAAATGTCCATTATGCAAGGACACTTAATTCAGCAAGCCTACAGAATGTACAAACCTATAGACTGTCTCAAGTTAAGAACTCAAGCTAAATATATCTCAAATGTCTGCAATTATTGGCCTAAATTAAAGTTAATACATTTATATAAGTAAATGTAAATAGTTTTCAAAAACTCAGATGCAGCAACATAAGATCTGGAGATTCAATTTAGTGGTGATTCATAAGAAGACAGCTTAATATCCCTGTGAAGCCGCATAGAAGGTAGGATGTGTGGTGAAGTCACATGCAGTCTGGTGGATCCCTTATCATAGATTTTGGCATGATAAAATGCCAGTGATGAAGCATTGCAATGGCTGTGGGACCATCCTCACTGTGTACAGTGTGTCTTTACTGTGACTTCAGTTAGATTCACATGCCATGAAGACATTAGTGCAGAAACCAGCCAGGTAGCTCATCCGAGACAGGACAGACTTGGGTAAAGTTTGAGAGTGGAAATGAACGAGATATGCTCTAACATCTTGTATAAATCAAAAGGGAAATAGCATGCAAGATACAGTGCAGATTCTTGTTCACATAAGAAGATGTGTGTAGGGCAAGACTCATTTCACTCAACTCTAGGCAGAAGAGGAATGCGCAGCCTAGAAAGGCTTCTGGGTGTAAGACCCACTCTGGTCACAAATGTGAACACACTCTGCTCAATAGTGTCAGATAACTGCAGCAACCTAAGTGATAGACAGCTGTAATGTCTACCCAATTCATCATCCTGAAACAAGGTCATTTAACATTGAAACTGTCCCAGGCGTTTAAATCATGTCCTAATGATGGATGTAATTTGATCTCATTGGCTGGATCACTTTGTTTTCTGGCTTTTAAAGTGTGTGGTTTAGGAATATCCAATATAGCAAATGCCATTGTAGTAAGTGCTGCAGGATGAACAATAGATGCTAAAAATTGAACAGGATACCCCAAGAAAAAATAAGTGGTTTCTTGTAGTTGATAAAGGGATTAAAAGGAAATAGTAGCTAGGGTTTGGATTTGGTTACATCTTTGAGTCATGAAAATGTTCTGGACTTAGATAGTGACCATGGCCACACAACTTTTTGAATATAATTTTAATGACATTGATTATACACATACATCTGGAAGTGAGTTTATGCTACATAGATTACATTTCAATTAAAAACAACAATAAAACTGAGAGAACAGAGAACAATAAGGAGCAAGATATATACATGGGCTCAAAAGCCCTGACACAAAGTACATATGAACCTCGGAGAACAATGGAGTTGCCACACAGGAAGCAGCATTACAGCATGTTCACCAGGAAGCCAGAGTATGCATCACCAGGAACAGAGCCAACGGATACAGTGTGCCTCCCAAGTCCAGGCACAGCATCATGCTTGTGGTGTTTTCCCCAAAAGATGTGTCACTTGAATCCCCAGATGAGAACTATCAGACAAGCATGAGAACATCCAGAGTTGAAGTTTTAACACAGCTGCCATGGACCCTCAAAATGCACTGAGGTCACTGAGGCAGGAATTGAGGACCCTATCATGATGAGACTTCATTTAGAATGAAGGACCCCAATATGAGGTCATCTTGGAATAGGGTGAAACTGACACCCAATAACACATGTTTATGAAAGACTGCCCCCAGACACACACACACACACACACACACACACACACACACACACACACGTGAAGCTGGCATGCTGGTACATGCTTGTAATCCTATCCTCGCATCCTAAAGGCTGACTAAGGAACATGGAAACCCAAGGCAGCCTGGGCTTTATATCAAGTCCCCACATCTAATTAGAAAAAGAAAGAGAAAAATGGAAGACACGGGGATTCAGTGAGAAGATGGACATGTGAAGACAGAGGCAGGGTTGCCACTATGAACAAAGCCAAAGATTCTGAGCAAGTACCACAAAATACACGACAGTAGTAAAACGTTTTCTCCCATAGCATCTCTGCAAGGAACCCACGCTACGATGCATGAGTCCTGTGACTGTGGTGTTCAGAACAGGGAGAGAATGCATCCCTATTGACACAAACTGTCAAGTTTGCATGAATTTTTAACGACAGTTCTATGAAATTCAGGCAATCATGAAGAAGGAGGAGGAGGAGGAGGAGGAGGAGGAGGAGGAGGAGGAGAAGAAGAAGAAGAAGAAGAAGAAGAAGAAGAAGAAGAAGAAGAAGAAGAAGAAGGAGCAGCAGCAGCTCGGAGGAGTTGCAGATGAGAAGTTAGTGAGGACAGATGGAGCATGAACTGGATCTCGCTCTGAGAAAAGCACACTCAGAGGGAACTTTGTCAAAGCTGGATAAGATTTGCATTAGACAATAGCATCGTGCCAATAATGGCATGGTGTTTCATGAGGTGAGTGAGATTTTATCAAAAGGGAAAATGGCAATTTGGGCAAACTTTATTTCTTTTTTTTTAATTAATTAATTTACTTGTTCATTTTACATCTTTATTGAAACACCACTCCCTCTCTCCTCCTAGTCCCACTCCCATCCTGAAGTGGCAGTTTCTTGTTTGTTTAAAAACTCAGCTGTGACATGTGCATATGTTTTTTGCTTTGGTCCCAAGTGTGGGATGTGGGAATGTTTATCCACTGCTGAAAACAGACTCGTGATCTTTGTTAACTGAAAACACACCCATGAGAGGGCAGGTGATGTTTTACTAGACATGGATCTCCCAGCTAAAAGACATCTTTGTGTGGATTCTGAGAAGGAATAAATAGAAGCTTACAGACAGACAAGGCTTTTGCATCACTATGCTTTGCAGTGGTTCACATTGCTCCGTCGGTTTTCACTTTTCTACACTTCACTTCACAGAGAAGCGTTCTAGAGAACTTCTTGTGGTACCCCAGCTGCATCCTGCCACTGCTGCTCACTCATGCTGATTCAGCAGAGCCTTGCTGTTTCTACTAGGTCATGCTGCTGCTGCTGCTGCTGCTGCTGCTGCTGCTGCTGCTTGCTGTTTGCTGTTTGCTGTTTGCTGGTCTGCGGATATTCTACCGGCAAAGACTGGACCCAAGGAACTATATCTAAAGAGGTTTACAATCCCCTTTCCTACTAACATTCTTTCACCCTCAGGAACCCTAAATAAAGAAAGTTTTTTTTTAATCTAAGCCTACACCACCCACTTCCCCCTATACCCCCTTCCTCCACCCTGGCACATCAAGTCACATCAGGACTAAGTGCTTCCTCTTTCACTGAGGCAAGACAAGGCAGCCTTGCTAGAGAAATGGGATCCAGAAGGAGGCAACAGAGTCCAAGTCAGAGAGGGCCCCCCACTCGAATTGTTAAGGGACACACCTGAGGACCAAGAAGCCCATCAGCTTCATACATATGTAGGGGGCCTAGGTGTAGTCCATGTATGTTCTTTGGCTGATGGTTCAGTCTCTATGAGTCCCCAAGGTCCCAGGTTAGTTGGCTATGTAAGTCTTCTTGTGACGTCCTTGACCCCTCCAGCTCCCCTAATATTTCCCTAACTCTTCCACAAGACTCCTTGAGCTCTGCCTAATATTTGACTGTGGGCCTCTGCGTCTGTTTCCTTTATCTGCTGCATGAAGCCTCTCAGACAAAGGACATTGTCAATGGGACAAAACAGCAGCCTACAGACTGGGAAAAGATCATCAGTCCTACATCTGATATAGGCCTAATAGCCAAAATGTATAAAGAACTCAAAAAATTAAACACAAACAAACCAAATAACCCAATTTTAACAGGGGGAACAGAGCTAAATAGAGATTTTTTTTTCAACAGAGGATTCTCTAATGGCAGAGAAACACTTAAATAAATGCTCAACGTCATTAATCATTAGGGAAATGAAACTCAAAATGGCTCTGAGATTCCATCTGATACCCATCAGAATGACTAAGATAAAAAAAAAAATCAAGTGACAGCATATGCTGGCAAGGATGTGGAGAAAGGGGAACATTCCTCCATTGCTGGTTGAAGTACAAACTTGCACAATCACTTTGGAAATCAATCTGGCTGTTTCTCATAAAATTTGAAATAGTTCTACCTCAAGACCCAGCTAAACCACTCCTGGGCATATACCTAAAATATGTTTTGCCAAAACACAAGGGCATTTGCTTAATTCTGTTCATGTCAGCTTTACTCATAATAACCGAGCACTGGAAACAACCCAGATGTCCCTTGACTGAAGAATGGATAAAGAAACTGTGATACATTTACACAATGGAATACTATTCATCTATTAAAAGCAAGAACATTATAAAATTTGCAGGCAAATGGATGGAACTAGAAAAAAAAAATCATCCCGAGTGAGATAACCTGTGGTTTTCCTCTTCCCGGAGGGAGGGGGGGCTGATGGCCACCAGCTCACCAAGGCAAGAGGAACAAAAGACAAGACACAGAACCTGGAAAACCATAAGCACAACAGAGATCAAACTCTCTGGGAACCACTTCAGGAGCTAGTTCAATTTTACTCAGGGAGAACAAAGGCTGTATAGCCATTGGGAAGTGGGGGGTGGGGGTGGGGCGGACTTCCAGGATAGGTGTTCATAATTGGTTGAAAGCAGGCATTTTTACCGTGCTTGTTTTACATTTGGCAGCATGCTCCTACCATATGGATGGGAACACAGAACCTAATTATCCTAAAGGCACAGGGAGGGGAGAGCTAGCAGGGAGCTATGTCAAGGCCATATATGAAATGTGGTTAGGGGCATCTATGTCTAAATACACTCTCCAGATGGCAGGCAGAGAGCCAGGGGCCCTGCTGGGGAGAGGGAGTCCTACACCTAATGCCAAACTATCTGGATCAGGAGGACTGCAGCCTCAAACAGCAGGTTTCTTCCAACAGTAACCCAGACCCAGAAGGACACTCATGGCATCTCCCGTACTCATTCGTAAGTGGACATTGGCCATATAGTACAGAATAATCATGCTGCAACCCACAGACTCAAAGAAACTAAGTAACAAGGATGGTTCCAGGGAAGATGCATAAATCTTACTAAGAAGGAGAAATAAAATCAGAATTAACATGAGCTGGGTGAGAGAGGGAGTGGAGAAGGAAATGGGGTGGGGGTGGGGCGTAATCAGGTGTGGGAAGAGCACAGATGGGAGATGAGAGGGCTTGGAGGGAGAAGGGAAGTTGTTGTTGGAGCATCTCTGGGACAAGGTGGAGACATGGAATGGAAGAGGCTCCTGGGAAGATATGGGGGTGACCCTAGCTGAGATTCCTAGCAGTGGGAGATACTGAGACTGAAGTCACCACATTCTATAGCCAGGCAGGAATTCCAATGTAGGGAAGGGGACACCAATTCATCCACAAAAACTTTCAACCCAAAAGTTTTCCTGCCTATAAGATATGGCTTCAGGGATATGGCTAACCAATGACCGTCCCAACTTGAGACCCACCCCATGGGAGAGACCCAGCCTCTGACACTATTAATGATACTCTGCTATCTTTGCAAACAGCAACCTAGCAAACTTTGTTTCTTAGTCTGAATTTTTTCAAAGCAAATCATTTTAAAAACTGTTTTTTAAAAAAACAATCAAACAAACAGAAAAATGTAATTGTATAGTCAAAGTCAACTGTAAAAGCCACTAATATGGTTCCACTCTCAGCAAGTCATAGACAGACCGCATTTCAACACTGTTGAGAGCCAGGCTGATGCAAGGTTTTCTGAGGGGTCCTGATGACAGAACAAAGGGAACCTAGTTCTGCGCCCCTGCCTAGGAGCAGACTGGACAAGGCCAGTAGGGGTTGGGGCCTCAAAGGAGTTAAAGTTTCCATTCCTGGGATTTGGCTCCCCCCCATGAAAAGACTAGAGTTATCAGCCCCAAGACCACTGTGTGCTCAGTCTCTGCCACCCTTGAGATATCCCGTGTTCCCCTTATGCAACATTTCTTGATTAGCCTCCTGCTGGCTTTGTCCCATTGTATGATAGTTTCTGCTGACTTTGTCCCATTTCTCCCCTGGAAATAGTGTGTAAGATGCTGTACTTCTTAATAAGCTTGCTTGGCACAAGACATAATTTGTACGAGACCGCCCAACCATAGCTTTCTATCTTTTTATCTTCTCATCTTCTGCCCTCCCCCCCCCACCACACACACACACTTAGGACCCTATCACTGAAGATCAACCTGCTGATTTAGGTCACCACACAGTTACATTTTGCTGTGATAGCTTAAGAATCATACAACTTTTACTTGTACATGTAATAGAATGTGTGTATTCCTGAACACATTACCTAGTCTCTATGTACCTCAGTGTCCCATGTAGAAATGGGGGAATCATCATATCTACCTCATAGGATTGGTTCAAAGACACCTTAATCCTACACACTGCACGACTAATGAGTGCTTACAATGGTTAACTAGCTACTTTTACTGCACTGGCTAGTGAGCGTAGAAGCAGTGTGAAACTGGTCATCCGGAATGAAGGCACATGCAGCTTTATGCGGTGAAAAAACACTCAGTCTTTGTAAGGAGAGGTGGTGCTGATGAGGCCAGATCAACCTCGGGAGTCATTCCTCAGGGCCTGTCACCCTGTTTATCATGAGAGGGTCTATCACCGGACCGAACCTGGAGGTCACTGATTAGGTTAGGCTGCTGACCAATGAATCCCAGGGACCCGCTTGTCTCTGCCTGCCCAGGGCTGGCATTCTATGCTACTTACTCTGCCAGGGTTTGTACGTGACTTTTGGAATCTGAACTCAGATCCCCATGCTTTTGTGGTAAGTACAATGGCGTCATCTCGTGTTGCAGTGATGAAACAGTGAACCAAAAACAACTTAAAGAAGAAGGAGTTTATTTTGGTGTATGGATTGCAAGGAGGGGAGGCTAGAATAGATATCCCTCATCCAGAGGGAAACATCGCAGCATGTGGTTGGAGCAGGAAGCAGAGAAATGGAAATGGGGCAAAGCTACAAACTCTCAACTCTTGTCACATACTTTTCTCCAGCAAGGTTCTATGTCCTAAAGAATCTCTAACCCCCCCAACAACAGCACCACCAACTAGAAACAAAGTCTTCAAACACCCAAGCACGCGGAGGACGCTTCTCATTCAACTGCATTTCCCTAGCATCTTTCTCTCCTTTTGAAACAATTTTAAGTCCAGTGAAAGAATGACAGGTGGTCAACAGTGGGCACTAAGAAGGAAAATCTAACTGGCCTATACCTTCTGCCTCTCAGAGACAGCAACAACTGAACCTTAATACACAAAACCGGCATGTTTGCTTATTTGAGAGAATGGCACTTGTGTTGTGTTGTTTCTGAGGCAGAGTCTCACTATTATCTCACTATTTAGCCCTGCTTAGAATTCACTCGGTAGCTGAAGCTGACCTTGACCTTGACCTTGTAGCAATCCTCCTGCCTCTGCCTCCCATTTGACAGGATCACACACAGGTAAAAGACTACACTTGGTCACAATCCCATGTGTGGGAGAGGAGAGAAGCTTAGGGCCAACTTGTGGGGCACCTTGATGGTTTGATTGACAACTGGTGACAACCTTGCAAACGTTCGCCAGCACCATGTTCTCTGTCAAGCAGGAACTGTAGCTCTTCTGGTTCATAGCTAGGGGAATTTCTGAGGTGAGAGGGGTCAGCACACAGGCTGTTGACAGTTCAAATGCATGCAACTCTTTTCGATTCCTCTTTGTCTTTTTCTGCATGGTTTGGAAAGTCATTTTCATCTTTAATCCTGAAGTGGATGGAACGTTTGCTGACACAATCAGCTTCGTGAACCTAACCAACACGGCCAAGATGGAAGCCTGAGATCCCTTTTATCTTCCTGCCAACTCTATCTACAGATCGCCATTGTCTCTTTCAAGTGACTTTGGGCTCTGTGGGCGCCAAGCACATTACCCTGTTCCCTGCCAGCTCCGCTGAAGCCGGCACTGTGCCCACTGCCAACAGTGCAATTTGCCAGCAAAATACGCAAGCTGGGAAAATGCACACACATCAGAAGTTCTGCTAGAAGCTTCAGAAGCCAGGCAAGGAACCCATGCAGAATTGTAATTCAAGTCAAGGCCACCCAGCTCTGTGGGATGCCTTTGTGGAAAGGAAACAGCCTCGCTCCTCAGGCCTTTCTCTGGTCTCTCGAAAGGACACACAACTGCTAAGAAGTGCATAGGGCACGACTGTGGTTTAGCATCGAAGGAGAAGGAACACATTTTATTTATCCTAGCTCCCCCACCCCACCCCCCAAATGTCTCCCCGCACTCTGGGCTCTCCTTAGTCTTTTCTCTCCCTAAGCACCAACAGGAGAATCCTGGCTGTTCGCATCTCACCAGGGATGACACACACAATTACCAATCTGGGAGAGAAATATGCATTACAAAGACCTCATCCTCAAAGGGATGTGACATGGAGTTGATTATTAATTAGCAAATGCTGTGGTTGAGCACTAGGAGTATTGGCCCCCATAGTTGGTTCCTTCTCCCATAGGCATGCCACCAAACTAGAGAAATGCCTAGACTTTCTAACTAGAGAAATTAAAGTGCCAAAAAGATAAAATGACTCCCAATTCCTGCCTTTCTCATCCCCAGCAATGGAGATGGCTGTGCTACTTAAAGGATTGCCTTGTCACGTTTGCTTGTTTGCTTGTTTGTGTGCTTCCTTCCTTCCTTCCTTCTTTCCTTCCTTCCTTCCTTGCTTTCTTGCTTACATCCTTGCTTCCTTGCTTGATTTATCTAGTGACTGGATGGCCTGCAATTGGTGGTCCCTCTTCATTTGTTGTTTTTGGTAAGTGATTTCTCAATCAGTATTGTCTTCTAAGAACCCAAAAGGCAGAACAAGCAGGGGCACTGGCTTACCATCCTGGGTTATGAATTTTGTTTAAGAAGTTGGATCCCATGGCTGGCAACGGTTCAGCAGTTAGGAACCTTGGTCACTGCACCAAAAGGAGTCAGGTTTGGTTCCCAGCACCATGTGGTGGCTAGCAACCATTGTTAACTCCAGCTCCGAGGGATTTGGTGCCCTCTTCTGGTCTCTGAAGACACTACACACATAAGCTGCGCAGAAATACATGGGGGTAAAACACCCATACACGTGAAATTAAAACTAATATTAAAAGAGAGGGGAAGATAGGTTGGGGAAAGATAGGCCAGTATGTATGTGCATGTATGCCTGGCAGCTTTGACGAATGCAAATAGAGAAAGTTAGAAAGGATGAAACTTGTCCCAAACAATGAGGTGCACAGGCAAATGCATGTGTAATAAGGGAACAGTGGCTCACTGAAAACTGACCGTACGCTGGCCAGTGCACTCTGTGATTGGCAGACCTCATTTCACTTAAGTGTGCAACTATCCCACAAGGATGTGCACTACCAATCCCAAAAGATAGCTCAGGAAGCTGCTTCAAAGACTTTGTTTATTTGCCTTTGAGATGAGCATTCATGTAGCCAAGAATGGCCTCAAGTTCTTGATCTTTGAACTTCTGGTCTTGCTTGAGATCCAACACAAGGCTTTGTGCCTCCTGGGCAAGCACCAAGTGAACCACATCCCTGCCAACTTTAAGGATGCTCTTCAAAATTGTACCAAGGGAACATGTAAACTATGCAGAGGCAATGCTAACAGGGTCCACGGAAGATGAAGGAGAGGTTGAGTATAGACCATAGAGCTCTGCTAAAGATGAGAGGGACACTGATGACTGGAAATCTGATGCTGGACATCATGGGCCATCCTCTCGACCCCAGGTAGGAATGCTACAGGCTCCACAGAACCTAGATGTTAATCCACATTTTCACACAAACCTCCTCTTATTTTCCATACGCAGACTGTAAGCTGAAGACAAATGTTTACCCTGGAGAGAAAAATCAACGCCCACTTCACAGAACTTGAGGGCTGTGTCCTGCACTGTTGTCATCTTCTAATGCAGACTTTTGGAGCTGGCAAGTTGAGTCAATGAATAGATGCTTGCTCGCCTTACAAGCCTGACAGGAGGTGTTAGATTCCCAGAAACACAGGTAAAGCCGGAAGAGAATGACTCTGATTGTCCACAAGCATGTTAGCATGTGTGTGCCCTTCCTACATACAGTGACAATAAATAAAATAACATAAATTGACTTCCTAACTCTGATAGAGAATAAATTACTATGCAAATAATTAGTAAAATAATATGGAAACATAGATACATCTGCACTTTTATTATACAGAAACAGACACAAACACGTGGATGCACACACATGCACGCACACACACCTGCAATAACAACCTCCTAGCAGTGGCTTTTTAAGAATGGCAGTGTAATTTAGAGAAGGACGTGGAACTGAGGAAATAATTAAATATTTTTCTCTGAACACAAAAAAAAACCTTTAATTTTACAGGAAATATTCTTATATTGTAAAGCCGTTTTAATAACATAAAATAATTTGTGATAATCACCTATATAAAGAACACTTTACTGAAAGTAAAGTGGCTAAATGTGTTTCAAATTGCTCAGTGGGAAAACTTTTCAATACAATGTGCAGCTTGGTGATAGAATGCTTGCCTAGTAAACACGGGGCCCTGGGATCCATCTTCAGTACCTTAAAGAAGGAAGAGGTGGTAGGTAGGGAAGAGAGAAGGAGGGAACAAGGCCAGGAAGAGGAAGGAAAGTTTAGAAGAGGAGGAAGATGCAGGAAAGAGAGGAGGAGGAAGAGGCTGCACTTGCTGCTGAGGTCAGGCAGCAAATGGGTTCATTTCTGCTTGCAGGTCTCAACCCCACCTCCTCATTCTGCTGCTCCTCAAACTGAGGCTCTCTGTGTCCCACTGAAGCTGTATCTATTGTATATATGTGTAATAATATAAATATATATGTACAAAAGTAAAATAATTTTTAAAAATTGTTTAAAACATCAAAATGAGTCATAAAAAAAAAAAAAGAAAAGAAAGCTTCATTTGGCCCTTGGATGAAGTTTTCCCAGTCTTGATTTAAGGAGGTGACTTACGGGGGAAAAAAAAGTAGTCTATGTTCCTTTACAGAGATTATGAGCAGATTGTTCATGCACTTTACATATAAATATTTCACACATGGCTTAATTATAGATGTGCACACATCTATGTGATTTGATAAATGGCTCCCACAGATTTTTTTTTCTCTGCAGCTGTGAGAAAGAGTGAGTAAGCCACATATTATGACACAGGAGTCCTCCAAGATAATGCTGATCAGTAAGCACAGGAAACAGATGTGTAAGAACAGGAAACCCGCTCAGGATTTAGCATCCTGCAGGTTTTAGGTGAAGGTTTTGAAGATGGTGCAGAAAAAAACTGGCCATTGCCCCTAAAGAGGACAGCGGGAACATTTAAGAACAATAGGGAAACTTCTATCTCCTTTCATGTGTACGCTGGTTTGATTGGGAATGGCCGCATAAGCTCATAAATGTGAGCGCTTGGTCACCAGGGAGTGGCACTGTTTGAAAGGATTATGAGGTGTGGCCTTGGAGATGGTGTGTCGCTGGAGGTGGGCTTTGAGATGCCTGCAGACCAAGACGTAGCCCTCGGATCTACAGCTCCAGCACCATGTCTGCAACCGTAAGCCAGCCCTAATTAAATGCTGTCTTTTATAAGTGTTGCCTTGGTCATGGTGTCTCTTCACAGCAACAGAACGGTGACTAAGACAATATATATATATATACAATTTTAGCTCTATAATGTATATAGATAAAATAAATAAGATGTGTACAATGAGAAAGGCTAAGTGAGGAGGCACAGGCTCTTTGGAAGTTCACCCCACAGTCAACTGCTATCACAGCTGGTGAAGCTGTGCTGGTTTTTAAGGTGTCAAAGTGCACATGAGCCAAAAATAACTATCTGGCATGAGATAAGGGTGTGGATCATATTAGTTACTTCTCTGATGCTGTGATAACATACTTAAGGAAAAGTTTATTTTTGGCTTGTGGTTCCAGACAGTTAGATGTTCATGACGGGTCGGGGTGGAGGGTAGACATCGAAGCAGGAGCCATCACACCTCACCCACGTACAGGAAACAGAGGGAGCAGGAAATGGGGTGGGGCTACAAACCCTGAAAGCCCGCCCCTCGTGATCTGCTTTCACAAGGCTGCACCCCTCCATGGTTTCATTACCTCTCTAACCAGCCACCAGCTAGGCACCAAGTGTTCAAATACATGAGCCTCAGAGGGGGCACTTTTCCATCCAAACCATCCAGCTCAGTGGTTGAGGACTTGCCTCCCGTGTACAAAGCTCTGAGTCTGGGTGGCAACACATGCCTGCCATTTGAGCACCTGAGCAGGACCAGCAGGAGGATAAGAAGTTCAGAGTCATCTTCATCCTCGTCGGAATTTCAATAAACCATGTGGGCTACAATAAACCCTGACTAGGAAACAAACAAGCAAACTCGCCTGACTCTTTGGTGCCGGCCCTCAGGCCACTGCTTCCGGGAGTGTCTAGGCAAGGCTAGTAGCTGTCCTGCGCTTCCTTTTAGCCCCCAGTGAGACACAATCAGCATTATTTGGTTATCCCAGCACTGCGTCTGCCCACTGAGAATAAGATAATATACCTCTGAAGACTAGAAGCAGGACCTAACGAACGCCATTTTCCCTCACAACCTACCAACAAAGGCCATGGGAAGGGTTGATTCCACCAACAGACTCCTTTCCACTATCCAGGCTTCGCACACCACCTTCCATTCATTGCTTTCCTGTGGCAAGAATAATGGTGTCATCCCAGATGTTGAATGTGAGTCGATTTCCTTTGCCATCCAGAACTGATGGCAGAAACATGGCTGGTTCTTTTGGGATAGTTTCAGGGCTCTGAATGGCAGCCCAAGTAGACTCAATATGCATTTGATGAATAAATAAACAGAAGGGGAGTCAGGGCACAAATAAGAGCCTGAATAACTCAGAGATGCAATGTAAAGCAGTCATAGGACACAAATATGATCAGTAAGTCACAGTTTGAATCTGTCGATGGAAATATACACACACACACATATGCACACATACATGTGTGTGCCTCACTATATGATTGTCAAGCACTGTATACTTGTCAAGTTATAATCTGATGGATATTTATTAAGTGGCTGCAGGAGTTGTGCTTTAAGGTTAAGATACAGTGCAAGCAAGGTGGTCACCTGTGTCTTGGCATTATGGTCTAGATGGCAAGTCTGAAAGAAACGACACTGTCACACAAACATGGAGTGTTTAAATATTTTACTTGTGTGTGTGTGTGTGTGTGTGTGTGTGTGTGTGTGTGTGTGTGCAGTTTGTGCATGTGCATGCATGCAGTGCCTGCAGCAAGCAGAAAAGAGGACCAGGTCCCCTGGAGTTAGTACACTCAAGCTGTTGTCAGCTGTTGTCAGCTGAGCTCTAGAAACTAAACTTAGAACATCCGTCCGTCCCCTGCTGCTCTCCAGCCCCTCATGGGATTTCCAATGGAGATTTGTGTGGTGGAACTTGGCAGGGTCTGTAAGAACATGTAACAGAGAGGAACTGGTGGGTGGGGTTAGGTCTGGGAGAATGGTGACGCCTTCACTAGGGAAGAGGTGCATGAAAGAAAGCAAGAAATAACTGGATCGGGAGAAGGAATTCTGTAAGTTCATTATAGTTTACACATTGTGTCAACGCATAGGAACTGAATACTATATCCTTGTGGAAATGACCACAGATCCATTGAAAACCCTGGGGCACTGTACAGCTAAAGCATGTAAGAAGAAGATAGGAGTGAAGGGCAGATACACGCAGAAAGACCAAGAATTCTACAGGGCTCCTTCCTTCCCGTACCAGCAGCACATAGCTGAACGGCATGCCCCAACTTCCTTTGCAGTCCGGGGATGGCCATGTGATTGCAATTTATCCAATGGATGGAAGGAAGAAAGATGTCCCTGACTGTTAGGGAGAAACCACGCTTCCTCTGATACTCTGCCACATGGGAAGGGGAGTGATGGTTGGAAGGGACGCAGGGAAGCCCAGGAGAACCGCGGGCCAGCACATCATGTCTACTTGGCCTATTGCATGAGACATAAACTCCCACTAGGGGAGCCATTCTACTTAAATTCCCCATGTTCCTTACCTTCGCCCACAAGAACCATGAGAGGTAGGCATGGTCCAGACTATGCAAGGCACTGGAGTCACAGTCAAAACTTGTGGGGAGGGATCTTAAGAAATGAGAGCCACTGAAGGATTTTATGTACAGAGGTGGACTATAATCAAGCATATTTGGGGGGAAGATGATTGTATTTGTTCTGTGGAAAGTAATAAATAATACATTTAATTTTCCATTTTCCTTTGCTAGAACAGCCAGCCCTCAGTGACAAAATGATCACAGAGACATGAGCTGATAAAGAATCTCACAGCAGGTGAGAGGTGACAGAAGGACAGTCAGGATAATGAGCAGACAGGTCACACTAAATTAAATATCACAGCAGAAAAATCATCACAGCCATTTTTAGAACTAAAATTTGAAGCAAGGCGGACCATGGTGGCATATGTCTTTACTCCCAGCACTCAGGAGGCAGAAGCAGGCAGATCTTTGTGGAGTTCAAGGCCAGCATGCTTTCCATAGTAAGTTCCAGGCCAGCCAGGGCTACAGGGTGAGGCCCTATCTTCACAAAACAAAATGTTGAAGCATCAGCAGTCATGGTGGACAAAGAAGAAGATGTCTACAGTCGTAGGCTCAAGGTACTAAAAGTCAGGCCACAGTCCCAGCATCAATTGTCATTTCAGCCTGGAGCATATTGGCTAGATTTCACTGGTCTCCAAATGTCCCCATTCGTGAAATGAGAACAATAAAATTTGTGCTTCAGAATTTCCGGGAAGCTTCAAGAAGGTAATGCTAACCACAGGAAGCAAACAACTATTTTATCAAAGACACACATATGATCATGTGATGGTTTCTTTTACCTGTCAACTTGGCATGCTGTAGAACCACCTGGGAAGAGAATCTTAATGGGGGATTATGTAGATCAGGTTGCCTGGGAGACTGTCTTGATCACGCCAAAGTAGGAAGACCCAGCCCAGTACCAGTGGCACCATTGCCTAGGTCCTGGACTGTGTAACAATGGAAAACATGAACCGAACAGCATGCATGCATGCATTCCTCCTCTGCTTTGGTTGGCTGATTCAAGTCCCTGTCTTGAGTTCCCTACACTATGGACTGTAACTTGAAACTATGAGCTAAAACACACCTTTTCTTCCTTGAGACACTTTCGGTCAGGATATTTTACCACAGCAACAAAAAGGAAACTAGGAGAGTTCATATCTCCAAACTTGCACAAGCCTCTCTCTGTCTCCCCACTTCTTAGGTGTCATCCAACTCCTGGTCTGGAGTCGGCGTCTTCAGATCAGCTTGTGTAATTACCCACACGTGTCAGTTGTCAAAGATGGCTGACAGAGACTGACAGAATTCAGGTAGATGTGATGCTGTCAAAGGTGGAATCAAGGTATGGGATACGATTTTCTTGAAAGCCACCAAGGCCAGGGACCTGTAGAAATCATGACAGGGAAGAAAGCAAAGGGAAGCCATCCCACTGAGAAATAAAGATGCTGTAATTTAGGACTGTTAATTTCAGTAACATTAGCTTTCCAGTCTAACTATCTGTGGGCATGTGGTGTGGGGGTGACCACCTGCAACTCTAAATCCTAAATAGCACCCTAGGCCTCTTCCCAGTTGCTTCCAGCAGAGTTTGCCCCAGCTGTTACAACCAAAACTGTCTTGAGACAGGGGCAGCAGACATTCCCCCCTTGTGTGGAGTCTGTGGTATTTTTTACTGGAAATATAGGAGTCATCAGATGGACGTGCCCTTCTTGTTATGGAAATCACACTAAAGGCTTTATATTTTCTTCCAGGGGTGTGTGTGCTTATCACCCCAGCACTTGTCACCTTGAGACAGTAGAGTCATGAGTTAGAGGCTTGTCTGAGCTATATAGCAAGATACTATCTCAAGAAAAAAAAAAGAGTGTGTTTTCTTATTCTCATTACTGAGCTTCTTGTCTTCTGGGCACAGTGTCACTAAAATATTTAAAGGAAGGTGAGTGAGATATATTACTTGAGCAAGCATGTAGCATTTAATGAGGGGGATACATCTGAGAAACGCAGTTAGGTGATTTTGCTCTTATATGAAGGTATTCCCGCTCAAATAGAGATGGATATGATAGCACCAGAAATACAAATTTGTCACCACTGTCATACCTGCTTCCCATCATTGGCCTGAATGTATGTTGTTCTTTTACTTATTCACTGAAAAGAAAAGCACCCTTTTTGTTTGTTTCTTCAAGACATGGTCTCTTATGTAACCTTGGCAGTCCTGAAACTCACTCTATAGACCAGGCTGGCCTCAAACTCAGAGATCTGCCTGTTTCTGCCTCCCAAGTGCTGGGATTAATGGCAAGCACCACCATCACCTGGCAATAAAAGCACATCTTAAAGTACTTGCTGAGAAAGTATAAGGACTTGAACTCAAGTCCTTACAACCCATGCAAAAAGCTGAGCATGGTGTTCTATGCCTCTGCTTATGATCATAGCCTGAGGGAGAGAGATGAAAGAATCCCCGGAGATTGCCAGCCATCTGGTCTACCCTGGTCAGAAAGCTCACAAGTCAAAACACAACCCTGTCTCAAAACACAAATAGATGGCTATAGGACACCCAGTGTTGACCTCTATCCTCCACACACATGGTCACATGTGTGTTCCTGCACATATCCATGTACACATGCACGCGTGCACACATGCGTGCACACATACACACACATGCATGCACACACACACACACACACACACACACACACACACACACACCCCTCAAACTACTGAACATATGTGACATCCTGTGCCATCAGATTTTATGTGCCACCAGCTGCTCAATCATATTTCCCCTGTTCTGAGATACTGGTCCTGAACTATGAAAAATTTATTTTCAAGTCTGACTATAGATTTTGACTTCCGTGTGGCCTTACCTATCTGGCTTTTAAATGTCTAAATTAGTTTTCTGTCATGTGTAACAAAAGATCTTGAACTTAAACACTAAATGTACCACCTTATTTTGTCTCCAGTTTTGTGGGTCTGGAAGTAGCAAGAGTATGGGACACTGGTTGGCCTCTGACTTGGGGTCCCCGCCACATTTACAGCCGAGTGTTGTCATGGTTCTAGTCCTGAGTGGAGAGAATGCGAGGAGATACTACTCTTGGACCATTCAGTAGCAGAAGTCATTTCTCTATGGCTTAAAGACTGAGGTCTCCCTGCCTCATTGGCAGGCTCCCTGCTCATCTTCCAGGCGGCAGCTGCTGATCCCGGGTTGGTTCTTCAGAACACTGCTGTCCTGAGATCCCTCATGAAGATGTATGGTTACCTCTCACTTCCTGTTCTGCCATCAGTCAGGGGAAATGTCTATCTTTCTAGGCCTCACTTAGTTGGCTAGACTCTCCCAACAGTCTTCTTTTCTCTGTGTCTTGGAGTCCTGGACTGAATAAGAAGAAGAAAGCAAGCATTCATGTCTCTCTGCTTCCTGGCTGCTGATGTAATGTGGCCAGTTGCCTCTGGCTCCTACCTCCATGCCTTCCCTGCCTTGAGAGATTGCATACTCTTACGTGTGAGCAAAAATGTACTTGAGAAGTTACATCTGCAAAGGCCCTTCCTGAAGTTACCTAGACAAGTGTTTGATTGAACCATGTGGATTTGAGAGTTCTGGATGAAGCCTTCTCGTGAAACTCAGCGCAGCGCAGGCAAGATGTCTGACCTCCATAGCTCTATTACATCCTCCGTGTCTGGAGATGGGTGCTATTCATCTTGGTGGGGACCAGCCACCCACACAAGGGCCCATAGCAATTTAGTTTTGGTATTGTTTGCCCTAGGACCCTGAAAAGACTAAAGAGTGTTGAATGGTGGGAGGAATTCGTTTGTCACAAAATTTCATCATTTCTGTGAAATGATTGAATATTTACTTTGTTTCTTCTTATTGGAGTTTTAATTTAGTTGCAACAGAGAGAAAGATTCTGAGCTCCTAGTCTCATTGTGATGGCCCAGTCATCGCCAGGAGCTGGATTACAGGCTTCATGAAAGTGAGGGGGCAGAAATATTTTAATTTTGTTTTTAATTATACAATAACAAAAGCTATTATGAACTGGGAAAGAATACCTTAAAATTAATTATCAGGCAGGAGAAGTTTCTGGGCAAGTCCTTTCAAAGCTTAATCAAGATAAAATAAAAAGAACATAAAATTAAATTTGAAAAAGAATTTGAAGGATGAAATGATTCAG
Organism: Acomys minous; assembly: GCF_964271855.1. NCBI lineage: Eukaryota > Metazoa > Chordata > Mammalia > Rodentia > Muridae > Acomys > Acomys minous. The sequence continues at coordinate 63,100,089 of NC_140485.1, read as the reverse complement.
AGAAGAACATGGAAAAAAATAACTTATGAGAAATGAAGGGCTCTGAGCTATATACCCTTCTTGAATCATACCAGTCTCCAAAATGAGGGAAGCAACTGGGTCAAACTTCTCCTTCCAGATAGGACTCCACTCTCATTTTTATGACAGCTTTCGTGCTATTTTATGAAAAGTTGGTGTCCATATGACCAACTCCAGGAAGCAACAGGATTTGGAAGTTTTCCTTTGAGGAGGCTCTGCCCACCACAAGCTACAACACACAGGACAAGAATCTCCCAGAAGTACTTACACCTTAGGGCATCCCCACAATGGTTTGTACTGACTGCCAACTTGAGAGCACCCAGGGTCACCCAGGAGACTGGCTTCTTTCTGGGCAAGTATTTAAGGGAGTTTCTAGCCTGGGATCACTGGAATGGGAAGATCTACCTTAAATGCTTGACATACCATCATCCCCTAGGCTAGAGTACGGAACTGCATACAAAACAGAGCATGGGCTCAGCACCAGTGTTCCTGATCGCCAGCTATGGATGCCACGTGAGCAGCCCCCTCACGCTCCCGCTGCCACGTCTCCCCAACTATGATGGGCTGAACCCTTGAACTATGAATCAAAATGAACCTTTCCTCCCTTAAGCTGTTTTTCTCTGGTATTTTGTTGCAGTAACACAAAATGCAATGAGCGCACGACATAGCATAGTTCACTCCTCTTGAATGAAGGGCTCTCTTAAAATGGAGGCCAGTTAGCACAGGATGATATAATCGATAGCTCATCGATCGCCCATTTGCTAATTCACCTTCCCAGTGTGCGCTTTCTCTTCTTACTGTACAATTCCCAGTGGAGAAATGTCACTCCCTTCTCTGGGTCCCTCTGACTCGGAGAAATGGCATGAGATGAGCCAAACAAATTGTATCACAAAATATTGGTAAAGGAGAGTCCCCCCCACCAGAGCTGTGTGGGAAGACTCCAAGGTCTGGCGATGCCAGCTGTTAGATCAAGTTTTATCTTGACCATTTTACATGTGTGATTTTTCCTTCACATGACAGACTAGATTAACTTGATATATTGAACTAGTCTGAGCTGATTTGAGAACGGGAGGAGATTAATGACTAGTTAGAGACTCCTTGATGGCTCCATAGTGTTACTCTCGACATTCACTTTCCTGTTGCTTGTTCTGTTTCCTGTGTGTTAAGATTTCTTTTCTGAGGCTCTGTTCACTCTTCTGGTACCAACCTGAAACACTCTCTGAATTTCCTTTCTTTCGCTATATCGCCCATACTGATTCCTGCACCCATCAGAACACTTGTATCTCCTCAAATCTTTTGCCAACACACTATCTGAGGCTGCCCATAAGCCAGTGTATCTGTCTGTAGGTTCTGTCCCAAGTGCCTTCCAGCATCCTGGAATGAAATGCTTTCCTCCATTCCCTAGGGTTTTGGCAAGATGTTTGGCTCCAGCCCCTAGCCTCCTCTTGTGGGCTGTAAAGAAAACCTCCTCTGTGAAGTACCTGTTCCATTCACCCTCTGGGTGTGCCCATTCATGTGTTTGTGCATGTACACATGTATGTAGGTGCATGAACACGTGTGCAATATGAATTGATGGAGCCAGCTAGTGATGCTGAGTGTCTTCCTCCGTTTCTCCCCCACCTTATTTTTTGAGGCACAGTCTCTCACTGAACCTACAGATCACTTATTTGGCTGGACTGGGTGGCCAGTAAGCTCCAAGGACCCTCTTACCTCTTCCAGTGCTGAGACCGCAGGCTTACAGTGCAGTGTTCACAGCTTACCTGAACACTGGGGCTTAGGTAGAGATGTGCAAAGCAATAACAGACTACACCATCTCCCTGTCTCCCCTTGCTCCACCTTCTCTTTAACCCATCCTTTTCTCTCCTGATGGATATGTCTCCTGAAACTCTCTGTTATGTTTTGAGTCCTCCTTACGTTACACCAAACTCTTACAATGGCCCCATCTGCTTTCCAGGGTCTGTTCTGCCCAGCTTTGCCCTGGCCACCCTCCCTCTCTCCTGATTTCTCTCTCTCTCTCTTTACTCTAGGCACACCCAAGATTCCAGTGCCTCCCATCTACCAACTGCCCCATCCCTCCTCCTATGACATTGGCCTGGGCCTTTTTTTCATGACCTTTCACCTTTTCTCTGTCCCTTGTCATGAGTTTCATTGCCATGAAGAATGACCCCAGTGATAAAATGACCTTTCCTCATTATGGTCACAATCTCTCTGGCACATAGCCTTTCTTGCACTAGAGTTATCAAATATGAATTGCATGCATTACTCTAAAGGCATCTGTGGAACCATTTTGTCAATATTTCTCTCAAAAACTCATGATGCTGAGCACTGCAGCTGTCTCTTATCACCCTCTGATCACCAGAGCACTAAGCAGTTGGATAAATCAGTCACATAGTTGTACATGTTGTGGAGCAATTTCCTCCCACAAAAGGCATTTCATCTTCCAGGGACCTATTAAAATTCAAGAAGTAAAAAAAAAAAACAAAAACAAAACTCAAAGACCTCCGGAAGTCCCAGAAACTTATCAGATCCACTAGGCATCCTCTTTCTGCAAGCACGTATAAGGACTACTAAGAGACTACTTTGCAAAAAGCCAAACAACCTGGAAGAGACAGAGACCAGAGTAGCTGCCTAGGAGAGGCTCTGACCAGCTGAGCTGCCTAACAGAGACACTCTCCAACATGTTGAGCTTCCTGCAGGCTGTGCAGTGTGTGCTAGGTTCCCAGCTTTTGTGAGCTGTCACCCACGCAGGGGTAAGCAGCCTATCAGCCACTTCTATTCCTGTAAGTAACCTTTCACCCTTGCTCCCAAAAGTATTCCAAGTAAAACGCAGTGATTTAGCAAGCTGGTCTATGTGGTAAGCTTACTTTGATCTGCCGTGGGTTCTTTATCTGGGGTGAGTAGGCGTTTGTTGACACACATTCGCAATAAATATTGCTGTGTGGTCCTGAAATGAAGGTGTTGGAGGGAAAGGAGGGTGGCTGGGTGAAAGACAGATGAAGGGAAACACAAGTAAATGTATTTTTGTGCTCTAAATCTCTTTTGCCTAACTCTGGTGCCCCATATTTGATCATGTCCCTTGGATGGAGATGCCTGGTGGCACTCAGAGGAAAGATAATAGGTCACCAAGGAGAGACTTGATACCGTATGAGCATATTCAGGGGGAGGAGATCCCCCTCAGACACAGACATAGGGGAGGGGAGTAGGGGGGGGAAGTGGGAGGAAGGGAGGGATGGGAGGATACATGGGATGGGCTAACAACTGAGATGTAATATGTATAAATTAATAAAAATGTATTAAAAAAAAAAAACAAAAAAAAAACAAAAAAAAAAAAAAAAAACATTCAAAGCAAACAAACTGTCTGGGGACAGTCGCACACAGGTTTGTCTAGAAAGACCAGTTCCTGGATGGGATGGCTCCCAGGGCATTAGAAAAGACAGAAAGCATTAGACACTGGGCAGCTTTGAGTACAGCATTATTTGACCATGAGTGGCAGGCAGCAAACACGTTCTTCTGATGCCCAGCACTCTAATCCTGGAATTTAGCCTCTTGTTTGCTTTCGGCCAAAACAGAAGCTAGACAGTGAGTATTTAGGTCCTTATGGGGTTTTTTGATGTAAATTTCTGAGGCACTAGAGTAATATTTTATTAATATTTTTTTTCTCCTCTGTGTGAAAACTCATGGAGTTTCACAGCTTCGAGGCATTAAAAGAACAACCATTTTATTAGACCTTGTCATTACTTGGGTAAGGGAAGCTCTGGAGGGGAAATGAAGAAGTCAGAAAAGATGAAGTTGATTTTGTTCTAATCAGCCCTGTGTACTGATGGAGCCCTGTGTGTATATGAAAGCATTCATGAGTGGTGAAAGGTGGGTATTGTTGCCTATAGAAAATGGAGAAAGGCAAAAGGAAAGATAGATCTAGCAGGTAAGGACACAGTCTTTGCAGATGGACAGACAGACAGTCAGAGACAGGGAGACAGGGAGAGATCACCAGATACCACGTTAATTCTTCCACTTAAAAGTTAAAAAGACTCCTGCAAGGGGGCAGGTCAGCATCTTATTCTGCCATCATAAGAGAGGCTTCCTCTTGCAGCAGATGGAACAAATACAGAGACCTACAACAAGACATCTCACACACACACACACACACACACACACACACACACACACACACAGGGGGTGGGGGCAGGGAGGGAGGGAGGGAGGGGGAGAGAGAGAGAGAGAGAGAGAGAGAGAGAGAGAGAGAGAGAGAGAGAGGAGAAACCTTGGAACATACAGCTCTAAATGAGTTGTTTCCATCAATTCCTTCCCCTCAGAGCTCAGGGGACCCCACACAAGGGGAGGTAGGAGTGTAAGAGCCAGAGGGGACCAAGGACACGAGGAGAACAAGGCCCTCTAAATCAAACTGAGCAAAGCTCATATGAACTCACAGAGACTGAAGCAGCATGCACAAGGCTGACAGGAGTCTGTACCAGGTCCTCTACAAATATAGTATGGCTTTAGGTTTAGTATTTTTGTAGGACTCTTGAGTGTGTGAATGAGTGGTTCTTGTGCCTTGTCTTAGAGATCTTTTTCTTCTGTTTGTTTGCCTCATCCAACTTTGAAGCAATGGGTTTTGTTTAATCTTCTTATATTTTATTTTGTTATAAAAATACTTAACACCCCCCACACACACCCCAAAAGAAAGGGGTTAAGGGAATAGAGGTCAGAGAGATGGCTCTGAGTACATACTACTCTTCCAAGGACCCCTGTTCGGTTCCCAGCATCCATGTAGGGAAGCTCACGGTTGTCTTTAACTCCAGCTCAGAAGCATCCAATGCCTATGGCTTCCCTGGGCATCTTTAATCACCTACCCACACCCACGTGTACATGCACGCACACACACACACTAGTTAAATAATAACAATGATGAGGATAATAATAATTTAGAATGGAGTTAAAGCAAACAAAGGCTTACAAAGTTCCCAGGATTTGCTTGAAGGCATTCAATAGATAAATGGCAGACAGGATTTTTACACATCTGTGTGGACAAGCCTATGCCTCATTGCATTTCTCCAAGGGACCCCATATGCCTACTAGGGAGAAGCTGGCTCTTGTTCACATTTATTTTGCTGTTGTGGTAGTTGTTTTCTCTTTCTGTTTTGTGAGAGAAGATCTCACAAATCCCAGGTTGACCTTGAGCTCTCTGCGTGGCTGAGGAAGACCTTAATGTCCTTGGCTTCCCCCCTTGCCTTCCAGGGGCTGGGGTTACAGGTGTGCATCACCTCATCCAGATTGTTTTTTATACATTTCTGAAATAGCATTTCTAAAGGTAAGAAAACAAAGGCTGTTTTCCTCATAATAGTGACCCTGAATCCAGGCTGAAGCAATGCATTAAGTTATCTCTCTAAATGATTGGGATCTTCTTCTCAATTCAACAAAATTAAATTCTGTGCTTTCTGTTGGGCTATTTTGGAAGAATTATGCTAACTACAGGATTAAGGATTGGATGGATGTTTGGATGATGCATGGTTGCATGGGTAGATAGATGGGTAGATTTATGCATTCATAGATAGATGCATGCATGCATGCATCATACATACACATACATACATACATACATACATACATACTCATGTATCCTGATCTTAGGATGTTATAGTCCAGAAATTTCTAGTCCTAATGCTGCAGGAAGATTGCTTCATGTTCATTCCCCCCACCCCTTCAGGTAAAGAGAATACCAGAGGTCCCATAGGGTACAAGTGTTAAGAAGTCCTAGAGGACATTCTGGAGATAGGAGACCCATCCCAAGGATTCTATGAGCTGCATAGCTTTTACCTACCAAGCAAAGGTGTGTTTTTCCTTATAGATAAGGTCACCCTGCACACCCCACCTCCCAGAGCTGTGCAGATCCTTGAAACTATGCCCTAAGTTAATGCAACCATAGCCTAACCATAACCACAGCAGCTCCCACACATGTCTGCATCGGAATCAATAGGCATTATGCATCAAAACTACATGCATTCTGTACCCCGTCCTCAGAGACCTGGAATGAACATCTCAATCCCACTTTTGTAGTAAATATTACCAGTGGCACCAGGTATGATGGACATGTCCCATCATAACATTTGGTTCATTTTAAAAATACCTCGGTTTTCATTTATTCACTCACACTTTCATTCATTCATTCAATAAAAAGGTGTGGGGGGGAGAGGCCATGTAGCTTCATAGACAACTCCAGTCTTAGCAAAGTTGGGCACTAACACTTAAGACCTATGGCCTAGGACAGGACTCTTGTGCTTCCTGCTGGCAACATAACTTTGGATGTCCCAGAGTCCATACATTTCAGTTCTTTATGAATTGACAACACAAAATAAACTAAGAAAAAGTATTCCAATCTTGCTGATTTAACCAAACACCTGGTGGGGAGTAACTTAAGGGAGGGAAAATTTATTCTGACTGTCAGTCATTGGCAGTTGGGCTCTTTCATCATGGCAGGAGACAAATGGCAGGCAACGAAGGCACACAGGCAGGAGCAGGAGGCTGGCTGCTCACTTTACAGCTTTGCTCTCCAAGCAGTGAACAGGAAGTGGGTCCTGGCTATATAGCTCAAGGCCCACCTCCAGTGATCCATTTTCTCTAATGGGGCTCCACATCTTTTTATTAAATATTTTTTGCATATACGTTTATATTATTACACATATAGACTACAAACTACCTACAGCAAGAAGATCCATGAAACAATCAGGAATTATATAAATGTTACATTCATAGTATTTTGGCTACTTGTATTTGGCAGCCTTGAAAAAAAATGCCGTTCCTATCTTGGTGAATGTAAAATTATGAATGTAAATCACTATCCATCATATCTCATCATTATCAACTTAAAACATCTATCTAGACCGAAAAGCATCTTAACCCCTAAACAACTAAGCTTAATTGTAAAACTAAACTATCTTGTCTTCAACCCCATCAGAGAACTTGAGAAAGAACCTCAGAGACATACAGAATATGGCATTTAAAGATGTTTTTATTGTTTTAAAGATTCATTGACAATGAGACAGGTTAACTCCTGGCAACACCCAGCCTACCTCAAAGAAGATGATGAGCATCAAAGAACCTCCTTATGGAAATGGCTTCAAATGTGGCCAACAAGCCAGTAGGTAAAATGTTCTTGTTTCTACCACAGACAGAAGTCTGCCTAAAAATGGGCAAGCTTGGATACAGACAAAGTTGACAGTCAAACTCTGCCAAGACATTGTAAGCAAGCCCTCAATAGTGTCTGCTTCAAAAATATGTCTGTCAGATATATTGGGCCAGAAGGCTGAAGATATGATGCTCCAACGTTATAGAGAGTTTTGCATGACTGTTCAGACAGCAAACTATCTCTGTCATCTTCTCATTTTGGAAGGGGATCCACCTCTTAAAGGGTCTCCCTAAAGAGCGCAAGCTATCTCTGCATGGCAGAGATTAAAACTCTGGAGATGATATGTATAGGGATTTGGGCTAACATCCAAGGTCTGAAACACCAACCAGTCTGGACCACTTCCATTCACATGATGAGAATGACATGCTAAGAAACCCAAGCATTCTTCTAATAGAGACCCCACAGCCCACTGCCCCAGGCTGCTGTCACTCTGTACTGCCCACTCCTTACAGCCGCCTCTTGCAAGTGTACTAAACAGACTCTACTTTCTGTTGCACATCCCAAAGGGATAATACTTTCTCTCTCTGCCAGTCCTATTTCTGCAGAGCACATAGCTGGCACCAGAAGCTGGTCTCAAATAGAAGTCAGCCCATAGTCAGCCCACACCCACACCTGTAACTGCCACATTACTCATAGGGCCTCATAAGTGAGTTAAAAACCAGGAGAGTGCAGTGTGGAGTAAGAAATACACCCTCCACATCTAAGCCCTGTTCTCCACAAACACAGAATCATAAAGCCACCATGACATTTATTCCCCCCAAATGTCTCATCCCCAGTGATAGAGGTTTAAGGTGAAGAGGAGGCTGGGGGCTGAGGAAGAGGTAAGAGATAGGACAGCCAATATAATTCAGAATGAAACTGATTTAAATTTTTGCTAAGATTTTTACAGCTGCATATTTCACACTTACAGCCTACCTTTAGTCTTATTTACAGTTTTGATTAAATCTATACTTGGCGTATTTTGGGTAGTGTATAGAAATATAGTTCTATGTAAATATTTCTTAGGAAGATCTGTAAAAGTGTCTCTTGTAATTGATATGACGTTTCCAAATACAGAATCAGTGTTTCATGATCAGAAGCCCTTTTCTGGGCCTAATGGTAGACAGCAGTCCACATTTATATTTACTACTTTTTAATTATCTCATTATCTGTAGCCATGAGAGGCTCTGATTTACCCAGACAGGAGATCTGGGGAGTCATATATTTGAAGGCACTGGATAATTTCCATTTATCTCTGTCTAAAACTTTTCTCCTTCTTTGAGTAATTGGGAGGAGAGAAAGAGGGAGAGAAATCTTAGCCCAACTATCCTACGTCCTAAGCTTCCATCAATCAGTCTGTTGTAGACGTCATTTGGCCATAAAATTGAAAAACGCAGCCCATGTCAGCACTTGCGTATTTATACCCAGAACACCGAAAATAAATACATAAAAGTCTAATACGTCAGGTGTAACGTTGTGAGATTTCACTAGGAACCGTTGCCAGTAGAGAGGTGGGGGTAGCCAGAACCACTTGCATGTGGTGTGTGCCTAATTTAGCCGTGTCTAACGATGGAGGGGTGAGTCCCCTAGTCATGAGGACAGTGTACGTTACTATCCGCTGTCCCAGATGGCTCATACAGTTCAGAACAACACGGCTTGAGTTGGGGATGAGGGGGAGAGGCCAGGTGTGATAGAAAGGCAGAAGCGCCGGGCGTGGTGGCGCACGCCTTTAATCCCAGCACTCGGGAGGCAAAGGTAGGCGGATCACTGTGTGTTCGAGGCCAGCCTGGTCTACAAAGTGAGTCCAGGATGGCCAAGGCTACACAGAGAGACCCTGTCTCGAAAAACCAAAAAAAAAGAAAGAAAGAAAGAAAAGAAAGGCAGAAGCTTGATAAGATAGATTAATGCTATGCCATGTCTCCAGAAGGACGTGAACCTCCCCACCAATACAAGACCAACTGCTTCCGGTGTCAATGGGAATCGCTGTGGAGTTAAAAGTTGTCTCCTCATTGGTGCAGCCATAGTTCCTATGGCAAGTGCTCGTTCCAGGATAACTCTTCCCATGGCAACCCAGTAAGGAACAGGCTAGAATGCTACCCAGGCTCAGGCTCCCACGAGTCTTTTCTTGAACAAGAAATCAGCAGGCCAGTGCATCTGAGGCACGAGAGGCCCGACAGCCATCATATCCAGCTCAGCCCCACCCCCACCCCATGGTCTCCTCTTCCTCTATAGGGCTGACTAGGGGGAAGACTGGGGAGTCGCACAGCCTCAGTGGCTTCCCCCAGAGATAAATCTCAGCTTATTTTCTGAGGGTGATGAGTTAGCAAGGCCTGGGAGTTCTTACCCACCAAACAGGAGCAAACTGAATCCTTGGGTATCTGCTCTTATGTGAGGCTGCATTTGGTAGGCAGCCTGGCACAGAGATGCTCTTGAGAAATCCTGGTGTTTATTTCCTTTTCGTTTCCTGGGGGCCTTAATCTCAGTCAGAGATGGCAGAGACCACACAGGCTTCAACATCACTGGAGGTGACAGCCCCTTCCTTTAAAACTCAAAGTGCATTTGAAATTTAGAACGCAGTACTCGGACGGATGGCAGCCCTGGGTTATAACTGATCTGTGGGTCTGAGAGAATGACGTTTAACAATGAGCGCCACTTGAATGCATCTTCACGTGCTCTCCCTAAACAGACTGCTGCGCCCCAGGGACTCAGTGCATATGGGAACAGGTGCCAACACCAGCCTTGACACTACCTGGTTTTCACTGGAAAGCCAAATGTGAAGTGTCATTGTTGTTGTGTAAAGCGTCCTTCACAGGCTCATGTGTCTAAATACTTGATCCCAAGCTCTTGAGGATATGGAGCCTCATCTAGAGAGACAGCAATCACCGAGGGCACGCTAGCCCACTTCCTCTCCAGTCTCTACTTCCTGACCTACTGAGATCTGACAAGAAGCTGCCATTCCTGACACCACGGAGCCTCTTGCCACCATGACAGACTCTATCCCTCAAAGAGTCAGCCGAAATCGACTTGACCTCCATCTCACTCAGGGTTTCTGTTGCTGTGATAAACACTGTGGCCAAAAGCAACTTGCAGAGGAAAGCTAGGTATGGTGGCACACCCCTGTAATCCCAGCACTCAAGAGGCAGAAGCAGGTAGATCTCTGTGAGTTCAAGGCCAGCCTGGTCTATGAAGTGAGTTCAGGACAGCCAAGGCTACACAGAGAAATCCTGTCTTGAAAACAAAAAACAAAAACAAAAAAAGAAAGAAAAAGAAAGAAAAGAAAAAGAAAGGATGGAGGGAAGGAAAGAAGGAAAAAGAAAGAAAGAAAGAAAAAGAAAGAAAAGAAAAGAAAAAAGGGGAAAGGGACTACTTAAGCTTCTAGGTCACACTCCATCATCCAGGGAAGTCAGGACAGGGATTCAAGGCAGGAACCTGGAGGCAGGAACTATGGAAAGGTGCTGCTTACTGGCTTGCTCCCCATGTCTTGTTCATCCTGCTTTCTTAGACAGTCAAGGCTTACCTTCTTAGAGATGTCACCACCCTCAGTGAGCTGGGCCCTTGCACATCAATCATTAAACAAGAAAATACCCCCATAGATTTGACTATAGTCAACTTGGTGCAGGAATTTTCTCAGTCGAGGTTCCCTTCTCTCAGATTACTCAAGTTTGTGTTGAGTTGACAAAAATACTAACCAGTGTATTCTCTCCAAAGCTGCTTCTTGTCAAGGATTTGGTCACAACAACCACAAAAAGCAGCTAGTAACTTAGGTGTCTTATAACAGTGGCCTATCATTCCTTTGTGGGATACAAGAGACACGTGTATGCCCAAATGTATAATTCTACCACTGCAGTTCAGTCATCTGCAGCATCCCCACAGTGGTCCCAGCATCTTCACCCACCCTTTGGAGGGAGGGTCCTGCTGCTGTGGGTGTACCGCCTCCTCGCTCACACTGCTCTGTCTAAGTCCTGGCTCTGCATCTCCAGCTTTGCCATCTTGTGCAAGGTGTCAGTCTCGGCGTCTCCGTTGCCTGTAAGTGGCATTGTGTAGGTAGACAACTCATCACTGGATTCGCTTGCAGTTGACTAGCAGGAATGAATGAGGAAAACATATTGAAGATTATCCTGCAAATATCAATACTGTCTTTCTCTTACCTACTAGGGACACTGAGTGGGTGCTGCAGTAGATTTGGGCTGGAAGTGCATGTGCTCATGTGTGCGGATTCCAGAGACCAACCAACCTCAGGGTGTTCTCAGGATGCTATCCAACTTGCTTTTTTTTTTTTCTCCAACTTTTTTTTAATCCCTATTTCATGGCACTTGAAAAGATATGTGCTTTCTTGCTGCTGGATAATACATTCCATAACGTCACTAAGTCCTGTTGGTCACTACAAGTCCTCTCCAGTCTTATTTTCTGTCTGGTTGGTAAATCATTGATGAGGGGGTATTGTTAACATTCACAGTTGTGTGGTTTGGATAGGAATGGCCCCCCACAGGCTCATATATTTGAATGCTTGGTCAATTAGGAAGTGGTGATGCCGTGCCTGGGGGGTGGGGGGACTAGGAGGTGTGGCCTTGTTGGAGTAGGTGCAGCCTTGTTGAAGGAAGTGTGTCACTGGGGGTAGGTTTGGGGGTTTTAATAGCTAACAAGGCTCAGTGCCACACTCTCTTACTGCCTGTGGATCCAGATGTAGACCTCTCAGCTACCTCTGCAGCATTATATCTGCCTGTGTGATGCTATGTTTCCTGTCATGATGATAATGGGCTGAACTTCTGAAATGGTAAGCCAGTTCCAAGTAAATGTTTTCCTTCATAAGAGTTGCTGTGGTCATAGTGTCTTCACAACAATAGAACTGTAAGACAGTAGTCATAGGCACAAACCTTGATTTTTTTTTATTTTTATTCTTTGAGATGGTTTCACTCCTTGTACAGAAAATGTTCTATTTAGAGCCCCAGGAATCCACTCATTTGGAATTATAAATATGTGCCCCAAATTCTGGATATTTTACAAGGGTTCTAGGGATCATACTTGCGTCTTCAGAATTGTCCATCAAGCATTTTACCCACTGAGTCATCTCCTCCGCCCCATAGGAGATTTCCTGCACGTTAATGAAGGGTGCAACAGGACCTATCTGTGTTCCCTAGGACTGTCTCAAGAAAAGCAACAGAGAAAGGAGGAAATTCCTATGAGGAAATCAGGCAAAGTGATCCTGACTTCATCCAGACTTCCTCAGCAAGGCAGCCGAGCTGGAAGTGTCTGCAGTATTGGGGGGGTCCACTAAGAGCCATACAGATGATGGGGCTTCTTTTATATCAAGTCAATCTAAAGTAAAAAATATTTTTACACAAAGCACCGTAATTTATGCAGCAGCCCGTCTATAATGAGCAGGTTCAATAACAGATAATTATATGGAAAGTACTTAAATGCTAACTATGTACTTTTAAAATGTTGCAAAAGTGGGTTCATAATTAAATTATAATTACAAGTAAAAATCTACACAATGATTATTCCCCGAGAAGTTTGCAGAGTCTCATTTCCAGGCTTATGTGCAGCTTCTCTCACACTCCGCTTCATTCCTTTGTTGGTGGCTCCACTCGGATCCGACCCGTTTTGCATGATGGATTTTAAATTTAAAATTAACTAAAATTATCTTTCCAATTACTAATTACCATATACAATGATTTCAAATAGAGAGCCAGGTTGCCATTAAAAAATGAGTTTGTGAGCACATACGTTTGAAAGTTCAGAAGATTTACAATGTAAGGAACATTGGATGGTCATCTAATAGAAATCAAACTACAGACAAAGGCTCAGAACGTTTCAAAATTAGTTATTATTTAAGTATGTGGAGGATGTTCTTGGTAATTCTGTAGTAAAGTCACAGAAATTTCTAGAACCCCCTTCTACTTTTAGTGAATATAGTTTCTAGGGATGGAACACATCTCAGCTGTATAAAGGTAAATGAGATATTTATTGGTTCATAAACTTAAAGGAAATATATGTGCGGCTACCTTCAAAGGTGGCTGGATCCAGATCTGAAAAGGCATCACTGAAGTTTAAGCCCTGCCATGCTTTTCCCTGAGATCACTTTCTTCCTCTCACAAACTCTGCATGATAGAAATTTTCCTGAAAGAACCCGTGTCCTCAAAGCTGAGGAAGTCCTGTGGTTTATTCCAGCTCACAGGTCCGTCAGGTGGGACTCTCATTGGTTGAATAAGAGCATATATTTCCTTCTCTGAACCAATGTCTAAGGTAAGCAGTCTGATGCTGGTCTCTGATTGACAACCAGTCACGCCCTTAGATGAGGGAGAAGTGAGGGTCTGCTGTGGGAGGGGCTGTGAAATGTTAAGGCACGGCTGGTATTGCTTCCAGGAGAAGCATGAAGAGATGCAGGATGACCAGGCAAATCACACTCCGTTCCCCTTCTCTTCCAGATTCTTCCATCTGGCATGAGAAGAGGTATTCACATCATTTATACATTTGTGTATCTCAAGTCTTTATTGACATATATCCACTACACATAAATTTCCTAGTGATATACTCAATGGGAGTTTAATTCACCCCCACTTCCCTCTCATGTTCACCACAATCCCATTGATCCCACCCCTCTTCCCAAACACTCCCCCTTCTTCTTTTCTGTCTTTTATTAATTTTGTTTCATGAACCAATGAATTTCATGGGGGCTGCTTACAGGAACATGTGTAAGGCATATTTTCAGGCGCACTGAAAACCCTACCAGTGATCACACCACTGGAGAAACCATCTCTCACTTCTCCTGCAGTCATTAGTCCAATCAATGTATGCTTTAAAAACTGTGCCAGGAAACTGTATTTACTACAGACGCTGACAGATAGTTGCCACTTTAAACTTAACTTCTTGCCTCCAGTATATGCAAATCTTCACAACATAGAAGAAATAGCAAAGAAGGTTCTCGCACTGATCTAAAGCTCATCAAGTATGACCAGGGTGGCTGGATGGCCAGCAAGCTTCCAGGATCTGCCTCCCCAGCAAGGGGATTACAAGCGCACAGCAGCCACCTCCAGATTTTGTAGATGAGTTCTGGAGATCAAGCTCAGATGTTTGAGCAGAGTATCAACAGTCACCCCCCCACACACACACCCCAGCACTGTGGCAGTTCTTCTAAGGTCAACTTAACTTCTTCACTGACTGATCCATCCATCGTTCCCTCATCTGCTTTTCTCTTTCCTCCTTCCCCAGCGGCCTTTTTTACTCTTCACTGTCTTCTGGCTCCTGACTGGCTCAAATGGTCTCCCTGAGAAGGACCCTTTCCCTCCCACCTTCCTCCTGGATCCCGCCCCCACCGCCTAGAGCCCACCTCTACCCTCCTGGAGCCCACCCCATCCTCCAGCTGCCCACCTCCCCATCTTGGAGCCCACCCCAACCCTCCTGGAAGCTACTTCCACCCTCCTAGACAGACCAGATCACCCACTGAGGATTCCTAGGGTCACCATGCTACTCTCCTTATCTTGTAAAGTTTTCTCTTTCTCTCTTTTTTTGATATTTCTTTCTTTTCCTTTTTTAATTTCTTTCTTTGTTTTGCTTTGTTTTGTTTTGTCTTGGGTTTTTTGTTTGTTTGGTTGGTTGGTTTTTGTTTTTGTTTTTGTTTTTGAGACAGGGTTTCTCTTTGTAGCCCTGGCCATTCTAGACTCACTGTGTAGACCAGCCTGGCCTTGAACTCACAGAGATCTGCCTGCCTCTGCCTCTGCCTCTGCCTCCCTGGGATTACAGCCATGCACCACCATGTGCCTGCAGAAGCAGAAGTGTTGGGTCTCCTGGAGCTGGAGCCACAGGAAGGTTGTGAGCCAACAGACAAGGTTCCTGTGCTTAAAGCTTGGGTCCTCCGCAAAAGCAGCATGCACTCTACACTCTAAGTGGCCAAGCCTTCTCTCTAGCCCCCATCGCACCTGCTTATGTGACTATCTATTGTAGTGAGAATTTTGGGTTTCTTAAAAAACAAAACAAAACAGCTACGTTATATGAATCTGTTTTTTGTCTCAATCCCAGGTATAGGATATGGGGATCTTTTTGTCCACAGCCTCTAACTATGATTGTCTTGTGCTCCAGGAGGGTCATGATTTTTGCCAGCTGCAGATAGTTTAATTCTGGGGAGTGTGAAGAGGGTATAAATTGGGAGGGCCTCAGCGGGACTGTGGTGGCTACTTCTCCCCCCAATGCTGCTCCTGATGCTGCTCCCCCTGATGTTTCTTCCCTGATGCTGCTCCAGATGCTTCTTCCCCTGATGCTGCTGGTCCTTGCTGTTTCTAGGTCCTGCTGGTGTGTTTGCTGGATTGCTGTTTTGCTGGACCGCTGGAGATATTCTGACCATGAAGGCTAGACTTATCCCTTAGGAACCTGATACCCATCAGCAGCAGGGAGTAATCCAAAGAGGTCTACATGCCCTTTCCTTTCTTGCCTGCCTAGCATTGGGGGGTTGGAAGGGATTGAGGTAGAGAAGGGTAGTAGATAAAAGAACTCAATAAAAATAACTTTTAAAAAGTGTACCTACACTCTGTCATGCTTGCCTCCTTCATCTTCCTTATCTCCCTAATGAGTAAAGATCATCACAGTGACCCAGACTGAGTTACATTCAATTGAGTTGTTAGCCAAAGGGAGTCTCATGAAAATCCCCCAACAACCCAGCCTGTGGACAATAGGTTGCTCTCCACAAACTGACAGGAGGGTGTTGCTGAAGACAACACCCACACAAATGATTAAACATAGAGTGGTCGAGCGGGTGCCTCCTACATAGAACCGTCACCACAATGTTCCATTGTCTTTGCTCTGCAGACTATCAAAAAAATGTAGGCACCAACCCAGCCACAAAACCTTTTATCTACAATTTTTCCTGCCTACAAAATATGCTAGGGAAATGGTGGCACAAAGCTTGTAGGTGTAGCCAACCAATGTCTGATTTGACATAAGGCCCCTTCCATGAGATGGAACCCATATCTGACCCTGCTTAGGTGACCAAGAACTAGAGATCAGATAGCCTAGAAACTTAGGCTAAAACCAAATACTGTATAAGTAACAATAAAATTACTTCTAATAACACTCTGCTATACTTATAGATCGGT
Organism: Acomys minous; assembly: GCF_964271855.1. Classification (NCBI taxonomy): domain Eukaryota; kingdom Metazoa; phylum Chordata; class Mammalia; order Rodentia; family Muridae; genus Acomys; species Acomys minous. The sequence goes on along the minus strand of NC_140485.1, from coordinate 63,083,820 downwards.
GTCTTATTCAGCCACCATCAGAGAAGCCTCCTCCTGCAGCAGATGGGAACAAATGCAGAGACCCACAGTGAGATGTGTGTGTGTGTGTGTGTGTGTGTGTGTGTGTGTGTGTGTGTGTGTGTGTGTGTAAGAGAGAGAGACAGAGAGACAGAAACAGAGAGAGAGAGACAGACAGACAGACAGACAGACAGACAGAGACAGAGACAGAGAGGGCTCTAAGAATATCTCCATCACCCCCCCCCTCAGAGCTCAGAGAGCCCCACAAAAGAAAAGGCCGGAGTGTAAGAGCCAAAGGGGATGAAAGATGCCAGAGGAGCAAGGCCCAGTAAATGAACTGAGAAAAGCTGGAATGAATTCACAGAGGCTAAAGCAGCAAGTCTCTGTAGCAAGAGCCTACAGAGGTCTGCACCAGATCCTTGGCACCCATATTATAGCTTTCAGTTTAGTGTTTTTATGGGAAGCCGCCTGAGTTTGTAAATTAGTGCGTCTCTGATTCTTACACCTTCTCTTGGGGGGCTCTTTTTCTTCTGTTGGCTACCTGTCCAACTTCAGTGTCATGGTTTTATTTTATCTTCTTGTATTTTACTTTGTTGTGTTTTGTTGTTATCTCTTAGAAGCCTGTTTTTTTCTGTGAGAAACAGAAAGGAAGTGGATCTAGATGGGAGGGGAGGTAGGGAAGGACCGGGAGGAGTAGAAAGAGGAGAAAATATAATCAGGATAGATTGTATCAGAAAATAATCTGATTTTAATAGAACAGGGAAAGCAAAGCACAGTGTCTAACCCATGCATGTCTGTGAAGGCCACTAAATTATTATTTTTAACGATTCATAGGTACCATCTTCACCTTCTTAAGTTAAATTTTATCTTCTTCCTCTGTTCTTTTCACCTTACATTGACAGAAAGGCAGCTTTGGGGCATTGTTTCAAAAGATGAAGGGACTACAGTAAGAGGGGGAGGGGAGGGAAAAATAATGAATGAATGTGACTAGACTACATTATATATGTGTGTGTGTGAATGACATGAAGCCCATTATATTGTATTATTAACATATGTTAATAAAAAAGCTTGAGGTTACATACATATACAACTATATATTGCTCATAACATTGAATATTGTATAATATACACTATTATATATTAGTTGTAATACATGATTCACTGGCTTTCCATTCTTATTATATATCTTTCCTTCCACCATGTTGGTCCTGGAGAACTCGGATCATCGGACTTGGTCACAGACACCTCTACTCACTGAGCCATCTCACCAGCCTTACTGTCGGTATCTTAGTGTGTAAAGAACGGTTACTCTGACAGGCTGGCTATGCCCCTCTGGCAGTACCTTCAGAGATCTCCTCAATAGCATCTCCTGACTACATGAAGAAGACACATGCAGCAACCAAGCGACCTGATGAGTCAGCTTCTCATGTGAACTCTGAGTAATGTGACAGCAGGCACAAGACCTGCAGCAGGCTCAAGCCAGACAAAGGAAGGGGGTGGTCACCAAGTCCCACCCCTAGTTGAGGAGATATTGGTTACTGAGTGCTTCTGGGAGAGAAAGAAGTTAGTTTTCTTTCAGGGCATGGCCCCTGATAAAAACCTGCATAATCCAAGGGAAGGTTACACATCCAAGAGCATTTGGACAGGTTTAAAAAAATTGAGGACACAAAGTTGGCTGCATAGGGAGGATCTTGGAGGAGTCAGTGAAAAGTGAATGTCATCAAAATACATTGTATGAAATTCTTTTTTAAAAAAACTAATTAAAAAGAAACAGATTTGTCACAGTAAATTACCAAACACAGGTGTAATTAATCAAAGGCGTGGCACTAGCTGCCTTGAACCGGTTTCTCTGCCTCTGACTTGATGGGAAATGACTCTAGATGAGACTTAATTGTGACAACTAATTAATCTGGGGTTGTTTTCTAGCTTTGTCCTTAACTAAAACAAGCACACAATATGCCTGTGCCCAAGTAGCAACTGTCATATCAACAAGAGGATAATTCCTGCAATTTAGGGACGTTGTGCAAACAAGTCGGAATGGCTGTTAAAGCTCTGCTGATGTTCAAACACACTTCATCAGACTTATCAAAACAGCAAATCAAGCCACCGCTTAAAGAAAATGGCTGGGATCAAACAGCGGCACTCATTGGAATATTCATTCACTTTGAAGAACACTCAGGAAGATAGCTTTTAATCAGTTCTAGGACCCTCTAACCTCCGGGGGTGCCGGGTGAGTGATGCTGCCATCCTGCTTCCCCAAGACCACTGCCTTTGTTCATTAGATGCAGCATGCATTTCCTGCACAGGTTTGGCCAATGATCAAGTGCAGGTGTTACCCTCCACCAAGTACAGACAGCAAACCCGGGTCCCCCTTGTCAATTATATAAAGAAAAATCAATGGTCTACATTCAGAAGTATGACATCACTGGAGAGCCTCAAAGGAGCAGGGGAAATTCAATGTGCTCAGAATTCCCAGAGGAGCAGGGGAGATGGCTTAGTGAGTAGTTAGTGCCTGCCACACGAGCATGAAGGTCTGATCACAGATCCCCAACACCCACCTAAAAAGCTAGACATGACAGGATTGCACCTGTGATCCCAGGACTCAGGAGGCAGAGACAGGGGGGGTTCCTAGGACTTGCTGGCCAGTCAGCCTAATGAAATCAGCGTGCTCGGGTTCAGCGAGAGCCCCTACTTCTAAATTTAAGGTGAAGAGGGATAAGAAAACACTTGGATGCTGACCCCAATGTTAACCTCTGGCCTACACACACACACACACACACACACACACACTGCATTCATGCACACATTCATACATACACACTCACACACACATTCACACATACCCAATGCACTCACACACACACATTCACATACACACCACACATGTTTACATTCACTGCCACATTGCACACACATACACACACACACTGACTACATTCATGCACACATTCATACATACTCACATACACACTCACACACACATTCACACATACCCAATGTACTCACACACACATTCACACACACCACACATACACACATGCATGCACACACACATGTGCACACACACACCAGTGAGAATTTGTGACAAGGAACCAGACTCAGATAACATTTTTATGAGCAAATAAATATTAAGCAGGGCTATAGAAAATAATCATGGTGATGCTAACAAAAGAAACTATGTACTGACCACTTAGGTTAATGCAGTGCAAAGCAAAGCTCTGGTCCAGATCCTGGAGGCTGCAAGCTCTCTGCTCCTTCTCATTTGACTCCTGAATGGAAAGAGAACTATTTGAAAAACAAAATTTAGTCCAGGGATCAGCAAACTACAGGATGTGATCAAATCTAAGCTAACTTCAGTCTCAAATTTTAAATAAAGCTTTATTGAAACAGCAGTGCCCGATCACTCATCAATAGCTCTTTTTCTGAGAGAACGCCACTGTGGAGTGTTGAAAATATGACTGCCCAGTCAAAAGGGCCAGAAATCTGTATCTCCTGGCTCTGCAGAGAAGTGTGCCTGCACATAGACTACAGATTGAAGGTTCAGAACTGAAGGCACAAGTATCTAATTGTAAACCAGCTTTATTGCTATAAAAGAAATAAAAATAGATACTTGACAATATCAGCTTGCTTAACTACAAACATCTGTATTCTTAAAGCCAGTGAGCAGATGCACCCAGGGAGAGACTGGATTTTTCAAAAGGCATTTCCCTTCCTGCTTTGCTCTTGCACTGCATTCCTGGAGCCCCGCCCATATGGATCTATCTGAGGCCCCTAACAGCCCTTTTCTGCAGCTTCAGCCTGCCTTCCATCACACCCTGCAGCTGTGATATGAGGCTTTACCTCGACCTCTACTTCCTCCCGACCTTCTCCAAGCTGCCATCTTTCCCGCCACTCACTCGTGTCTCAGCTCAGCGGGCTCTGGTTCTAGCTGCAGTCTGTGCCCAGGGTGTTGGCCATCAGCCTAAGAGCACTCATGTTTTTGCCCCTGGCCTGCCCTTGGCTTCTCTCGCTGTCTTGGTTGAGATGTCTCAGAGGGAGGGCAGCTACAGCACCGTGATGGGCAGTCTCCAACACGGATGCATATGAAGCATTTTTGGAGTTAAAATTTTAAAAGAACAAATGTATGAAACACTTGAAAAAGAGGGGCTTCCTTGCCCACTCTACAGGAGCAAGGCAGCCAGCAGCACCAACAGATAGGCAATAGAAATGAAAGCAAAATGCAATTAATTGGTGAATACTGAGATAGTGGGCAGTCAGGTCCTCTGGCAGACTGCCCACAGACTGGAGGCATTAGAGACACAGATTCCATGTACCTAATAAGAACAGAGACATGCTCTCTCACAGATGTACTGTGCTCACTGGCTGTGATGGTGAAAATCAACAACTTGGGTTTTGTTTTGCTTTGCTTTGCTTTGCTTTGCTTTGCTTTGCTTTGCTTTGTTGCAATAAAGCTTCACTCTGTAGCCCAAGCTTGCCTTAAACTCACAGAAATCCTCCTGACTCAGACCCCTATATGTCAGAGCAACAGACAGGTCCGTTACACCTACTACCAAAAACTATGGTGCAAACTTAAATTTCTTGAGTATTCCTGGCATTTGCAGCCTGTAGACACCAGTCTACAAGCCGTTGATTTGAGTTGTTCAAGTTCTTCCATCCAATTAGCAATCATGCCTTCCAGTAAGATTAATAATCTGAGTTTGCTACAGTGAGGCCAGATAGCATCTCTTTGTGTTGTGAGACTTTTCCTCTGGAGACAGGATGCACATTTGTCAACCCACTCTAGAATGGGAAACCACAACAGATCAAATGAATGATTGAACTGAAGTCCAACATTTGGTTTATTGGGGTTACTTAAGGCACTGTGGTAGGTTACTTTCAGCAAGGAGAATGGCTCTCACAGGCTTATATGTTTGAATATTTGGCCCCCAATTGGTGGGCCTATTTGGGAAGAATTAGGAGGTATAGCCTTGTTGGAAGAGATGCGTCGCTGGGGACTGGCTTTGAGGTTTCAAAAGCCTCACACCATTTCCAGCATGTTCCCTCTGGCCACTGCATGCAGATTAAGATGTGAGCTCTTGCCCGCTCCTGCTGCCATGCCTTTATTCTGCCCTCATGGACTTTAACCCTCTGAAACCATAAGCCCAACTGAACACTTTCCTCTATAAGTTGCCTTGATCACGTATTTTATCACAGAAATAGCAAAGTAACTGAAAATCAGATGCATCACTGGAAAGCCCATCCCAACACAGGTGATGAGCTTCAAAGCTAGGACCCTGGAGCTCTCTGCAGGACTCGCTAGCTTCTCCACGGGTCTGAGAGCCTCCTCACCACAGAGTGGAGGCTCAGTCTCCTCCCACAGCAGGCTTCTTGGGAATGGGCCCTGATGGAGCTCAGAAGCTTTGGCTTCCCTAGACAGGGAGGTTTACTTCCTGAGTCATGAGTCTCTGCCTTCCTTCCCAGCAGGAACCCTGCAATTTGGAGGAAATCACCATATATCCCCTTCCGCTTCCCTTTACCCCAAATAGGGTAAAGTTGAAACTCTGGAAAGCACATTATTTCAGAAAACAGGAGATCTTAGTAGTTGGAAATCAAAGACTCAACTCTGTGAATTGGGACCACGGGGTTCAGAATGCCTGAAATCAAAGCTTTGACCCAGGCAGAAACAGCTGCCGTGTCTGGATTTGACCTCTCTCGTGTTTTCTGTAATCCATCTTGCTTATTTGCTCTGATTATGGGAATCTTATAGAAGCACCACCTTCTTAGTTACCTCTAAAGCCTCGTTTTTCTTGCAGGCTGAGTCACAAAGGGCAGAACCCAGGTGGGAATCATGTTCACCGAAAACGTGTTTGGCCAACACGCTAACTCAGCGGTTCTCAATCTTCCTAACGATGCCACCCTTTAATACAGTTCCTCATGTTATGGTGAGCCTAACCACAAAACTAATTGTGTTGCTACTTCATAATTATGATTTTGCTACTGTTATGAATTATGATATAAATAGCTGTGTTTTCTGATGGTCTTAGGTGACCCCTGTGAAAAGGTCATTCAAACCCCAAAGGAATCTGACCCACAGGTTGAGAGCCACTGCACTAACTCCTTTCCAAGGAGGTCACAGGTCTTCATTCCTTTCTGTTTGCCATTTGATCTTGTTGTTGGTGTTGTTGTTGGAGGTGGTGGGGGTGGTGGTCATTTTTGGTTGTCATCTTTTAAGACATTTGAACAACATGATATGTGCGATAGGATGAGCAAAGTCCCTTCCAGGCAGAGTACTCAGTCCTACCCAGGGTGCCTGGTGACAGACTGCAAAGGAAGTTATGTGAGGTCAATGTGAGCACTTGCTGACATAGCCGTATGCCCAATGTTGCTGTCCACTCGCTCTACACAGGCTCCTCCTGGAGACCATGGCTAGCCAGACCCCAGAAGCCACTTTATTATTAGTCACCTAAGTATTTCCAGGACAAAATTCCTGACAAAACCAACTTAATCAAAGAAGGGTCTGTTCTGGCTCACAATAAAAGACTACAGCCCATCGTGACGAAAAGGCATGTCAGCCAAAGCATGAGGTAGCTGGTCACATTGCTTCCATAGGCAGGAACCAGAAAGAGTTGCAAAGCATGCTGGGATCAGTCCGTCTTTCAAAAATCCCCTCAGATACAAACCTAGAGGTATAGCTCCGTGACCACTCTAAAACTAAATCAAACTGACAATGAAGATTAGCCCACCCCAGGACCGTGCCAGCTCCCTCTCATCTGAATGTTCGCATGCCACGCCCCTTTTGTGAGACAATGTCCCAGGCATTGTCATGCGTTGTGCCATGCCACTTCATCATCACAGAGGCCCTCACCTCTGGGCCGTGTCTATCACCACCCACTTTTCATAAATAAGAAACCTGACACCCAGGGAATGATCATGCCCCATTAAAGATCATAGACTTTAAAATCCACAGACCCTCTCAGCTCTTGACCATCACCCATTTTCATCATCCAGGCCCTGGGCAGAAATGTGTGCAGGGCAGGAGGTGGACACCCTTAGCAGCAACCACAATGGTGGCAGGGGTCTGTAAGCCGGAAGAATGAAAAGTTAAGTAAGGCGCTTGGCTGCTTGTCAGCAGGGTGGGGTCCACTGGAGACTTATGAGGCGGGTGGCATTGCCAGTTTCCTGCTTCAAAAGATTAATGTGGTAGAAAGGATTGAAGAGCAGAGACTGAAAGAGGCCATTTCAGAATTCTCTATTAAAATAGTCCAAGTGTGACGCGATAAGGGCCTAAACCTGCTTCTAGAGAGAGAGAGAGAGAGAGAGAGAGAGAGAGAGGAAGCCGGCGTGTGAGATTCTTCAAGGGAATGCCCTTTTCCCTCGTGTTCTCAGGCCTGTCCTTTATGTTATAAGTCTGTATTTTGTCTCCAACAGTGAGCCCAGCTTTGTCCCCTAACCACCCCTCCCCCCCCACCCACCCACCCCCTGCCAAGAATCCGTTTCTTCCTAAGCCCCTCCCCCATCCCCAGGCTTGTGCTAGGCGTTTGCTTCCAGTCCAGCTATATATTCCAACGCCTGAAAAATGCTCTCAACGGCTCCCAGGCAAGCGAGTTGTCGCTCCAGAGCAGGGAGCACTAAGGTTAATTACCTAATAATTTACTACAGCGAGTGCATCTGGAGACATTTTGATTCCCACTAATTGTGCATTGAGCAAAGTAAACAACACTCTGTCCATATTCCAGCTGTGAGAGCATGTCAAGGCGAGCCTCTCTCGTGATGTATAAAGCCTGTCGCTTTCCCCGTGAGCATAAGGCCACTTGATGGAGCACTGGAAAGGCCAACAGCTCTTCAGTCCCTGTGGATTGGTTTAGCAAAGATTTTCCCTTAATAGGTCCATGAGCCGACCTGCCTCACCACATCCTTGAGTGCCGTTCAGAGAGCCTGGGTGATGGACACTGATGGGATTACTCAGTCCCACAGCTCTCTGTATCCATGATATCCATCATCCTCAGATCCTGAGGAGTGGCTGTAGGATGAGATGCTCGAGCTGGGCAACAGTAGGCAGGGCTGCTGATAAGAGAGGCCAAACCCAGGCACAAAAGCGATCATCCAGTAGATAGCCAGGCGGCACTGAGCAAGCAATAACCATGCAAAACAGCTGCCCCGCATCTGTCCTGGAACAACAGTACTGCTTCCCAGAATTACCCTGAGGACCAAATCTAAGCTTCATTCAACCAGAACATCTTCCATTTCCCCTGAATGTCTCTACAGCATCATCTTAACATCTCCCGGACTGTGTGATCACAACAGGGTCTGACTTTCCATCTCCGGCTTCAGGTATAAATGTTGAGGCCAGGCTTGGTCACAAAAAACAAACAAAAAAAAAAAAAAAAAAAAAACCAACTTGTCCCTGGGCACAGAGGATGAGGTCAAAGACAGATACTTTTCCCAGTCTGTCTAGGCCAGTCAGGCTGACTAACGCTCAGCTCAAGTGTTTCATGTTAGCTTTTGGGGTAACAGTTATTCCGTTTACGTTATCAAGAGAATGCAGTGTGAGCTCATAGTGAGTGACTGCCATGCTACCTCAAGAGGAATGTGTATCCAGAGAGAAGGCAAGCAGAGGAGCTGAGATCAAACCCTGAAGAGGTTAAGGGTGAGTTCGGAGGACAGGGTGTGAGCTCCTGGATGCAGCCATGCCTAAGGTCAGCCAGCAGTACTGAAATTCTCCTACGTTTTGTTCTTGCAGTAGCTTGGGTGTGGCTTTCGGACCTCGAAATCAAGATTTTCATCTCCTGATTTACCTAATACTTTAGCATGGTTTGTGATCCATAAAAGGCACTAAATAATTGCTATTGGTTATTTTGAATTTGTACTAACCTACTATGATTATTAAAGACTCCAAAACTCACCCCTATTCAGTGACCATGTTTAAGATATATCTTATTTTTATTTGTATTTACATGTCTGTCTCTGTGTACCAGTGTGCAGGTGCTCACAGGCCAGAAGGTCTCTTGGAGCTGGAGTCACAGACAGTTGTAAGTCATCATATTTGGGTGCTGGGTCTGGAACCCTGGTCCTCAATACATGCTTTTAACTGCTGAGCCATCTCTCTAGCCACCGCCCCCCCAGCACCACCCAAACCATTTTGTTTGGAAAATTAGCTCAAGATCTTGGAAAGGGAATCTAATTACTATTTTCTAAAAGAGATTCAAAACAAAGCAAATGTCCTGAACTTAGAGTGTCTCTTTAAAACAACAACAGGAACAGGAACATGTAGAATTGTCTGTAGCAGCAATTGTGGGGGGTGGGGGTGGAGAGCAGAAGACTAGGGCTCAGAAAGACTGCCCCTCCATGCTTTATACTTAGCCCTAAGAGTCTAATCCCCATGAGGACATGCACTGCCATGGCATGAAGTGCCACACTGACCATCTCCACCCTTGAAAGCCTATCTATGTTGCTAGAATCCTATAATACCACATAAGTCAGGAGCCTCCGACTAAAGTGCTCTACAGAGCCTGACTTTGCAGATGGGGCAGCTGGAGCTGGGTGCAACTGAGTAACTTAACAGAGCCCCATGCCACTTGGGGGAAGCACAGGAGACTCCAAACATAACCCTGCTCTAAGAGTCCTCCCCATAGCTCTAGGAGGTGCTCCCAGGAACCACACATGGAATGAGCACGGCGTGCTAAGCCAATACCAGGGACAGCCTGACTGTTTTCTCACTGCTCATCCTTGAGACAACTACGTGACCTTGAGGAGCATCTGGCCTCTCATCAGTGATGTTCGTGGGATAGCAGACCCCACCTCACAAATGACAGATGGATTCAGCAAGATAGTGAACATAAGCTCTTTTAACACCAGCTCCTGGCCCAATGGAAAATCTGGTGAATGTTTGCTAGGATTGAACTTGTAAATCTCAGCCCTGAGGGCACTGAGGCAGGAGGATCATAACTTTGAGGCAAGGCAGAACTAGGTAGCCTGAGCCCCTGTAACTGAGAAGAAGCAGAAAGAAGAAAGAATGAATCTGTGCATGGAAATCAAACTCATCTGAGGGGGGGAGAAAAACATCAAACAGATCATTCTCTCAGGAAGTTCATGTGGAACACAAGAGAAGCCTGAGAGATGGTTTAGGCAGCCTGGCTACAGAGTGAAAAGATTAGGAAATCCATCAACACGGGATGACAAAGTAACTGACATCCGCAAACTGCAGACTGCTACGAGAAACAGGGAAAGAACGTCCTGCCGCTCAATGTGCTCTGACATAGCAAGATCTGTGGGACACACTTTAAGCAGAAAACCCAAGTGACAGCAACATGTGTAAAAGAGTACACAGCATATATTTCTCTGTCTCTTTCCAAAAGCTACAAGAAAATGTACTTTTAAAATGGCTTGTAAGAGCCAGGGACATGACTTAGTAGGCAAAGTGCTTGCCTTGCAAACTTGAGGGCCATCCTTGGGTCCCCAGAACCCACATAAAAAGCCAGTATGGTGGCATGTGCTGAAGAGGCAGATACTGGAGGGACCTCCCTGGGGCTCAATGGCCAGCTAACCAAGAGTAGTTGGTGACCCCAGGTCCGAGTGCCAGACCCTGTCTTTAAAAAACATGCTGGGTGCTGAAAAGATGGCTCAGGAGTTAGGAGTAAGAACCCAAATTCGGGTCCCAACACCCACCTCCAGCAGCTGACAATTTCCAGTGACTCCAGCTCCATGAGGCCAATAACTTTGGCCTCTGTGGGCACCTGAACTAATGTGTAGACACCCACACACAGACACAGTTAGAAATTATTATAAACATCTGAAAAAAGAAGCAAACAAACAAGGTAGATGGCAACTGAGGAAAACAGGGCAGGCTGACCTCCACACATATTCATAGGAACAAGAAACACACACACACACACACACACACACACACACACACACACACACACACACACAGCAAGTCAGCGAGTACAGTCACAACCCCTATGGTATAAGTACCAAGTTGAGTGTGGAGTAGAAAAAGCAGCTACATGTGTCTGCTGTGTTTAAATTTTTTTAACAATAAAATACTGCTCATGAACTACTTACACAATTAAAAAATTAACAAGAAAACACTGAAGGTGACTAAAAGCAACCCCAGACTGTTTCCACCTAGAAAAAAAAAACCTGTGTATTGTGCACAGTGCTAAAGTAAACAGGAGAGAGAGAGAGAGAGAGAGAGAGAGAGAGAGAGAGAGAGAGAGAGAGAGAGAGAAGAGAGAGAGAAAAAAAAACCCATCCACTTTCCACAGTGTAAAACAAAGGGGACAAAACAGGTTGATAGACTGAACTATTTTTTGCTGATTTAATTTTTCTTTTTTTAATCTTACTGCATTTAGCTGGCCGTGTCCCACACACAGTGCAATTATCTTGCCTCAAAACACCATTGCTCCATTGGGCGCTCTCCCCATGCACAAACAGCCTTGCCAGAATTGTTGCATCTTGTGAAGAAATTATCATCAACTTCCTTTTCTCTTCATAAAAAAATCTCCTCACAATGACACTGATGAGCACTGTTGTTTTATGTGTAATACCTCCACCCAGATGGAATCTGCATTCTACATGAAATCCTTGAAGTGTGACCTTTGTGGTAGAAGTATCCTGTATGAGACAGCATGGCATTTGACACATGGTTTCTCTGGTCCAATGCCACATGGACAGCTGTATATTCCCCCCAAATCGCCCACCCTACCTGTGCCTAGCTGGCTCCACCCTCACAAGTTGCCTCTTTCCTTTTTGTTAGATTCAAAATATACTTCACTTTTTAAAATACTTTTAAATTTCTTATCTGTCTGAGGTGTGTATACATGTGTGAACACATGTGTGCACTCATGAGCCTTTCTGTTTGTGCATGTGTAGAGGCCAGAGGTCAACTTTAGGTGTCTTATTTTGCTACACTCCACATTTTTTTCTTTTTTGAGACAGAGTCTCTCACTGAACTGGGAACTCACTATCTTGGCTAGATTAGCCACCCAGTGAACTCCCAGCAACCATCTGTCTTCATCACCCACCACTACTGGGGTGACAGGCATCCATTGTCACAGCTGGCATGTCTGTGAGTTCTGGGAATCTGAGCACAGGTCCTTATACTTACTCAAAATACCTTATCCTCCAAGCCATCTCCCCAGCAAACAAAAGCATTTATCCATCATCATGAACCCAGATCTTCTAGTCACCCTATTGAACCCTCCCTTAACACCCCCATAACCTCCTCTTCCACTGGTTTCCCTTTCAACTTTCATGCCATGTAATATAGATAGATAGATAGATAGATAGATAGATAGATAGATAGATAGATATTACATATTAAATTGTCTGGGAAAACAATGTGACGTGTGCCTTTCTGAGTCTGCCTGAGTCCACTTAGCTTGATCTTCTTCCTCTTCCTCTCTCCAGGGAATTACATGAGGCCCCACACCTCCTACGAGCCCTGCTCCCAGAGCCCAAAGCACGCAGATCTGCTTGCATCCACGTGGGTGGCTTTGAATCCCACAGAGACCCACAGTGGGGGTCTCTTCTGTCTCCTGGATGGCCTGCCCATCGCAGGGTGCTCCCATGCAGCCTCCTCAATGTGCTGAAGCCTACCCATCTCCGTGTGCTCCCATGAGCCTTTGATTTTTCTCTCCCACCCAACCCTTCTCTTCCATTTTCCTAAGCTCAGTAAATAGCACCAACAGTCAAAGGTGGCAGAGTGAGAGTCACTGTTGGCAGATGGCTCTCTAGTATTCCCGTATTTCCTCTTACTCACAGGCCCTATTGGTTTGACCATCAGTATTTCTCTCCAGTCCTCCTCTCCCTTTAGCCACACTGCCTGGCCCTGAGCTGGTATCAGCCACCATCACCTCTCACCTCTCACCTCTCACCTCTCACCTCTCACCTCTCACCTCGCACCTCGCACCTCGCACCTCTCACCTCTCACCTCGCACCTCTCACCTCTCACCTCTCACCTCTCACCTCTCACCTCTCACCTCTCACCTGGTCTAGGGTAGGACTTCTTCATCAATCTCTCCTTCCATCTTTGCCTCCTGCCTACTGAAGTGACACGTGCAGATGTTACTCCTTCCACGGCTTTCTGATAATGATCAGATTAAAACCCTTTGTGCCCTGTCAGATTAGGACCCACATAACTCCACACCATGTCTGAATCCCTTCACCACTCAGCAACATGTAGCAGGCACAGGAACAGCCTTATTTGCATTTTTTTTTTTTTTTTTGGCCACAGTCATTTTCCCCTGGAGTATTTGCAAACTTGACTCCTTTCATTCTTATGGCCTCTCTGACTTCAGTATCAGCTCCATGTGTAGCCAAGGAAGGTCACTCACACTAGAGAAAAGCGTCATTGTCTTGGCAGCACGTATCAGAAGCATGAAATCCATGACTCGTGTATTTAAAGTGCATGGAAACTTCTGGGTCTTGGTTCTAGCTGGTGACCCAGTTGATCTCACCACCTGACACCCAGCTGAGAGGCAAAAGCATCGTAGAATGGATCAGAAACCTATTTATGAGTTTCTGTGCTGACATTTAACATTTTTGATGGGAAGGGAGGAGTGCTTTGTAAAAAGGCATTGAATTAAACACCATCTTCTTTGACCTTGAGGAACCTGTTTTATGAAAGAGGAAAAAAAAAATCTATAGCGTAAACGAAGCAAACACCATAAGGCAGGGTATTTGCATGCTAGTTTAACTATTAAGTCATGTCATTTAGATATGTTGGGTTGACCAGATGGACTTCGCATGAGTAATTCCGGCAAATGGCTTGGTGCTCTGAGTTTGGAAGGGATGGCATGACTGAAGATACAGAAGTAATGTGGTAAGCTATAGAAAATTCAGGAATGGTCTTTATGAAGGAGGGTAGACACGTACTATATTATGATGGAGCAGAATTTGTTAAAAAAACTACTATGCAAATCCACTTCCAGTGTGGACTTTATGGCCCTGAAGTATTGTGAACAAAGTAAAGGGCCCATCCCAGGTCTGTAACCCCAGCACCTGTGAGATGAAGACAAAGGGATCATAGGTTCAAGACCATCCTTGGACACATGAAGAGACTAAGAATCTGGACAACATAATACCATTTCAAATAAACAAAAGAAAAGGAAAGAGTCTATTTGTCTACCAAAAGCCAAGACATTTTCTTTCTTCTCTAGTATTCTTTGCACCCAAGAGTACTAATCACTTCCTAGGTCAGCTTGAACTTGGAATAGGATGAGGCTCCTAGCCTCCAGGGTTGTCCACGGTGTTCCTGCCTCTCCTGACTTGGTCCCTGCCTTATTTTACTCTCCTTGAGGCTGCAGAAAGGGAAGGAGTCTCTCTCCTCAGACAAGAAAGCTGCAACTATCACTACTTTTATCCAAGGGCTCTTCTTCCAGCTTGCCCTTGCCAGCCTTGGTCAATCTGAGATCATTAAACTCTTCCCCTAAACTGTGGCAAACCAAGACTTTGTGAGACAGCTGGCACTCCCCAACAAATCTCAGAAATTTTAACAGCCAGAGGCAAACAGATGTTGTCCGCCTTTTTTTTTAAACAAAGGTCTGTAAGTGGTTCAAGACCTCCAGGCATGCTTGCCTGACAGATGTATCTTAATGCAAATTAACTGTGGGAAAAAAAAAGAAAGCCACAGAAGTAAAAATAAAAATTTAAAAAAAGAAAGAAAAGCAACTGCTTAGCTTCTCAAAATTTTCTATCTTAACTCAGTTTACACACACAGGTAAATAATGAGTAAGCAATACTCCGACATTCCCAACTTCTTCTGAGTTCACAGCTGAAATATATTTTTCATACAGGACTATCATGCAATTAATGAGCACACAATTTAAGAAACAGAGCATTCTGAATGAAGAGAGAAAGTTAATTTGGTCCAGACAGAAAGCACTGTTTCTGAAGAGCTTGAAGGATAGCAAAGGGTGAGGTTGATTCCTGTTGTGGTTTGAAAGTGAAATGTCTCCACCTAGGCTATGTGTTTGAGCAGTTGGGTGCCAGCAGGTGGCGCTGTTAGGGAAAGTTATGGAAGGTATAGGAGGTGGAGCCCCACTAAAGAAAGTAGGTCACCGTGGGTGGGTCTTGAAGTTTTTATAGCCTAGACCCACTTTCTGTTACCTCTTTGTTTCCTGGTTGTAGATGCAATGTGACTAACTAGCTTCCTCTGATCCCAGCACCATGACTTCCCTAACCAGCCGCCATGTTTTCCCATCATCATGAGTGGCATTGTCTCAAATTGTAAGTCAAAATAAATCCTTCTTGCTTCTTCATAGGTGTTTTGTCACAACAATGAGAAGAATAACTAGCAAAAATCCAAACTTTGCCCATAGGAAAACAGCCTGGCTATTAGGAAGGTTGTTTAAGATAATGGGACTTGCACTGGGGGTGCATGCAATCACTCCACTTTCACTAAGATGGTTTCCTTATTCAAGCCCACGAACCTATCAGAAATTATAAAGGGATAACTGGTCCACCTCCCCAACCACCTTATGGCAGAACTGATAGGAGAGAGGCAAGAGTTAGATGTGACTGGATAGAAGATGCACACAGACGTGGCATGAAGAGAAGGGGTAGGAGACTGTTCTCCAGGGACAGGATCTGGTGAAGGTCTAGAGCAATATGGTCACACATGGAAAAGGAGGAAGGGAGGATGTCAGACACCCCAGGGGGCAACTGAATAAGACATTCGTTTAGAATTGAGTGAAGCTAGCTCATTTAGAAGGTGCTGGAGAGTGAGTCAGAACCTCCAAGCTCATGGCCGGCCAGCTGAGAGTTATGTCAGCAAGTCGGGGGAGGAGGTATGGGCTTGAGGAGGGAGGTCAGCAATGAGTCGGTTTCTCTACCTGCCACATTGGTGGTCCCAGAAGGATACATAGATGGATCTCCCAGGTCACTGGACACGTAAGAGGAACATGTCCAAATAGAGGACCCACTGGTTGTCAAAGTAGCCTTGACTGGAATCCTCCTGAAATACTGGCACCCCTGAAGTATAGACACTTCTCTCTCCTCTCTCTGCAAGGAACTGGCCAAAGGTTTATCAGCCAGAGCTCTCTGTGCCTGTCAAATAGGGACAAATACAGAGGTGGGGCATGCCACCAATGCCAGGCATGAAACTACTGCTGTTCACCGCTGTGACCCCACCCACTCCATGCCAGCACATACACTGATAGTGCTACAGCACTGGTGCAGGCCTGTAAACCCAAATTTAACTCAGAAAGCAATACTCCTGTGGGTAAACATAAATAGAGTCATTAGTTATAAATAGACAATAATGGTAAAAATAGAGCTTATGGGTAAAGCTATTAAATAGATCTGACTGCTGGCTGCTGCCATAGACATTGGTCATTTGAAAAAAATATTTGACTTATGCAAAATCCTTTGCTTTGGCCTCCTGCAGTCCTCATCACCAAGACCCCACTCTGACCCAAGAATTCCCTCTAGGCATGTTTTCAAATGAAGGCAAATCCAATCAAATCTACACTCTCAGGAGCCTCCTGTGCCAGGCTATTCCCAGGCCTCCTGACCTCAGGTCCAGGTCCCAGACAAAATAGGCTGAGCCTATGGAGCAAGGCCTGCTGAGATTGCTCAAGCAGCCAAGGCCAAACCTGAGCCTTTTAGTAGTTCCCGGGGCCCATCATTAACTCCTTGGAGGCATCCAAGGCTTCCTTGACCCGTCCACATGAGGACCAGCATCAGTAGACACCACTATGAGTGCTATTCAAATGACTCCATGAGACTCCCAGTTGCTCTGAAGCTCTCCGGTCATCTGTAGCAAAGACTTCCAGAATGCTTCTGCTGAAGGCACTGACTCTTATTCAGGCTGCGACAGATGCCTGGTGGCTAGCTGAAGGCACGATAATGCTTAGCTAGTCTGCTGCTGTTTGTAGCTGTCTTTGCTGAGCTGAGTCATTCTGTCTTGCAGTTACCATAGTCTCCAGGAAAATTAGACCCTACTGATAAACTTATGATGATAGAGACACCTGCCCCTCCACCCTGACCACACTAGGGCAACGGCCAGCAACTTCTGTCATGGACAAGCAACTCCCCACGCTCAGCCAATCCTGAGGCAATGATCAACTGTCCCCCAGTCAAGAGCTTATAAACTATTCCTGATGCTTTGCCCCAGTTTTTCCTCCTAACTAACTCTAGGATCTCAGAATCTATGGTGTGCGCCCCCTCAAGCAAGTTCTGAGGATGCTGGGCCCCTTGTCTTCCTCATACAGCCATACTTGAAGTTCCCACCTGGCTTTCCACTATGGCCTTTGGGTGGGGGGCGGGGTGGGGGGGGAGAGATGAGTGAGACCTGCAACAACAATTCCAACAATCCCATAGCTCTTCTTGTAGACAACCCCCTCCTCTCTAGATGCCTTCATTTTTGTGGAAATGCCCCACACCCATCTTCCCTCTCTACAAGATGGCTGCCCTGTTTTCCACATTTGTGCCTTGCTTCATCTCTCACTCTCTCCACAGCAGTCTATAAGGAGGAGATTTCCAAAGCTTCATTGTCTGAGTTAGCTTTTAAGTGACAGACAGTGTCCTAACTATTCTTTGTGCATTGACACCTCTAATGCATGTGTGTGTGTCTGTGTGTCTGTGTGTCTGTGTGCCTGTGTCTGTGTGCCTGTGTGTGTGTGCAAGTGCACGCAGAGTCACATGTATGTGCAAGTATGCACGTGTGTGCAGAGTCACCTGTACATGCAGGTGTGCATGTGTGTGCAGAGTCACCTTTACATGCAGGCATGTGTGTGTGTGGTCTCATGCATATGGGGGTGGAGGACAGCCTCAGATGTCCTCCCTAGGAGTCTTTCTCCTCGTTTCAATGAGTCTGACTCTCCCATTGTCCTGGAGCTCACTGAGTGGGCTGGGATGACCGGCCAAGGACCCCAAGGATCCTCCTTTCTCTACCCCACCCCCCCACACACACACAAGCTTGGGACTGGACCTATATAACACCATGCATGGCCAAGTTTTTTACGAGGGTTTTTGAGATCATACCCAACTCCTCGTGCTTGCATGGCAAACACTTTACTGATAAACTCTCTCCCTGACCCCAGGAACTTTAATTCCCACCAAAAAAAAAATTGCTAGGTGTGTGCTGTTGTTTTCCTCAGTCTGCAGAGGAAACCAAAGCTTAACAAGGCTATAAGGCAAGTGAAAGACAGACCTAGTATACATGCAAGTGTTGGTGTTTGCTGAAAATGTTCCCTGGCAATAATTCAAGTACCCATGACTCTTCACGAGTAGACAGTCCAGGGCCACTTTCTTCATAATACACAGCTTCCGTGGTCCAGTTTAACTCCTAATACAAGACAGCTGCATGGACTCAGACTATCACATTTGTATTTCAAGGAGCAAGGAGCAGAAAATTGAAAGGTAAAAATGGTTTCCTCCTACCCTGGAGAGTAAGCCCTTTAGGGAACTTCTGGGCGAGTCGAACGATAAACTAGCCCTCGTAATAGGGGAACACAGAGCACAATTCTTCAATGGGCCACTTTGGACAGGATAATTCCCCACCTGGAGCAAGCAATTGACGCCAATTTCTTCCACTTTTTGTATGGTTGGTTTTGTTTTTGACACAGGGCCTCAGACTCACAATGTAGCTGAGTGTGGCCCTGAACTTCTGATCCTCCTGCCTCTACCTCTAGAATGCTAAGGTTACAATCATGCACCTCCATGTCTGGGTTTCTGGGGTCCAAACCCAGGGCTTCACCCATGTGAGGCAAGCACTCTCCCAAGCGAGCCACCTTCCAGGCACAGATACCAACTCCAGTTCCAGTTTAACCCCATGCAGCAGCAGCTTTCCACATGCCCAGACTCGAACCCAGCAGGGGCCAAATGCCCGTGTGGCTCCTCCCAGTGTGCCTACCATTCTTCTCCGCTCCTTCTGCCCCAGCAATGCCTTAGTGTCCTGGCATTTAATAATTTGAAACTTTTCTGCTCGGTTTCTACTCAAAAGCTCAGCTTTCCAGTTCTTCAGATGCTCCTTCCAAAAAACTACCCTAGGCTAAAAGACCCTCCCTCCCTCTATCTGCCCTCAGTCCCTTGCACTGAATTGAGCTCTGAGGAGGTGGGGCAGGGTGACTCTGTCACAGGGTATCTCTAGCGCCATAGTATCTACCACATAGCAGGCACGCATCTAACTAATAAGCCACCCTGAGAGCATACCGTTTGTGTGGTAAGTAGATCTGTGCCACTGCCTCCCTAGGGAGGCTCTGCACTGTATCACATCTGCGTGTCCTCTCTATTGTTCTGCCTCTGGCAGAAGTTAATACTTTATTTTACCAAGCAAACACCCTTCGACTTTGTCACTGGTTGCTAAGTCCCTGCTATGTGCCACTTGACAGGCCAGTTTGGACCAGAGACATGGAAGATGTAACACCTAGTTCACTGGGTACCCTTGGTCACCCCAAACCTTCACCTCGCCAACCTGTTCAACTTTCAATTTGGAATCCCCATGATTAATATACTCTCACCGTCTCCACAAAAGAGACCGGAGGGAGAATTCCTGGGCTTTTCTCATGACTTGCTTGCGCAGCTTGTGCCGCTTGAGCTCTGGAGATCAGGGTGACCACAAGCCAACACTCAACCCACGTGGCCCTGAAAGGGCCCAGTAACTCACTGTGACAGCTCCCAAAATGAGCTCAAGGCAATGGTATGAATAGAAAGGTTGTTTTCCTGAAAACATTTTGCCGTGGCATCCCACAAATATGATTCATTCTTTGCTGGACTCCTGGGTGTGTTCAAGGGGATGGTTCAGCCATCGTGTTTACCACAGAGGTCTCCCTCCGGACCTGGCGTGGCCCCCTTCACATGATAAAGGTATTTCCACATGAGAGCAGGCAGGCAGAGGCTCAGGAAGTGGCCATTGGTGAAGCAACATGACCATGAGTGGGGACAGGGCAGAGGGCCCCAGGGACTCTTGTCTTGACATTGCTGACAGTTCTGAGCTCAGAAGCTTTCTTTTCGCTGCCTCTTTTCATCCTAAAGTGTAAAGTAGAAAGCCTGCTGTGAGGAGACCAAGGTTGCTTTTTTTTTTTGGTCTCCTTTTACTTCTTTACAATTAGCATACAAAGTGTTAGGTTTTCACATAGCATTTTTGTCATTATTGATCCCTCCCTCTCCTTCTCCCCAAACCCCCACCCCCAACACATGCACCCTTCCACACCACCCCTTCTGCTCTCATGGCGCAGGAGCTCACCATCCTCCCCCACTTCTCAGCCTGTCTTCTCTGCTCCCATAGTCCCCACTCCTCACTAGCTCCATGACTTACCACCACACACATATATACATAAATATTATATAGCCGTAAACAGTAAAGCTAGGATCCAAGTGGGAGGGAGAGTGTATAGTGTTTATCTGTCTGGTCCGGATTACATTGCTTAATATAATGATTTCCAGATCTACACATCTTCCTGAAAATTTTATAATCAAAAGACAGAAAAAGAAGGACAAAGAGAAGGTGGGGGGGGGAGTTGTGACAAACTGTGGTACACTGGCTAAACCCCACTCACTACCTGTCTTTTATGAAATCCCTCCTGAAAGGCAGCTACACCATTTGTTTATATGTTGTTTGTCTGCTGTCATGCCAGAGGATCCTGTGGCTTGCAGGTGCCCACATGGACTCTTTGAAGCACAAACATCCACTCACAGATGGAGGCTCTGAATTAACCTCCTGTCCACCTACAGCACCGCCTAGGCCTGTCACAGCCTGGCCCCATTGAGTGTTGCTTCCATGGTAGAAATTTTCCAGGATGGAGTACCTAAAAAGGCAGTTTCCAGTACCTTTCTAGATTCCGATGTGGCCTTATTTTTCTTGGTGACACTCTTCAGCATCCCTACATATGGCCTACCTATTGTCTATAGTGTGTGTGTGTGTGTGTGTGTGTGTGTGTGTTCTGCAGCCTGATTGCAATGTGGCTTATAGAAGAATCTGGGCTACAGTGCCAACAGTTATCTCCCGGGTACCAGGATGGAGTATGGAACTTTGAGATGCTCAAATGGGAAGTGAATGATGGAATGCGCTGGTCAAGCTACATCCCTACGGCTTGGAAAAGAACATGAGACAAAATAAAGGCGCTTTAGACATAAGAAAGGAAGAAAGAAAGTGAGGGATGGGGTTGCGGTGGGTTGGGGAGTGATAAGATGAAAATGCTTACCGGAGGCCACACAGCCAACAAGCCTCAAAGCTGGCGTTTAAACTAACTCGGGTCTGACTTTAGATCAGTGAGCAAACAGACCCCAGCAAAGCAACATGGTGGTACAGTACAGTGATAGTCTAGAGCAGAAAGTCAGGGCTGTCACCATGGATGTACAGAAAGCAAGAAAGCCCTCAGCGTGTCCACATGTCCGTGCTGCGAGCCCTTCTCTCAAAGACTGTCATATGCAATGACTTCAAACAGAATGGAGACGGATAGCAAGGTGCTTGCCTTGCCAGCTTAAGGACCAGAGTTCGATTCCCAGAATCATGTAACAGGAACTGGTGGGTCTTAATCCCCACTCTGGGTGGGTAGAGACAGGCAGATGCTTGGAGCTTAACAGTCAGCCAGCAAGGTGAACTGCAGGCCAGGCCAGTGAGAGACTTTGTCTTAAAAGTTGCCCAAGGTAAACAAAGCCTGAGGAACAACATCTAAGGTTGGCCTCTGGCATAGGCTTGTACATTACACACACACACACACACACACACACACACACACACACACACACACACTCACACTCACTCTCACTCTCAGATATGACCACACCCTTTGGAAAAATACTCCCTAGGCCACATTAATGTAACCTGCTCAAGCCCTCAGTTAGGACTCAATCAAACATCTTACCGGGATATTAAAATGCTGACACGCCTTCATCTGCTGATTCTGCACACAGCACGTGCCCTGCCCCCCTGCAGGGTCAGAGGCTGAGGTGCCCTACATAATGGGGAGGGGGGGGAGGGAGGGAAGTGCTAACAAAGGAAGGTCAAGCCCGGCCCATGCTCACCAACAACAGCTGATTTATTAGAAGAAAACTAAAGCAACTGGCTCCAAGAG
This sequence comes from Acomys minous, assembly GCF_964271855.1. Classification (NCBI taxonomy): domain Eukaryota; kingdom Metazoa; phylum Chordata; class Mammalia; order Rodentia; family Muridae; genus Acomys; species Acomys minous. The sequence goes on along the minus strand of NC_140485.1, from coordinate 63,061,825 downwards.
ACAGCCCTTGCAACCCGATCTGCAATTAAAGCCGGACTGTGCAATCTTTGCATTTAAAGGGAAATCGATGTCATTGATGGACTCGAATAAGAGCAGCCACATATGAACGCATGACAGCTCTGGCTGCTGCTGCAAAACACTGTTTTGAAATAAAACATCAAAAAAATAAATAAATAAATAAAATCAGTGTGGGTGTCTTACAGCCACAGATAAGGTAAGAGGGCGCCCAACAGGGAGGCTGGGAAGTTCTTATTTCTGACAGACATGGGGTGCAACTGCTGTGAGCGAGCTCTTAGCTGGTGACCCAGGTCTGTCTAAGCCCCCAGCAGCCAGTCATTTGTTGGTGGATTTTATTTACTAGTGGGGACTTCAATGGGTTGCTTACGCCCTCTTTCCTGGGGTTCCACACAGCAGTCAATTAAGTTAGCCCCAAACCTTAAAAGGCACCAAAGTAATCAGTTTAGGGGGATTTAGATCACATGGGCTCCAAGTAATCTTAAGTTGCCAGTCACTGTGCTGGGGAATTGCACCTGCTTCCTCAGAAGGAAACTTATGGGCAGTGAGGCCGGCAAGGCTGCACGTTCTTCAACTGTAGGGGTGCCATTCTCCTCCCACACTTCAGCCTTAGTGGTCTGAACCTCAGGGAAGCCAAGGCTAAAAACTAAAGGGCTCCCCAACTCCCAAACACCAATAGACATTATATAGTTTGCTCATGTGTGAGTCACTATGAATTTTGCAAACACAAAAGCAACGAAGCTAAGTTGAAAAGGTGACATGAAGATTTGAATTCTCAAGGCAAAAAAATTAAAATTAAAAATTAAAAGCTTTTTTAGAGAGTAGTTGAGGTCTAGGATGTGTCTCTTTGTGTAAAGTCCACATCTTGCATTCACAAAAGCCTGAGTGTGGTTCTCAACACAGCGTAAACCTGCACACCTGTAGTCCCAGCACTTGAGAGTGGAGGCAGGAAGATCAGAAGTTCAAGGTCATTCCTGGCTGCATAAGGAGTTTGAGGCTGTCTTGAAACACATAAGACCTTGTCTAAAAACTAAAAATAATAAAAAGCAGTAAATAAATACCTCATATTTGGAAAAGTTGACCAGACCAGGCATCAAAAACTGCTTTGGAAAATATTTATTGTCAAGCAATGATGTTCTCTGCAAGAGTAAAGTTAAGAGGAAGGCCGCCGGAAGCCTGTGGAGACACAGTCTTCCACATGAGACTCTGAGGTAGAGTTTCAGGTCTTTCTAAGTTACACAGAGGTGTGGGCTTTCATGTTGCTTCTACCCTAATAAAATAACCCAGAGATATTTTCATACCTTTATTAGCGCTTTCATTAAATCTGATGCGGGAGAAGAGAGTGGCCTTGAAAGAGAAATTGGAGAAAAGCCGCAGCCAATTTTCATATCTCTAAATGAAAGTGAAGTCGGATGAAAACCGTAACGTGGAGAATAAATCCCAGGATCCCGGTGAATTTATCTCAAGGGCTGAATAGCTAAGCTGCAAATAAAAACGAGACTAAGGAGAGAGAAAAGGCCATAAAAGCCAAGAGCCACGGCTTTGGTTGTGTGGTTGTGTTGCGGAGATGTGCGTGCACACCTGTGAAGACCAGAGGTCAGCCTCAGGTGTCAACCCAAGAACTGCCTGCCTTCTTTGATGAGACAGACTCTTTTGCTGAACCTAGAGAGCAGAGATTCAGCTGGGCGGGTGTGTAGTGAGTCTCAGGGATCAGCCTGCCCCTGCCTCCCCAGCGCTGGAGTCACAACACACACCCTCACATCCAGCTTTCTACCTGAAGATCAACCACAGGTCCTCCTGCTGAACACATCACTGGCAGAGCCATCTGCCCAGCCCATATGCTGGTTTCTCAATATATAAATTGGTTGGTTCAAACGCTACCTGAAAGCACCTACTGTGTGTCAGGCGCCATTCTGTGTGCTGCAGAGAACAAAATAGACAGAAACTCTGTAGCCAGGAAGCTGGTGTTCCTCAGGAAATGTGACATGCAAATAACAGGAGCAGATCAGTACTGGGATAAAGCCACGGGGCTGGCTGCAGGGGTTCTGAGAGCACCTCTGTTCTGTGGCTGTCGCCTTCTCTGCCATATGGCTCCATCTGATGCTGGTCCTCAGCCATACCCCATCACCAGAGCAGCATGAACGTTACAGAAAAGCTTGGCATCAACTCCCTTCCCTGAACCTGTGCAGACAGCAGAGCTGGTACAATCACAGTTGAGACCACAGAGGATACACCTGGTCAGGAGAGCCTGGGACAGGAGAGGATGTGTAATCTGCAATGGGATAGAAGTTGATTGTTTTGATTGATATCTGAGAAAATGAAGAAAGAAAATATCCAGTAAAATGGGTGTTCTGGTTTGCTTCCTGTCACTGTGATAAATATCATGGCCAAAAGCAACTTGGAGAGGAGAGGGTTGGTTTGGCTTACAGGTTCCAGTTTATCAGCCTGGGGCCCCAAGGCACAGGAACTGGGTGCAGAAACTGAAGCCGAGGCCATAGGGGAATGCTACTTACTGGCTTGATTTCTTGGCTTGTTGATTCTGCTTTTTTTTTTTTAAATACAGCCCAGGGCTACCTACATATGGACGGTAACGCCCAAAGTGGGCTGGGCACTCCCACATCAATCATTAATCAATAAAATGTCCCCGCAGACTAGCCATAAAGCCAATCTGATGGAGACAATTTCTCAGCTGAGGATCCTTCCTCCCAGGTGACGCTAGTTGGTGTCAAGTTGACAAAAACTAACAGCATAGAAGCATGCCTAGGATTGTTGCCATAGAACCTCCTGGGGGGTGTTGGTAAGCCAGAAGGAAATGTCTAAGGGAGGATCCTGAACGTCCTCCTTAGGTTTTAATATAGTAAACTGTAGTCAGAAATTGCCTTGACGTGTCCTGCCTCCCCAACTACCAAGTTAAAAGGTCAATTCTTCCTCCTCTAAGTGGCCCCATTGACCTTCTGCCCCAGGAGAGAATGACAGAGATGGACTATTAATAGTTTGGGCCCCTGCCTGCTCTGTGTGTGATTGGGCTGGCCACTTACCCAACCCAGGTTCCGCTAACACCGTCTGCTTCTCTGCCTACAGGGCTCACAGGGATGCCGGGCTACAAGCAAGACCCCCACCCCCACCCCGGTACCATTTTCGGCTTGCCTACATCTTGCTGTTTTCACTGGCTTTTTGAGTCTAAAAGAAAAGTAAGAAATAGTACTCAGCCAGGTTCAGAGAACTAAATTGATTCGACTCGTGGGCGCTCCCTTGCAGTGATGGACAGTTATGGAATTGACCAGGCAAATGTTATGCAAATCCCAGTCAAGGATTCTCTTCCAAAATAAATGAATGGCTATGTAAGTTATAGAATTTGTACTGAATATGATTTTCCCAAACCTAAGATATTTGATGGGGAGAAAAAAAAAGGCAAAACAAAACCAAAGACCAAGAAGAAATGGGAGATAAGGAGGGGCCACTATGCTTGCAGTATTAATGGCTAACCAGGGTCTCTTCTTTCCCCCATGAGACCTGCGTGTGCTTTCCATGGTATTGAACCCACATAAAGCAACAGTGCTAGATCAGAGCGCCAGAGCCCTCGGTCTGTCTGCCTGGCACTGTCATGTTCAACCAACTATTCCCACTTGTTTGGATTTCTTTCTGTTCCCGAGAATGATGGATCTGGATGGAGACTCCGGGATCTATGAGCCTGGGCTGAGATCTGTTAGGATCTGCTAACTTGGTTTTCACTCTGGGCTTTTGAGTGTGGGTTTCTGTCCTATGCTGTTGGCTGACTTGAGTCCCCCCTGTAGCGTGTGAAAATGTTGAGATCAGAGAGTTGTGGCTCCTTAGTGTCCCAGGGACTACACAGGATGAGCAGAACTCTTGGTCCTGGTGTGCTCCAGGCCTTTCTTGGATGGCTTCTGAATGATTCCATAGTCGCACTGCAAGGTTGAGAAACGAAACACGCGCTGGGACCAGAAATGAGATCTGGATCCATTCATGGTGACTGCAGTGAGTGAGCGGACCACAGCATCCTCATCTGCCGCTGGGAGGGTGGCACCAGCCAGCTGTCCATCTTCAAATGGACGGACAATGAGACTGTGGTTCACAGACACAGTAGGAGTTTAGCCCTAAAGAGAAGAATGGCGTGACATTCGCAGGAAAATGGATAGAACAAGAAGCCACTGTGAAGTGGAAAAATGCTAGACTCAGAAAGACAAAGGCTGCCCAGTGGATTGACATTTGTACATGTGTCTCGAGGGGGTAGGGCATGAATGTAGAAAAGAAACAGAGAGCAGGGAGAGATCTTAGGGGAGGGTAGTGGTAATCCGACGTGAGGTCAGGAGAGTCTGTTTGAGGAAAGGAAAGTGACGAGGAGAACAGGGGAGGGCAGTGGGGAATGCAAAACACATGTACGTGAATTCCATAGTGAGACTTGTTACTCTATATGATAATTTAAACATTTTTAAATTAAAAAAAAAAGAAGAAAGTAAAGATGTGTAGAAATGTCCTCTGGGCAGAGAGGCCTAAGCAAGGATAGCGCACCTGCAATGACACCACACAAGGGGCTGAAACAGGAAGATTATCAGCTCGAGACCAGCCCAGGCTTTATAATGAGTAAATACCAGGATAGCCTGGGTTACTCAGTGACACGCTTTCTCAAAAGAAAAGAAAACTAAGACGCTTGTCTCCAGCATTTAGTTTCGACTGTTATTTTACATTAACAGCTATATTAGTAGTTTTTAAATAACGAAATGTTATTTTAGAGGGAGGAAGTCACAGCGTAATTACAATGAAATTACAATGGAGTTACATCTTTCTATCACTTTAAAGGCATCTGTTTTCCCCAACTGCCTACTTGTTGAAATTCAAACATCATCACCTGGCCTTCAACAGGCCCTGCAGAGTGACTCCACCTTGCTCTGCAGTCACTGGGCTCATTTTTGTCCAACGTCCTTGGCATGCTGGAGACGACCGCGGACACTTCTGAGATGCACAGGCATCCTCTCTTACACACCATTGCTCTTACTGCTCAGAATGGAAAGCAGAAACCAACAAACCCAACCTTGTGTACTGAAATCCAAAGTCTTCTAAGGTCAGCCTAAGCCATGTATGTCATCTTTTACTTTGACTTCACCTAGAAGAACTCCTGTTAGGACAACACAATGAGATGAATAAACAGGAAACAAGCAAGCCTACATCAGTACCCACGCGTGGTTGGCCCTATCTGAGCAGGGAGAGTGATTCACATATCGACAAATAGCATCAAAGACTGTAAGTAGACCATTTTCCTGGTCAGGTGGCATTCCTTTCTGTACATGAACTACATTTTCTTCTTACTCTCATCCAACACTTAGGTTGACTTCTTGTATCCTAATACTAATGAGTGGTGATGAAATAGACATGGGATTCCAGGATGGAGGAGGAGTCTCAGTCTATTGGACGTGGTGGTTTCATTAGCTTTGGATATGTATCCATTAATTGACACAACTGGACCAGATGGTAGCTCCAGTGATCCTTTGAGAGGAAGCTCAGTGCTATTCACCATTTTCCCCAGCAGGTGTAACGGGTGCTTTCTTTAAGCCCTGCTGCTCTGACCAGGAAGGATGCAGTCTCCTTGTATGCAATCTTGAATCATGTTTCCCTGAAGACCAGCGGTGCTGAGGCTTGCTCACACACTAGTGTGAGCACGTTCTTTTAAGGAGCATGTTCTCATAACCACGTCTTTCAATCACTTATGACGATAGCAAGTTAAGCACAATGGTTAGCAATGAGCCACATGCATATCGCTCACTCTCAAGGGGGCAAAAACCATCTTTAAAGTAGACTATTCCTTTACAAAGAGTACGAGCACTGTCTATAATTTTATCTGGGGATGATTTCTAAAACTCCATTGAAGATGGGCTGCACCCTAAGCACATGAGACGGTGCAGACAGCATGCACAGGAGGTCTTGTAGATGCTTGTGGTCCAGAGACCACACAGGGAGACCGTGTAGATGCTTGTTTTCCAACTACAGGGAGATCTGTCCAAGCACTCTGGTTTTGAAGACCATTCACTCAGAATCCTCTGCGCCTGAAAACCCAGGTTCCCGCACATAGTAACCTTCCCGGTGCTGAGGGCAGACTTCTCTCCCTCCCGGTTTCGGCGCTTTCTGCACCTCTGTGTCCCCCCTGCCCTTGAAGCTGCCAGATTTAGAATTTTGCTGACAGCTCAGCTCTTGTGCCAGGTATAATGGCTTCTCGCTTGCTCTTCTTAAAGTGTTTGATATCGGCACATCACGTGATAACAAGAATGAGCTGAAAGAAGGAGATATGAAGTGAAGCCCATGCTTTCTTCCGGGAGCTCTCCAGTATATGCTACATCACCAGTCATGTAGGGGTGTGTGTGTGTGTGTGTGTGTGTGTGTGTGTGTGTGTGTGTGTGTGCGTGTGAACACTCAAACCCCACCATTTTCACAACATTCATTTTGCCTGCTGTAAGTTCTAAGACTGAGATGAAGCTAAGACATGAGAAATTTTGTTTTGCTCTTTATTTTTTTTAACTTTTTTTCCCCAGAGCTGAGAACCAAACCCAGGGCCTTATGCTTGCTAGGCAAGTGCTCTACCACTGAGCTAAATCCCCAACCCCTTGATTTTCTCTTTTTGTGTGTGTATATGTGCTGAAAAACTTTTTTAAATAGTTATTTAATGTGTGTAAGACTATATGTGCACACACACGTGTGTGTGTGTGTGTGTGTGTGTGTGTGTGTGTGTGTGTGTGTGTGTGTCAGCTCCTCCTCTATCACTCTCCATATATTTCTTTGAGTCAGAGGCTCACCCTGAATGTGGGCTCACATTTTCTTTTTCTTTTTCTTATTTTTGGTTTTATTTGAGACAGGGTTTCCCTGTGTAGCCTGGACTATCCTAGACTCACTTTGTAGACCAGGCTGGCCTCGAACTCACAGCACTCTGCCTGCCTCTGCCTCCCAAGTGCTGGGATTAAAGGCATGCGCCACCACCACCCGGCCTCACATTTTCTTAGCTATAGCTGGAAGTCAGCAGGAGCTAGGAGTTTCCTTGTCTCCCCTCCTCCTGGAAGCTTGGTTTACAGGTGTTTGCCAGATGCCCTCCTGTTCCATGGGCAATGGGAGGCACACTTCAGTCCTTCAGAAAGCACTGTTAACCACTGAGCCATCTGCCAGCCTCTGGTATGCCCTGTGCCAGGCTTCCTGGCCCTGTGCAGCACTTCCATGATTGCAGAGACACTTTTCTGCCTTCCTTGCCATTTTCAATTCAAGTTTACTCACAGAGGTTCCTGTTTTACCTCTCTCCCCAACAAACTGTAAGCTTCATTTATTCATTCAGGAACGACTTATTGATCTCTGATCCTGCACCAGCCTGTATAGTGTACTGGGGATCTGTAAATGAGTCCGACAGGCACACACCCTTCCCTTCATGGAGCCAAGAGCCTCCATGGCGAGGACAAATATAATAAAGGGGCCCCCATAAATCAACATGTAATTAAATTTGTGATGTATCCTGCTCTTCTGAGCATCTGCTGATTCAAATCTCCAGCACCTATGAGCTCTGCCTCTCCCTCTCCCTGCCTTTTTCTTTCACTCTATAAACCTGCTCTAGACACTCTGGGGGGTATGATTTAGGAGTCAGCCCCACCCTATGGGTGACAAGTACTCCAAGCATTGTCTTGGGCCTCTGGGGGAAGCCTCGGAGATGAGCAGATGACAAGTATTTGTCAGTTATAGAAACTTGCCTGGGGATGGTCAGAGCTGAACCGCTCTGTTAAGCCAGGCAAGGGCCAGCAAGATGACTCAGTATATAAAGGAGCTTGCCGCCAAGCCTGATGACCTGAGTTTGATTCCTTACACCAGATGGACCTTCATGTGGAAACCCAGCCCTCGGTGGCCTCTTGGCCACTACTTTGCAGAGAGCCCAGGAGCCAGAGGGAAGCATCAGGCTGTAGCAGTGTGTGCTTTTCAGCTTGTCTAGACTGGTTACAAGGGAGTGGGTGACTCAGCCAACACACCCAGGCATGTGCATTATCTCACCACACTCACAAGGAGCCCAAAGGCACCAACTATTGCTTTCTCATTCATTTCGTTCCATAGACTAGGACACTTGGTGATCTATTCTGCCTACTCAACACTATGGCCAGGATGCATCAGGGCCCAGATTCAGGTCAATCTGACGTCAGATCCTCCCTTCATGTTCCATCTTGTACTTTTACCTACACAGTCCCCATCTATCCTCCTGCTCAAGAAGCTGCACAGACTCCCTCTGCTGAGAGCATTGGGTGGTAACACCTTGTGAGTTAAACACTCTAGTAGTTCATTTTTATAACCTATGCCAAAGTGTGTGTACTATACAATACCTTGTTTTACTTGCTTAACGCCCTTGTGATGTAGTAAGTATCCCAGTCCCTATTTGAAATGTGAGGGCATGAAGCCCAAAAAGGATTGAGTGATGGGTCCAAGGTTATCAGGAGTCAGGACTCAGACCCAAGTGGTCAGACCCCTGGGGTCACCTCCAGAACCTCAATATAATCTCCAGTGTATATATGGTAATTATCGAGAGGACTTGCCCGCAGAGAACCGGGTGGGATCCACCACAATGGAAACACAGTGTTCAACTCCTTGTCTTCCCATCTGTGCCCTTATATAGAAGAGAGAAAGGAATGGAATTACCCGGGAGCATGCAAAGGGCCAGAGCTCCCCACAGACGCCCGAGTATATGAACACCATCCGTCAGACATGTCATCACGGAAGAAGTTTATCAACCGTTGACCATGGGGACTCAATCCAGAGTTTCCCAGCTGTGAATTCAAGATTGTCCGTGGCTCAGCCATGACCCCACAAGCCCCACTTCAATCCTTGCGATACCTGTCTGTGGAAGCCGTGTTCTGGCTGAGACAAACTTCTGACACACTCCCCCGCACACTTGTACTCTTCATCAGGGGTTTCAGTATTGCATAGATCCAGTAGCCTTGCCGTGAGCATTCAAGTTGAAGGCAACCCCTCTCCCTCCAAACTCCCGGGGCTCTCCTCCCTGCCTTGTGTCTTAGTTAACAAGGCCCCAGTGAAGAGCTCCACAGCAATGACAAGAGTGACAGAAGCACAGCTCAAGTCCCCTGTGTGAGTACGCTACAGTACCAGGCAGAGTGCTGGTGTCCCTTTTGTGTTTTCCGTGTCGTTTTGTTTGCGGACATCTCTGGGCATCTGTAAAGTTATCGCTGCCCAACGCAGAGGCACACCTGAACTTGTAACGCAAAAGGAATGATATTGGAAAAGGGGAGAAAATGCAGACATGTTCCTACAGTCCCAGCCTTAGAGCGTAAAGAGAGGACCTTTGTGCACGAGAGGTGTGGGGAGAGCTCCTTCAGGTGCAGCCTGAGCTGACCCTCCTGCAAGGGAAAGGAAGCTGCTGTGGAGGCTGTGGGAGCCGGGCTGACCCTCTCTTCTCTCTTATCACTTTGAGTGCAAGCGTGGATTCCAGTGAAGAGAGAATGCGCCTCCCCATTTTTCACTCTGACAGTGCTATTTGTGGGAAGTGAACCTCAACATCTCCAGGGGACTGTATGCTCTTCCATCCTGAGCTGGGGTGGCACGCATCCTCTCTAGACCCAACACTGATATTAAATAGCTAGTAACAGCAATGGCTGTCCACTTGCGACCTGAGCACAAGTCTCTGAACCACTTTAATGCTTTTTAGAAAAAGCTTCCCAGCCAGCAAAGTGCCATGGGCTCTAGAAGGCATAGTTGCCAGCCACCAAAATGTGACATCCAAAACAGTTACCAGGCCAAGACGGTGGTGCCTGTTCAATTTCTTCTGTGCCTCTCCCTCGGAAGGAAATAACAAGAACAGAAATGGGATTTATCAGGACTACATTGTCACCCATTGCCAAAAGGAAGGCTAGTGACCTCACCTATGACACTTCATTTACTCTCGCAGTAAAGCTCCTTGGCCAGGTGGCCCCAGGGTGTGGGGAAAGCATGGCCCCAACTAGGGATGGATGGGGTCAGGGTCAGAGAGAGCAAGGGACGGTGAGAAAACCAGGGGACACCCTCCTTTGCCCCCCCCCCCGCTTCAAGCCTGTGATTGTATTTTGTCAACTACATTAACCAAAGCTACACATGCATACAGAGAGTCAGAGACAGAGACGGAGACAGAGACAAAGAGACACAGAGAGACATGGGGAGGAAGATGATGATGATGATGACTAAGGAAGAGAGGACGGGAGAGGGAGGGGTTGTCGGTGTGGACTGCTTCTCCTGCCCTGCACCTCAGTGCCAATATGAGTGGTACGATGTTTGAAAGGATGAGTGAACTTTGTATTCAGCCCCTCAGAAAATTTCACCTGTTGAGAAGAACTAAAAGGCCACGAGGGACCTCACCTCACGTTTCAGCTAATTGATAAAATAATGTATTCAAGCAACAACATTGAAAGTATATATGTAGTAAGGAGTGAAAATATACTGTTAGGCATACAATTGTATTTAAAATATCTCTGAAAGAACCTTTATATCTTATAGTAAATTTTATAATCTATGTCCGTTATATTGGAATGTATGTAAGCAAAATAGGATTGGCCGAGATGTGATAAGGGGATGTTAGGGCGGGCATGCAAGAGCAAGCCTGACTGTGAGCTCGTGTTGCTGAGAGGGGATCCAGCCATGTACAGCGACTAAGAATACCGTCATTTTTTTTATGTGTGCTTAACATTTTTATGTATCCTATCCTCTAAAAAATAAAGCGATTGAACAAATAAAATCTGCATTCTTCTCCCCTGACCCCGGATCAGTTCCCTATCTCTGCTCTCCCTCCCCCACACACTAGAAAGCAAGCTGTATTAGATTTCTAGTACATTGGTCCAGAAACTTTCCATTTGTCAACAAATGGATGTGTCTAGCTTCCCTCGTGTAACAGTGCACCCCCAGGTGCCTGCCCAGCCACCACATATGTGGGAAACTCTCCTGCTTCCATCCCACCCTTCTTACTACTATGCTGCCTGGTTCATTCCCTACACAACACTGGACATGCATATTTTAAATGCTTGTTTCAAATTTGCACAATACAAAATTAGCAACTTGAGAGCAGATAACACAGTGTCAGTGAGCAGATTCTCAAATCTGTGAAACTCTCACCTCTTCCCAGACCCAAAGCACTTCCCCACAGGAAGTCAAATATTAATTACCAACAGCTTCGCAATGACCATGCTCTGCCCATGTGGATTTTCATCTTTTTCCCATCAGTGGAGTCAAATGACCCATCAAAGGGTCACATACACATGTGACCCTTGTGTGTGGTTCTGCAGGTCAGTCCATATTAGTGCACTGTATCCGTCACTTTGAATGAATAGATTGCATTTCCTTTCCCCATTCATTAACTGATTGACGGCTCGGATGTTCCCACCCATTTTGTGCAAATAGCATTGCTATGAGCATCCTCATGCAAGAGTTTACACGAATGACTGCAGCTCCTGGGAGACATGCCTAGCAGAGAATTTCTGAGTTGTGTGACAATGCTGTGCTTGGCTTTTTGAGGAGGCACCGAGCTCTACAGCAGTGACTGTCCCACCAGCAACATGCAGAAGTGCAACCCCTACCAGCCCACGTCACCAGGTTTTTCTTGTGGTTGTTGTTGAGTCTTTTGTTGTTGTTGTTGTTGTTTTTGGTTTGGTTTGGTTTGGGGGGGCTTGGGGGGTTGTTTTGTTTGTTTGTTTGTTTTGGTGTTTGTTTCTTTGTTTCTTTGTTTTACAGCATTCTTGTTTTCACCTGTCCATTACAGACTGAAAGAGATCAGGAATGGAATGCTTCCATTACTATATCTTCATCCATGAACACTATTTTCACACAGTGGTCCTACATGTATTTTCTCAAAGAACAAGAAAGAGTCAGGCACACGAGCAAACAGGCATGGTCCACAGCGGGCCTGCATATCTCTTCTGAAGGCTGAAGAGTGAGTTCATGCCATACATTCACTCCCAACTTGACCATCTCTGAACCCCAAGTTCACCCCAGACCTCCCGCCCCTTCCCTCTGAACGAGGTGAGGTCTTTACAGTGGCCCGTGTAGTGCTACACACACCAGCTACTCCACTGTGGTCTTGGGTTCTCTGATGTGCTGGTCGTCCCCCGCTTGGCCCTCCTTTGTACCACTGCTCTCCTGTCTTGGAGCTCAGGCCACTCCTTACCTCAGGGCCTTTTCACACCCTTAGCCTGTCCTCCTTCTTCTCAGGCAGCCCTTCTACCAGGGGGCCTCCCTCCCCTCCCTTATTTCAAGCCTTCATTCATATTTTCTCTACTACATTAAAAAAGTTGCGCACACACACACACACACACACACACACACACCCACCATACATACATACATACATACATACATACATAAGAGAGAGAGAGAGAGAGAGAGAAGCAGAGAGACAGAGAAATACAAAGACCAAGAGACAGAGAGAAAGAAAGTAGGAGGAAGGAAGGGAGGGAGAGAGAGAGAGCAAAGTGGGGGCAGGGTTGCAACCTGCTCCACCACCACCACCAGCCCTGCCCCTATTTTCCACAGCATGCAGCCTCAATGTATTGCTGCTCCCTATAATCCCACATGCACAGCAGCTTCCTGACCTGAGTGTTTTACATCATTCCTGCTTCCCATCCCCGCAGGGAGCAAGCCTCAGTCCACCCACAAGTGGATGAAGGAGCAGTGTACTGACTCCCTTCCCACAATGCTCCAGTTCCTTGTCCTGCCGCGTGAGGAGCAGCAGTAGCCCTCTGCCAGCACATCAGGTTGATGGACACTTCGGCTTCCTGAATTCTAAGCTGGGCTGTCACCTCCCAGGAAGCCCAGGAAGGGCAGCTCCTCCAGCTCTCCCTGCAGGGGTCCAAACAAGCTTTGGCCTCAGCCAGCATTGCTCAGCATCATCAGCAAGGAAGGCTTCTGGCTTTCTACCCCTGAATAGGATATACTGATGGCAAACCGCATGTCCCTGCTTGCATTGGGGGTGTCTGAGCTGAGGGCTTAGATCTGGGGAACGTACAGAAGAGAGTTGAGATCTGCATTTCCCATCATTGGGGCTCCCGGGAATGAAGCCATGAAGCTTGTAGCCCTCTTCCATAGGGTCAGCCATAATGGCCTCGCTGTTATGCACTGAATTCAACCAAATTTTTAATTTTTAAAAATAAACAGAACAGAAAGGTTGAAATATCATGGACATAAATGAGGGTCTGAAATGAGAAATTGCTCAGAAGTGTCTTTTACTTTCTCTCTCTGACCCGTTAATGATTTTCCAAACTGTCTTGGAGGTCGCCCTAGTTATTTTTGCTGTTCACTGACCAAAAGCGGCTTAGGGGAGGAAAGGGTTAATTTACACTTCCACATCACAGTTCACCAGAGAGAGAAGTCAAGGCAGAAAGCCAAGTGGGAACTTAAAGCAGAAATCATAAAGGAATGCATGTTGTTGATGTGCCCTCTGGAGCGCTCCCAGGTTCAGCCGCTTTTCTTGTGCAGCCCAGACCCACCTGCCTAAGAGTGGTGCCACCCACTGTGGGCTGGCCTCTCCCACACTAGTTAGTAATCAAGACAATCACACACACACACACACACACACACACACACACACACACACACACACACACACCATAGACAGATCAGATGACAATATCATGTCAAAATGTCACAAAGTTGGCCATCTCTGATCTAAATGAAATGTCCTGTTGTGGTAAAATGAGAAATGTCCCCCACAGGCTCATGTATGTGAACGCTTGGTGACCAGTTGGTGGTGCCCTTTGGGGCAAGTTATGGAACCTTTAGGAGGTGCAGTGTGACTGGAGGAAGCCCATCACTGGGGGAGGGGGGCTATGAGTGTTTACAGCCTCCCTCCCCCCCATTTCTTGCTCGTTCCCTGCTTCCTGCGTGTGGTTGAGATGAGCTCCGGCTCCTGCTGCTGAACCTTCCCTGCCATTACACAAGTCCAGCCTTCTAGGACTATGAGAAAACGGGCTCCTCTGTGAGTTGCGTGACATTTTACCACAGCAACAGGAGAACAAATGATTACATCCTTACAGATTCAAGAGGCAAACCCAAATTTAGTGCGGCTACTCTGACTCCTGGCCTTGAATGGTGCTGTTCACACCCAGTATTCCCCTGACCCTGGTAGGACTATGCTATCTGCACCTCAATCCCATCCCCCTGATTTCTGGGTGACACCCTCCCTCCTTTTTGATGTCACAAGCAGTCTACAACCCATTAGATTAGAGGCAGCTTCTAACTATGAGCCCAGATCTGTCAGTTTCCCCTGATTTGACTGCACAGGTAAACTGCAGGAATTCGGATTCTTGCCTGCCCACACTGGACACTGCAAAAGGCTTCTGTATCAACTGCATCGTTGGTGCATGCCACTGAGCCAGCTATGTACCGGATTCAAAACGAGTAAATGTTATTTTTGTTAGGGATTTCTGTGTGTGTGTTTGTGTGTGTGTGTGTGTGTGTGTGTGTGTGTGTGTGTGTAGTTTGACACAGCCAGGGTCATCTGGGAAGAACAACATCAATTGGGAAAATGTCCCCCATAAGATTGGCCTGTAAGTAAGTCTGTGGTTCATTTCTTGATTAATGACTGATGGGGGAGGGCCCCGCCCACTGTGGGGGATGCTGTACCCGAGCAAGTGGTCCTGAGGCTAAACAAGCAGTGAGGAGCAAGCTAGTAAGCAGCACTGCTTCAGGTCCTGCCTCCAAGTTCCTGCTTTGATTTCTGCCTGACTTCCCTCAGGGACAGAGTGTGAGTTGAGAGCTATAAGCTAAAATAATTGTTATTTCCCCAACGGGCTTTTGGGTGTGGGTTGTTTTGTTTTGTTTTGTTTTGTTTTTGAGAGAGGGTTTCTTTGTGTAGCCTTAGCTGCCTTAGACTCACTCTGTAGACCAGGCTGACCTCAAACTCTCAGAGATCCTCCTTCCTCTGCCTCCCGAGTGCTGGGATTAAAGATGTGAGCCACCACCCCTGGCAACCGCAACAATAGATGGCTACTCAGTGGTGTTTCACCTGTGAAGGGATAGCTTCCTCAAAATTACCTAATGTCATTTGATTTCCCTCAACACACAACTCAGTAAAGATGATGTCGCCACTGAGTGCACTGAGAAACCAGTCATCCAGCCCCGTGAACCAGTGTGGCTCTGGATGGTGGGGACAGATTCAAGTCCAGAGTGTGGCTCTCCTGTCTTATCTTTTTGCCAGCAGCTCATGGCAGCGAGATGAGACAGGATGTGCAGGTTGTGGTGGAAAGCATCCTGTTTTCTTCTTTCAAGCACACTGAGGAGGGGACTGTGCCTCTGGTGTCCCCCTTCCTTGGGCCATAATGATAGCCAAGGCCTTCTCTGAATTCTGAACTCTGTCTGCCCTGAGAAAACACTATTTGTTGCTAATGATCCCAAGTCAGGTTTAATGGGTAATCGAAACCCTTTCCAATCACCCATGCAGGACAGTGATGAGCAGGAACATGAACCTGTACTTGGCAAGCAAATGAAGTGGCTATAGGTTCTGCAGGCTGTGGGGCGCAAAGGCTGGTGGGAATGAGGGCGTCCTTCAGGGCATCTCTAGAATCAAGTGGCTCTGAGGCCAGTGACCAAGCTGGGGATCCTTGGAGGATAAGGAGCTAAGCACACAGAAAGAGGTTAAGTGTGGCAGCAGAGCATACCTGCATGCCAGGCTCATGGGTAGTTAGAGCCAACACTCAGGGAATGCTGGGAAAATGGCACAGGGAAGAGATGAGGTCTGACCAGCCATCTGAGAAAGGTAGTTTCTCAGTGAGGGCGCAGTCTGTCTGCCACCAGGCGGCACTTGCTCTAACTGCCCAGTGTGCTCTCTATGAAGTGTCTAACCTGGTTCCCGAACACAGGGCTGGACCGTTATGCATCATCCTTCCCAGCATGCCACAGACCAATCCCAGGTCCTTAACGAAACAGTAAACCCCAGCGGCATCTGGCCTCTCACAGGTCACGTGAGTGCTGTTGTACCTTGGGGAGAAGCCAAGTCTGGATTTTTTCTTCTCTATGTTGGGACATCAACAACACATGGGCCATCTGTCCCCTAGATGATACAAGGCTTAGACTGTTTTAGGAACAGGAGCTGGAAATACAGGGTCATTGGTAGAGGGCTTGACTAGCCTGCACGAAGCCTTGGGTTCGATTCCCACCATCCCATAAGGCAGGCAAGGGAGTGCACACCTGTGAGCCACAGTGCTTCACGACACCCGTCACTCCAGCTCCCTACACCAGGCCACAGTCCCCCACTGCTGTGATGAAGACCCTGTCTCTATTCTAGTTGGAACAACTGCCTCTAGGAGCAGTGAGATGAGAGGCTGAGACAGCCTGCTTTCCTCAGGCCCAGCCTTCCCTTTCTGTGTACTTGCTACTCTTGGCCTATGTTGTTTTTTAGTCTGGTCTCGTGGAAACAAGAGTCTGTGGGCCACACTGCAGAAGGCGCGTGCTGACCACTACTGCAGCTCAGGAGGCACACAATGGAATTTAGCATGTTAACATGCTCCTCCTGATCAAAGAGTCTCTGCCTATCTATCTATTAGGAGCTTAATTGTGCTTCCCGAAAATCATACTTGGGAATCTCAATCCCTATTGTGACTATTTTCAGGTATAGGGCCTGCACATAGCTAACGAAGAGGGTGAGGAGATGGCTCGGTGGATAAGGTGACTGCTGCACAATGAGGAAGACCTGAGTTCAAATCTCCAGTACTCACATGAAAGTTAGCCATGGCGGTGTACTTCTACAGCCCTGGGGCAGAGAAGTCAGACAGAAGGCTTTCTGAAGATAACTGGCCAGCCAGTCTAGGTGAAAAAAGATGATCTTAAGTCTCAAATGGTGGAGAGCAATAGACTACATTAACCTCTACATCACACGCATGAGCAGACAGACATGTACACATTCACACATTTATATGCATACACACAAATGCATGAGCCACACATCCACCGAAGACAGAGCTAATACAGGTCAGATGTGGTCATGTGGATGTGGGTGGAGCCCTGATATCCCTATCAAAAAAAAGAAAAGGAGAGGAGCTGGAGAGCTGCCTCAACAGTTGAGTGCTAGCTGAGCCAGGCATGGTGGTGTACACCTTTAATTCCAACACTCAGGAGGCAGAGGCAGGTAGATTGCTGTAAGTTCGAGGCCAGCCTGGTCTACAAAGTAAGTCCAGGACAGCAAAGGTTACACAAAGAAACCCTGTCTTGAAAAACAAACAAAGAACACTTGTTGCTTTTTCAGAGGGCAAGTGTTCAGTTCCCAGCATCCACATCAGGTGGCTCATAACCACCTATAATTCCAGCTCCAATGTATCTGACACTCTCTTCTTGCCTCCGAAACACCGGCACATACATGCCACACACATACACATGAAATAAGGGATACGTGATATTTCAAAAGAGATAGAGGGCCTGTGTGTGCAGAGTGGAGGCTCTGCGGGGACACAGTGCTTCGGTGGCCAGATGCAAGTCACGCACATGTGTCTCAGGAGGCGCCACCCCCACTGGCGCCTAGATCAGTCTCCAGACCTGAGAAAAGTGAACTGCACCCCAAGACCAACCCTCCCAAGGATGCCACACTGGGGAAACTGACCCACTACCCTTCCTTGAGGCACACACGGACACTGGTCCTGAGGAAGTTCGTGAGAGCACCTCAGGATTTCCAGATTGCCTCACCTCTTTATGTGTGGCCTGGGCGTTCGGAAGTCAGACAGTCCAGGGCGTTCTATTCCGCTGTGCTTAGAACTCAAGGAGTCAGAAGTGTCGCTGGGCATGTGTAGAACCCCAGGGCAAAGGCAGAGCTCCCTAAAAGCCACAGAGACTTGGCTGAGAGCTCTGATTATTTAGACAAGCTTTATATGGGCTTTATATGACATTTTGATTCAATTGCATCATCATATTTTTAGTGTATTCACTCCCCCCTTAACTTCTGCCCACTCTCTGTCCCTATTCATCCCATAGAGTTCCCTCTGTTCTTGTATTGCATATCTGTGTGTGCATGTGTGCATATGCGTAAGTGTGCATTTGTGTGCACATGTGCTTGTTTATGTATATGTAGCTGTGTATACATGGCTTTTTTTCTTTCTGCTGATTGCCAGATGTCCCATTTTTCTGTAAATGACATATCTCACTCTTCTTTACTACTGCCTAAACTACATTGTGCAGACAGAGTACCATGTGTGGACACTGCCATTGTGTGGACATGCTGCCATGGAGGTGGACACACTGACATTTTGTGGACACACTGCCATTATGCTGACATACTGCCAAGTGTGGACACACTGCTATTGTGTGGACACGCTGCTTTTCCCCATACATCTGCTAATGGACATCCTGGCTGATTCTATACCTTTGCTTCTATTGACAGAACTGCAGTAATCCAGGGGTATTCATATGTTGGTCCAAGTTAGATCCCTTTGAGTCTCTTCCCAGAAGCCATGTAGCTGGGTCATATGATGATTTTCACTTCATGAGGAACCTCCAGACTAATTTCCAAGGTGGCTGCACCAGTTCACACCCCCTACCCACCCATTCTTAACTCACTGCTTGTTTCTCAAAGTTGCCCAGCCTTTTCCAGATGGGTACTTGTTGGTCCAAGGCAAGTCTTGGGTCTCCATCTCCTTTCTTTTTTATCTCTCTCTCCTATTCCAGAGACTTCAGAACCCACACACAAAAGTGGCCAATAAGCGGGAGAGGAGAGACCATGCCTGTCTTTACAATTGTTCCCATGCCCCAAACAGACTGTATGTCAGCTTTGTGTATAAGAATACATGTGTGTGAACTGAATTATTTGTCAATTATGTGTTGGATGAACTTCTGTTTATATCCCTCATTTAAATGCAGAAGAGACCTGTAAAATAAATCTTCTACGAGAAGGATCCTGGCTATCTCCTAAGTGAGGGAGCATCACTGTTCTTCGTGGAAGTGGCCATGGTGGGTTGTCCATGCCCCAGTGGCTGATCCCACACACTTGTGTATATGAGCAACACTAATTATATTTAGTGGTTTATTAAAAAAAACATAAAACTGAGAAAGAGATAGGATGGATGGTGGGAGAAGTCAGGGTGGGGGATGAAGAGAGTAGGGAATGACTAATATACATTGTAAGTAGGAAGTTTTGAAAAAAATCAAATCAATAAGAGAGACTGATTCCTATGTGAGTCCATAGACTGACCAGTAGCTAGAGCTAGTTAGAGTCCCTGGCTTATCACTTACCCAGCTGGGTGAATTCAAGCAAACTTGCCCGTGCCCTGAGAGCCTTGTACTGTTTTTTGAGAGAGGATATGAGAAGGCCTTACAAACTAGAAAAGTATAAGCCTTGAAGAAAAATCTCCAAATCATTCAAGCATAGCCCCACATCAATCCAGTTGGGGAGAACAATGTTATAGAATAGTTGGTGAAAAGCTAGGAGACGGTGTCGGAGTCCTGTGTTCCTGTCACTTAAGCTCCTGGATCTGGCTATACCTGAGGCTGATGAGCCCAGGAAGTTTTTGTTTCCTTAGCCAACTTCTTTCGTAGTGAAACCGACCTAAAGTGGATTTTCATCACCCACGCGTGAAATGACCCTAGCTAACGAGGGCAATTGCCTTTGACTCAAGGAGGAATACAAAACAAAGAACGTCAAAGACATGAACCTTAATTACACACAAAAAGGTACCAGGCTCCGAACAGCAGCTGCGTGACCAGCATCAGGACCAGGCCGTGTGCCAGGTGGCCGACTTAGCATAAACTCCATCCTCTCAGAACCCCCCCCCTTTTTTTTTAAAGTAAGATAAAATAAACACCCAAGTTTCCAATACCCAACTCTTTCTCTTGGTCTTTTAAAATGAATTCTGTGTCTCAGTTACCTTTCTTTGTGTCAGAGGGAAGAAAAACAGACACACAGGAAAACTTCCCCATCAATCAATCTTTATTCCATTTCAAAACCAGCAAGCTTTTCCAAGCATTCCAAAGGTCTCCTTTCTCGAGTGAAATACTACATTTATTTAATAAAGCAGGCAGGATTTACTATCTGGGCACGGGTAAGCACTTTTCATTTTCCACAAGATAGATGACGGCTGCTGAAGGCTTTCTCCCTCTTTTGTGTTTTATTTATTTATTTTTCTGTCTTCCCAGTCTCTCTTTTGCTATGACTGCACAACCTTCCCGTCGCAATTGAATTACCAAGCAGAGCCACAGGGAGATTGTCCCTGTGGGGGGTGCTGCGCAGGTTACAGGCTCTATTTCCTCTTAAAGATGGCTTTAAAGAAGCAGAAATAAATGCTATCGTCCATGCCTTTAAATGGTGCTGACGTACTACTCTGGTAAAGCTGTACAACTGTTCTTCCCAGTGTGTACTCTAACATGCACGCACATCAGATTCATGTGTGCTCATGTATGGCATGTGCGCATGCGTATGTGAGGGTGTACTGTACGATCATAGAGGTCAGGGGAGGACAATGGGCGTCCCTCTGCTCCATCACTCTCCGCCTTATGCCCAGGTGTCTCTCTGAACCCGGAGGCTGCCTTGTGACCAGCCAACAGGTCACAGCGATCCTCCTGTCTCCCTTCTGTCCCAGCTCTGTGCTTACAGGTACCTATATCTCTCCTCTTACAGTGCCCTTTTCTCCCTCAGGTCTTCGGGCTTTCGGTAGCAAGCATCTTTACCTGCTGAGCTATATTGCTGCCCTAGAAATTTTAATCTCAGGGCCTTCTGGTTGCATAGCCATAGCAGGCACCCTTACCCACAGCTTCCATCTCCCCAGCCTTTCAACTGTGATCTTAAGTGGAAATGTGCTGCTTTGGGGGAGCTAGACCATTTATCTCCCAGTATGCATCACACAGACACACAGACACACACACACACCACACACACACACACACACACACACACACACACACACGTACTTACACATGCATGGAGGTGCACATGAGTATATACATGCACTTGCACACACACACACACACACACACACACACACACACACACACACACATGCATACACACTCGGCCCCTCTTTCATTTTAACTTGCTGGCAACCAAAGGTGGGAAGCAGAACGGTAAGAAACTGGACACACTTTGAGCATCCCCAGCCAGAGGAAGACAAAACACTAAGCCAGCTCTGGGTCCCATGGCTTAAAACGAGTTAAGGAGCCAGTGGTGCTTTAAATAGAGTGACCGCAGAAGAGAGGAAACAGCCCGAAGAGGAAGAAAAGCCGTTTGTTTTCATTAGCTGCCAGCGGGACAGAAGGTGAGGGTTTCTCTCTCGACATCTTCACCCATAAGTTGGGCGGCAAGCCAGTTTGCTCTTTGGCAGAAAAACTCCAATTAAAAATGTATGACTTCCATCTTCTAGAGGAGGAGGGGCCAAAAGTCAGTACTAGGCTGTGCAAACACTGGAGGCTGCAGAAGCAAACAGAGGGACTCTCCTTACCTCACTTGCCACCTGCTGTCTGGGAGACAGCACCACTAATGATGGGCAGAGAGGAGGGAAGATGCAAAGTCTCACAGCCCTTGCAGATGACCCTGCCACAAGCCCCACACTACAGTTCCAATGGACTGCATCAGGTGCTCCACAAATCCACCAAACAGGCCCTCTAGTTGCTTACATGCATGCTGAAAATAGAGATGAACAAAATCAGAGTGAAGAAAGACATGAGAGGTCAAAGGAGAAAAAGGAAGTATTTGCAGAGACACCGATAATCCAAGATCCAGGACAAGAATTGGCAGAAATGCTATATACGTATTATATGTGTGTGTGTGTTTGTGTGTGTGTGTGTGCATGCATGCGCGTGCATGCACACATTTGAATGCACATGTTTGTGCACTTAATTGCATGGTAAATTCTAGTTTATTTAGTGCGAGGATATATAATTATAGTGACAATGCCCAATTTCCCGTTACTTTCTCCCTTGTAGACGTCTACCACTGACAGTGTTCCCTCCATATCCTGTTTCTTAGCTCTACTGGAGGACTCCATTTCCACGATGGAATCTAGTGATCCATGCAAGAATTTCCTGGTGACTTCATGCAATGGAGTCGAGGGAAGAGTGACTCTTTTCCTGGGTCCCTACCCCCAAGCTCAGCCAGTCCTCAGGCACCTGGCCTTCCCAGCACTTGACAGCATGTCCTTCCTCCTTCTCCACGACACTGAGCAGTTGGATTCTGCATTCACACTTGCGATTTAGCTTCCATCTGAATAAAAAGACCATTGGGCGTGGTGGCTCACACCTGTATCATGATGCTCAGGAGGCAGAGGACTGGGGCAAGTGAGTTGCCACAAGTTTGAGGCTGTTCAGGGCTAGAGAGTGAGTTCCACGCCAGCCTGAACTGAAATGCGGTACCTGTCACAAGAGGGAAGGAGGGATGGAGAGAGGGAGGGAAGGAGGAAGTCATCTGATTTGCATCAGTGAAAACCTACTGGAAATGCATGGGTCACTCACAACCCACAAATCTAGCCTCTTTCATGCCAAGGACTTAATAAAATCACTTCTGATCTCTATGGTGGTCAGCGAAATTTCTCTACTTGTAACATGTAAGTTGTATTGTCCAAACTTGCCCTCCTAATATCTAAGATATCTATTATTATGCCCAATAACACAGTCTTAGTCCTAGGTAAATCTGAGGGCCATTTTTTTAAGTCCAGTTGCTGTCACCCTTGGATCCCTGAGAATTCTCTTGTGGCCATTTGCCTTGGGTGTATATTTTCCTACAATGGTTGTCTTTTTTAGTTTATTTTATTCATCAGTGAATTTTTCTTTATAAATCACCCTCCCCCTCCCCCCCCTGCCTATGATTCCCATCTCTCTACATTCTCTTAAGGAACATCATCCATCTAGTCCCAGCTGGACCAAATGTTCTGCTTGTAATGACTAGAATATGATTTTAAAAAAAATAATAATGTTTAGCTAGCACTTCGGTTGCTGGAAATTCCACTTCCACACTGGCTGACACGTGTTGACGAAGCAAGCTGCTGTGGTGGAGTTCCACATAACCGGAGCCAACTTTATGTCAACCACCGTAGAAGAACTGAGACTTCCAGTTCCCTGGTGTATGTCAAGGAGATGAATTCTGTCATCAACCACATAGGTTTGAAAACTGATTCTTCCTTGGAGCCTTCAGACAAAAACTTGGCTTTGACTAACAGCTTGGCCACAGCCTCGCCCAGACCTTGAGCCAAGATAACTCAGATAAAATAAGTTAATTTATCTACCCTAAGGAGCTTGTTGGGTAGGTTAATGTCTGGAGATGTGACCTTTGTCCTTGTCCAAGTCAACATGAATGAGGAAGGACTTAGGCGTTAACCACAAAGACACAGCAAGGAGACAAAGCTATTGAAGAGCCACAGGTCACCCTTCAAAGGAAAACTGATGAACCTTCCTCGTTGTGGTAATCACAGAAATTAGAGAAAGAAATGGGGTGTGGCAAGTCATGTAGCCTGTCACCAGGCTGTGTGGGACACATCTCTTAGTATACATCAGGTAGGACGTCATGGCACCACCTGGATGACTTCCTTGTGTGTCTGAAGAAAGTTGACAAGCAGTTCACACTTGGCCCTTTGCTCCTCTCCCCTAGAAAGAACACAAGTTATTCTCCTTATTTGCAAGGCATTTTTCTTGTGGGCCAAAGTGAAGTGTTACTTTGAAATAATATGTTATGCTCATTTAAAGTCTTATGTCACACAGATGAGATAGGACATGGATACACACCAGATGCAGCAGCTAGAAAATAGGAGTCTCTCTTGATACCCTATGAGCATATACAGGGGGAGGAGGTCCCCCTCAGTCACAGTCATAGGGGAGGGGAGTAAGGGAAAAATGGGAGAGAGCGAAGAATGGGAGGATACAGGGGATGGGATAACCATTGAGATGTAACAAGAATAAATTAATAAAATAAAATTGAGAACAAAGAAAATAGGAGTCTCTGCGCTGAATGTATCAGTGGACAGCCAACACAACGCAATGGAGGATGTTTATGAGCACTCAATATTTCAGTATGTGTTTCCCATTGTCTCCAGAGGGGGGAAAAAATGATGGGACAAGGTAAGTTGCCCTGTGCATCTTCCTGGGAGGGCCACGGGTCACTTCTGCTCCTGTTTTACTGGCATACTGCGTGCCCATCTCTTGTCATGTGGCTGCCTGCGTGCCTGGGAGAGGGCTTGATATATTAGTGGACGGCATGAATGATTTTCACAAGAAGTGCTAAATGCTACACCAGATGCTAAATGCTCTGCCTCACTCTCGAAGGCCGCCTGGTGATAAGAACTGGAATCTGTACACGGGACTAATGGCTTTAAATTCCTTTCCTGCACTCAGAGGTGGTTGGTTGACCCCTGTGATGCTTTGTAGTCTGAATAACCTAGAGAAAGACACAGGGTAGCCAGCTCTCTGGCTGGATCTTAGCACTAGGTGTACCTGTAGGGTGATTCCAGAAGAAATGAGGTTCTAGGTTGATAGGCTAAGTACAGCAGATGGCCCCTCCCAGGAAGTATTCAAGGCCTTGAAGACCTGGACAGGAAGAGGGAGTGGAGGAAGGTTGGATTCATTCTCTGTGTGGCTGCTGAGCCAGAATGCTGATCTGCTACCCTCTCTGCCCTGCCCTCCCTGTCCTGCCTTCTATGCCATGCCCTCTGTGTCCCGGCCTCTGTTTCCTGCCTTCTGTGTCCTGCCTTCTATGCCCTGCCCTCTGTACCCTACCCTCTGTAACCTTCCCTCCCTGTCCTACCTTCTGTGCCCTGCCCTCTGCTTCCTGTCTTCCATGCCCTGCCCTGTGTCCTTCCCTCTGTGCCCTGCCCACTGTGTCCTGCCCTCTGTGTCTTGCCTTCTATGTCCTAGCCTCTGAATCCTATCTTCTGTGCCCTGCCCTCTCTGTCCTGCCTTCTGTGCTCTTCCCTCTGTGTCCTGGCCTCTGTTTCCTGCCTTCTGTGCCTTGTCCTCTCTATCCTGCCCTCTCTGTCCTGCCTTTTGTGTCCTACCTTCTGTGTCCTATCCTCTGTTCCCTTCCCTCTGTGTCCTGCCTTCTGTGCCCTGCCCCCTGTGTTCTGCTGCCCTCTGTGACCTACCATCTGTGTCCTGCTCTCTGTGTTCTCCCTTTGTACTCTCCCCTCTGTACCCTGCCCTCTGTTCCCTGCTCTCTCTACCCTGCTGCCCTCTGGGTCCTCCCCTCTGTACCCTTCCCTCTGCCTCCTACTTTCTGTGTTCTACCCTCTGTGTGCTGTCCTGTGCCCTGCCCTCTGTGTCCTGCCCTCTGTGTCCTCTCCTCTATACCCTTCTGTCTGTATCCTGCCTTCAGTGTTCTGTCCTGTTTTCTGCCTTCTGTGCCCTGCTTCCCTGTGTCCTTCCTTCTATTCCTTGCCTCTGTGCCCTGAGGCCCTCTGTGTCCTGCCATCTGTGTCCTTCCCTCTGTGCCTCACCCTCTTTGTTTTGCCCTCTGTGTCCTCTGCTCTGTGTCCTACCATCTGTATCCTGCCCTCTGTGTCCTCCCTTATGTGTTTTTTCCTTTGTGTCCTGCCCTCTGTTCCCTGCCCTCTGTGCGCTGATCTTCAGGTCTGAATACTCCAATGGCACTCTGCCCCATCAGATCCTTATCTTGGTACCCTCTACTGTCCCAGCAGTTTGCCAGTCTCCAGCTCACGGGTGGCACATCATCAGACTTTTCAGCTTCCACTTGTCCTCTACGATCCAGAGCAGTGGTCCTCAGCCTTCCTAATGCTGTGACAGTTTGATGCAGTTCCTCATGTTGTGTTGACCTCCAGCCATAAAATTATTTCATTGCTATTTCATAATGGTAAATATGCTACTTTTATTAATTATAATGTAAATATCTGAGATGTATATAGATATATAGATATAAATATAGATAGATATATATCCCACCAAGGGGTTGCAACCTACAGGCTGAGAACCACTGATGAATAGTAAATTCTTTTGGAGGTCCATATCCTATTGGTTCTATTCCTTGGGAGATTTCTAACTAATATAACCTCTACTGGGTCCAGACTTGTGCTGATGAGGGAAGAAAGTCAGCTGGTGATGGACGTCATGTTTAAAAGATGGATCCTACCAAAGAAAAGCACATCCCCCACATAAATCAGATAATAAAGCTGTATAAAGCACATACACAGGCAGACAGGTGCATAGGGTTGGAGGTGGGGCTATGCTGTGTGTGTGTGTGTGTGTGTGTGTGTGTTGCACATACATGTGCATATGTGTGCATGTAATAGCCCACTGCATTGTTGGTGCCCCTAGGAGGCTAAAGCCCAGTAATGAAAAGAGTTTGCAAAGAGGAAGAAACCCAAAGCCCAGGCTGTATGTAGCACATCAGTAAGGCACTCACACTGGTAGCCTGGAAAAGTGCATTGTGGGTAAAGAAAAGAGCCCTTGGTGGTGACAAAGATGGGGCATAAAGGTGGCAAGGACTTCACAGAGGACTCACCGGCACCTAAATTTAGAAGCATGGGGCACACTTCTTTATTTCCGGGAAGTGTAGTACGTCCATGGAACAAGAGACAATGAAGAAGAACAGAAATTGGAAGGCATCAGAATGAATTTGGTTTGGGTGGAGAGATGGACAGGTCAGTATGGATGTGTATTATACATTATTATTCTCCCTAGATTGTCCATGGAGAGTTCATATGGCACCAATGCCAGTAGCAAGGAACACACCTGTCTCCCAGGTCTTAGCTGCTGAGTACCAGTCTACAAAAGGGTGCCAGCACCTTGGAGAAATGGCTATTTCCTGTGCTAAAAAAACAGCATGTGCAAGCTGGGCATAGAGCATCCTTCCCTGCTCAGAGCATGCTCAGGCACAGAAATGTGTTTTATAAACTGAAACCAAACTACAGGGCTCGTCCAATCCTTCTGAAAATTTAACATTCGCAATAGGTTATATTTGATGAATAAACCCAGACACCAGAAGAACACAAACATAGACAGATGACTGTACAGCCTGGTGGAAAATGGGACATTCGTGTAGCCCCCAAAGACCTTCTGTCAGATGTATCTTAATTCCAGGGCAGGGGGTGAGTCACAGCAGTAGGCAAGGTAGAAGCTCCATTTGTCCAGATTCCATCGCAAGGAATGGGGACTAGTTTAAATTGTGCCACCCGAAAGGCTGCCAGTGGCAGCTGTTCTGTTGCGTCTCCGACAAATACGCCGAGCTGAAGTCCAATCAGAAGTCACGAAACAAATCCAAAGTGAGGGGCTTATGGCAAGCCCTTGGCTTCTGGTCCTCAGAGAAGCCAATGCCAGGGCTGGGGAGGTGCTCAGTTGGTAAACTCGCTGCCACACACACATGGGGCCTAAGTTCAGATCCCTTGCACCTCTGTAGAGCCAGGCTGAGCGGTGGGCATCTGTACTGCTAGCAGTAAGGACAGACGCAGCGATCCCTTGATGAATCAGTGAACTAAGTTCACTGAGGGACCCTACCTCAAAAAATACAATGGTGGGATTAAGAAAGGCGCCTGAAACCAGCTCTGGGATCCGCATTACATGTCCTACATGTGTGGACATGTGCCCACACACCCCCAGAGAAAGTCAAGGTCACTGGAGGTGGCTGGGCCCTAAGGAAACTTCTGGTGTGAGTGACAATGATGCTAGAATAAGAAGCATGATTCTGATGCAGAGCCTCGGAGATAATTGTCGGAACCCAGTACAGTTTGGGAAGCAATGCACTTGCGTGGATTTCCTGGCTTTGAGGGTCGTAGGTCAGCGCTACAGATTCCCTTGTGTGTTACAAATGAATGTCTAAGTATTTAGGGTCAAGGTTCTTCAGAAGGTTCATGAGCAAAACCGTGTTAGTTTTTTTGTTTTTTAATGCTCCAAAATAAGAGAAAGAAATTGTGCTGAAAACTTGTTGATGGTAGGTTAACAGGAAGAGATTTTACAAAGTGGTATGAACTCAGTTTTGTTCCTTAAAGGGGAACACACAGGTACCCACTGATGGGTTAAAATGCACTCATGCACACACGTGTACCCACATGTGTACAATTTCTATGGCATCAATAGTTAGAGTCTCCGAGTGGGAACGTGGTCTAGAATCTTCCTGCTCTGACAAGTGCCCAGGTTCACTGCCATGATTGGGTGTTTCTATGGTGATGGGAACCCAACATTTGTTCTCAAGTTTTGCAGAGCACACAGCCTCACGTAGGCATCAAGACAAGGATGAGGAAGGCACCAAGGTGCAGAACATGACTGCAAATCCCAGGGGTTTTAGGTTTGTCCTCTTTGGCCTCTTGCACAAAAGGCATCTTCAGGATCCCCTGAGAGAGCCAGGGAAGGGGCCGAGAATCAGCAGGCTGCCGTGTATGTTGCCAGCAACAGTCGCTGGAAGGTCTGGCTTCCTTGGAGCAATTTGAGGCATATGTGTCATTAGCGACAATCTCTGCACATAGAGAGCCAGGCTACCTGGCTACTCACATGGGGCCTCCCACCAGCTTGTGCCCCAGAGCTAAGGCCCGCGGCCTGTTAGCAAGCCTCCTCCTCCCTTGTCCTGTCACTTATGGAGTAGGCAGGCCTTCCTCCCTCCTGCCAGTGACTTCATCAGCACCAAGAGGCTTTTGTTGACTGCACTACAATAAACTCTCCATGAGTCATACTGAAACTTGGCACCAATGTTTTTTTTTTCAATGGATCTTAGATGAGGAAAACTGTGTTAGATTCGATTTTATTTTCAAACAACTTTGCAGCTCTAAACCAGGGCTTGCACACGCTGGCTTGGCAAGGGTGCCTCCAACGGCCAACAGTCCCACCCACGGTTGGGCTCTTACCCAAGACTGAATCATGGTGATATTAAAAAGGCATTTCTTACTTAGCTGGCCACTAGGGCCATCTGAAGAATGTGTAGAAAACCAAGGACAGATCTGTGACCCTCATCTCCACTCCAGACCTAACAAGTCACAGACCCGTACAAAGCGAGTGAGGAGGATAGACCTATCTTTCTGAGGGTTTCCCCGCATGTGGCTACATGATTCGCTACGTTTTAAGTGAACAAGTGATATTTTGACAGCTCAGAAAGCATAAGGAAGACTAAAGCAATCACCTGGAAGTAGTCCAGGCGGGTGTGATTTCTTCGGTTGAGAACGCAAGAAGCCAGTTTTCAGTTTGATCTTTTCCCCCTTGTGTCAAACTTAATGGTTGTATTAAGAAATCAATAGCAGAGGCAGGCAAGATGGCTCAGCGAGTAGAGGGGCTTGCTGCCAAGCATGATGACCTGAGTTCAGTCCGAGACCTACAGTGAGAACTAGCTCCTGCATGTTCTCCTAGGTTCACATGCTGTGGCACACGCATACACACATACACATGAATCATGCACACACATACATACGTAGACGATTAATTTTTTAAGTGTTTTCTTAAGTGAAAGAATTTTTAAAAATAAAAAAACAATAGAAAATAAAGACACAATCATTCCCCATTGTAATATTAAAAGCAATCTTGACATTAAGGTGGCTTTCTGTAGCTTGCAGAGCCCAGCTTGTAGTTTTATTTAAAGGCTCATTGTCACAGGGTAGTCTAGGAGTGCCTGGTATTAGCCTTGCCTGGCCCATCAGTTGACAGCTGTAGTCTCAGTAGCCACCTGCGGGAGATGCATGAGTTAGAGGCTAGCCTTGCCTACAGAGGCTAGCCTTAGACCCATCCCTATGGTGCTTAGGGAACCAGCAGCCTTTTCAGCTCCTGCCCTAGAATTATGGATTCAGAAATGGCAGGGGTAAGGGGGGGGGAGTGGGATATATTCAGAAGCAATATAACATTTGTACTGAACATCCCCCAGAGGTCTTAGGTGAAGCGAAGTTTAAAGATAATTAGAGAGAGTCTAAAAATCCTCTTGGGGAAGCAAGGAAGAAAATAGCAGCGTCATTTACCTGCACAAGGTCACTTAGGGGTTGGCTGGAGGACCAACAGCACTTCACAGTCACTGGGCAGCAACTCCAGAGCACCTAGGATCAGGTCCTGAGGGCCTCACTCCTTCCCCCACTTTGTCTAAGCAGCATCCCCGCGAAGGGACAGAAGGAAGCTAGGTCTGTGTGACCCACCATGAATCAGGTTGCTCCAGGATCCACATGCCTCCTTGGGATATTAAGAGAACAGTCCTACCCGCGCCACACCCTTCAGAATGAAGGCCTCTGCGCCTCTCCTTGCGCATCCCCACCTCTAGCAGGAGGAAGCATGGAACCCTGAGGGTCAGTCCTGAGCTTAAGAGCTGGGCCCGGGCATTGGAAAAGTCAGGCCCACACTCGTGTCAGGACTGTGAGCATTCACCACACCAACTCTGTGGGCTGGTCACACCACAGGAAGGATAACGTGATGCAGCAAGCATGTCTTCCTTGCCCCTGTCCCCTGCACCTTTCCAAGTGGAAGCTCACTATTCACTCATCTCTTCTTTCTTCTTCTTGAGAGAAAAATGCAGCAAAAAAGCAAAATGGTTTGGAAATTTCCTAGCCATCTCTGTCACGATTCACCTAGAGCCATGGCCTGATTGTGCTCAGCCACAATTCCTATTGGAAAAAAAAAATCACAGGATAAGAGGGTGGGTGTGAAAATAAATGAGAAAAAATCTTCCACCAACCAGTCTAGCTACAATGTAGGCCTGGGAATCTCAGGGGCCAAAACAAAGCAGAACCACACGGGATTCTTAAGGGGTTGCTTTCCTTACAAACCTGAATGCACAGGTGCACACGTCACCCAAGCTTTAAAGGAGGCTGTGTGTTGGTGCAGAGGAATAGGCTAATTCACAAAGGAAAAGCCCAGTTCCAGGCGCCACCAGTGTTTCCTGCGGACTAGAACCCACCAGAGGCCTGCTACCACAGGGGTCCAAGTGAGCTTCGAAAGACCTTGAGTCACCAAACGCAGACCAAGGAAAAAGTCTCAGATGCTCACTCCCTAGAACCACAGGCTCTCCTTGGATATCAGACAACGCAATGCAACAGCAGAGCTTCCTTTCTGAAGCAGTCAACTCCCACCCACCGCTGTACCCGGAGGCTCTGTGTCATCCTTCAGCCTTTGCACAAAGCCTGGCCCTGAAAGAACACATGGCAAAAAAAAAAAGCGGTGAAGGGATGGCTGGCAGCAGGTTTTAAAGCACAAACTCAGCCCATGCTAGCACCATGCTCTGCATTCATGTGGCAGAGTTCCCATATGCAAGCTGCAGAGGCACAAGCCAAGAGTGTATCAGTGCGAAGCAAAGATGAGAGGCAAGGTTCAGAGTGTAGGGTGTGCAGATGGCATGGGGTGTATACAGTAGGAACACAGTGTATGGTTGCAATAGGCAAGGGGGTATACAGTAGGCACACAGTTAGTGTGTGGTGTTTCTCCAGATTAAAAAAGAAATGGTGGAGACTGGGGCAGTGACTCGTTTGCCCAAGTGCTTTCCTTATAAGCATGACGAGCTGCATTCTGTCCCCAGAACCCACGTGAAAAGCCCAGGATGGCAAAGCATGCTTATAGACTCTGTGCTGGAGAGGTGGAGACAGGAATCCCCAGAGAGCTCATGCCAGTCAGTCTAGCCAAAACCCTTAGTTCTGAGTTCAGTGTGAAACCCTGCCTCCAAAAGCTAGAACAGAGAGTGACTGAGGAAAGCACCCCATATCGACCTCTGGCCTCCACATGCATGCACACATGGACACACAAATGAATATGTACTCATACATACATAGAGGCAAATAATAAATAAGTAACAAAATAATTTCCTGGGCTGGAGAAATGGCTCAGGGATTAAGAGCACTGTCTGCTCTTCCAGAGGTCCTGAGTTCAATTTCCAGGAACCACATGAGGGCTCATAACCATCTATAATGAGATCTGGTGCCCTCTTCTGGCCTGTAGGCGTACATGCAGGCAGAGCACTGTATACATAATAAATAAATCTTTAAAAACAGAAAAAAAGGAAATATTTTCTTTTTTCATAATTTGGTCTTTTAAAGCAAACACATGAGTCTGTTGGGCTAAATCTATTCAAACCACCACATCCCACTCCCTGACCCTCATAGGCCTGGAGCAGAATGAATTCAGTCCAACTTCAAAAATCCCCATAGTCTATCACAGTCTCAACAATGTTTAAAAGTCCAAAGTTCAAGGTCCTCTGTGAGATTCATACAATCTCTTAACTGTAATCCCCTGTAAAATAAAAATAAAAACAAATCACACACTGTCAACATATAATGGCACAGAATATACATTACCATTCCAAAGTGTAGAGAAGAGAGCATAGAGGAAACACTGGAGCAAAGCAAGACTGAAAAGCAGCTGGGCAAGCTCCAAACTCTGCCTCTCCATATCTGATGTCAAAGTGTTTTCCAGATCTCCAATTCCTTTCAGCTTTGTTGATGGTGACACACTTCTCTCTCTTGAGCTGGTTCCACTCTCCGTTAGCAGCTTCCTCGGCAGGTGTCTGTCCCACTTCTCTGGCATCTTCCACATCTTGGAGTCTCCAAGGCAATCCTGGCTTCACCTTCACAGCTTCACACAAAAGCCTGACTAGGCCTCCAAGTGGGGACACCTCTGCCACATTCCTGTCCCCCATACAGTAATCCTTAGTCTCTAAAGGAGATTTCATGACCCCTTTCTTCTATCTTTGATTCTAAAGCCAGAACCACTACCAAGTTCTGCTGCTTGCCGGGACCAGAGCACACTTGCCTCGTTCAACTACGTCTTTACTAGCTTTCTGTTTTCCATTGTTTCCTTCACTGCATAAGCTTGGCTGACCTGAACCTCACTCTGTAGAGCAGGCTGGTCTTGAACTCAGAGATCTTCTTGGCTCTGTCTCATGAGTCCTGGGATTAAAGGTGCGCACTACCAAGCCGGAACCTAAACTGTCCTTTAATTCATTTTCACAAGATGGAAACTTATGTGTGAGATCTTGACTTGAGGTTACCACTCTCTTTATTCTATTTTGTATCTTTAATCTGTTTATCTCTCCTTGAACACAGGATTTCACTACATCCCACTTCTGGTGGCCCTCTTCTCCTTTTTTTCCTTGCTCAGCTTGATGCTTTTCATCAAAACACTTTTCATAAGAGTGAACCACAGGACAGAGTCTATTCTAGGCTGTTTTGGGATTTCCTTTGCCAATGCAACTGATCAAAATCTGTTCACATTAGCCTCAGGCAGACTCTTCAGACAAGGGCAAAAACAGCCACGTTCTTCACCAAAATATTACAAGAACATTCTGGAGGCAACATTACTAAAATTCATCTTGTCTGAAACTTCTTGAGCCAGGCCCTCACAGTTCAAATCATCCTCAGCACCACTGTCTTTCATGCTTTTATTGGTATGGCCCATTAAGCAGGGCTTAAATCATTCAACTGCTTTCCTAAACCAAAGTACCAAACTCTGCATTCCTCCAAGTGAAAGCATGGCCAGGCATATCACAGCAACACCTCAGGCCCTGGTACCAACTTCTGTCTTAGTTAGGGTTGTATTGCTGTGAAGAAACAGCACAACCATGTCAAGTCTTATAAAGGATAACATTTAATTGAGGCTGACTTAGAGTTTTAGAGGTTTAGTCCACTATTGTCATGTCAAGAAGCATGGTGACTTGCAGGCAGACACAGTGCTGGAGCAGAAGCTGGGAGTTCCACATCTTTATCTGCAGGCGCCAGGAGACTGCCTGCCACACTGGGCATAGCTTGAGCATAGGAGACCTCAAAGCCTACCCTCATAGTGACACACTTCCTTCAGCAAGGCCATAACTACTCCAACAAGGCCACACCTCCTAATAGTGCCACTCCTTATGGGCCAAGCATCAAACACATGAGTCTATGGTGGGGGGAAGCAGGGTATACCTGTTCAAACCACAATGCAAAGTACAATAAGACAAGGCAAAAACATCATATTGAGGCTAAACAAGGTAACCCAATGAGAAGAAAAGAGTCTCAAGAGCAGGCAAATGAGTCAAAGATACACCTGCTACTACCATAACAGAAGTCCCACAAAAACACCAAGCTTACAGCCATTTTATATATATATATATATATATATATATATATATATATATATATATATATATATATATATATATATATAGAGAGAGAGAGAGAGAGAGAGAGAGAGAGAGAGAGAGAGAACCTGGGGCAGGCCAATGCTGGCTCCATGCTTGTATCTTTAGTCTCTGTGAGTTCATGTTGACTCAGTGGACCATGCTGTCCACCCCCTCTGATGCCAATAAGCTTTCCACTCTGTATTCCTCAGCATTCCCCCTAGCTCTGAGGGGAAAGACCTGATGGAGACCTCCCATTTAGATTCCTTTTCTGCTATGGGTCTCTGGAAGCCTCTTTAATGATGACTGGACAAGGCACTGGTCGATGGGCATAGTAGAATATCATTAGTGATCATTTCATTGATTTCGTTGACTCTCTTGGGGAAGAGGGTGACTGAATAGCCCTGAGAATTTCTAGCATAGAATTTCTTAAAAGCCTGCTTAGAGGCGGGGGAAGTAAAAGAAAGCAAACCAGGCATCCTAAGCCCCAAGAAAAGGTTCTTTCCTTCCTTTCTCCCCGACAGATATTACCCTTGAACTCTCAGAACCTCACGTATGACCTTGTGGTTTTAATTCTGCCTCAGCTCCAAGGTATTGTTCCAACTAGCATCATGAAGGAGGACTTGGGACTTTTTATTTTATTTTTAACAATTCAGAAAATGAGGAATCTTGTACAACAGGACTTTTTAATGGCTCTTATGGATCCCATGGTCCCTTTACGAGTGCTTATAAAATATTGTCTTTCCATCTTCCAAGAAAAGGGAAAAACAGGAAAAGTCCTTTGGCCAGAGACCAGCCCAGGCTGGGGGTTGAAGGAGGGAGGGAGCCTGCAGCTTCAGGAAGCCTTGGCTCAAAACTGGCTCCAAGGCCAGGAAAAGCAAAATGTGGCTTCCTGGGGAGCTCTGAAAAGGCCCCCTTGAATTACTAAAATCCTTTCCCTGGAGGGACTCTCAGCAGCTTTGTTCCTGCCAATCAGTGCAGCCCAAGAACAGGATGGTAGATATGAAGCTCCTTCTGATGCCGCCTTGCCTCAGAAGTGGGCCCCTTTAATGACCACGAGCTGAGCCCTCACTCTCTCTCTTACTTGGATTATCCTTCCATCTTCAGAGAACTGACCTAACCTCTCAGGGGGGAAAAAGAGTGAAAAAAATAACACAGAATCCCAAGAGTGTAGGCCCTTGGCTTTCAAATCATATGACAACAATGTACTGACATCAAAATATTAGTCTCGTGCTTTCCCACTGAATTGCCAAGTTGGATACTAGTGAAGATTTAACAGTTATTGTTTTCTGCATATATATATATATATATATATATATATATATATATATATATATGTTTTGCTGGATTAAATTTTCTCTCTGAATGCTGCTATTTTTGATTAAATGCTTTTCCTTTGTTAGCATTTCCTCCTTGTGTGTGTTTATTTTTGTTTGTTTGTTTTGGTTTTTGCATTGGGGTAAAATCATGACAGTGCTTGGCTATGGCATTAAAAATGCTAGCAGTAAAAGCTAAGATATTTTAAAAGAAACACATGTGGCTGTTTATGCATTTTTAAAGAGCAAAGGAAAAGGACCTTAGAAGAAAATAGTCTCCTACCCCTTATAGACAGAAGAACACAGAAAATCAGTTCCCAGCTCCACTCCGTGAGATCCTTCTCTCAGGCTGAGCACCAAGGTGGTGAGCTAGGGCCATGGTCCATGAGACGGGGGCTGCAGAGCATGGAAAACAAAGGATGCAGCTGGCCCAGTCATCTAAGCACTTAGCTTGCCATGAAACCATGAGGAACTGATCACCGAGACCCATATGTAAAGGCTGGGGATGGTAGCCTGTACTTCTAACAGCCCTGCCCAGACAGAAACTGTATCCCTGAAGCTCACTGACCAGCCAGCCCATCTGACCGGCTGACCCTAGATCCACTGAGAGATTCTGTCTCAAAACAAACCAGCTGGTTGTCGTGACATATGGCCATAGGGTTTGCTGTAGCAAGCAGAAGCAAGATGGTCACAAGGTTGAGGTTAGCCTGGGCTACATATTTTGACGGGCATGGTGCACACACCTTTAAATACCAGTACTCAGGATGCAGAGGCAGTTGGATCTCTGTGAGTTTGAGCCGTGCCTGGTCTACGCAGACAGTTCCAGGACAGACAGGGCCATGTAGAGAGACCCTGTCTCGAATAACAAAATGGACAGCTCCTGAGGAAATTCACTTCCACATACAAATGCATATACATACATGTGCACCCTCCATATACCATCATACATATGTATTGCCAGCTATCCCCTCACAGATACACATGCATCCACACATGTCCACCACATGTACACTTCCACCACACACACACACACACAGAGAGAGAGAGAGAGAGAGAGAGAGAGAGAGAGAGAGAGAGAGAGAGAGAGAGAGAGAGAGAGAAGGTTTTTGTGCCATTTGAAGCCTGGAGATTATTTTCTGATCTGCAAAGCCATTGCAATGTCAATCCGCCAACTGTTTAGCTAGTGGCAACAGCCCTCCTGGCCCATATAGTGACACAATAATGCCAAATGCTGTCTCATGACTGGGCACTAATTCCCACATACAGCATGCCTTGCTTGTTATCTATAGGTTAACGGCTCTGCCACCTCAAGGCAGTCCCTGCTGCTGCTGCTGCTTCTTGGATTTCATTCTCCTTTTCACTAAAAAAAAAAAAAAAAGAAAAAAGAAGAAAAAAAGAAAAAAAAACTATGAAAGAAACCCATGAAAGGACTTCCTGGGTTGGCAGGTCAGTCAAGCCATTTATTTTTAATACTTGTCATGAAGATAAGAAAAAAAAAAGGAATGCGGAAATAGTTGCCCACTCCATACTAATTTTCTGCCTGTTATTGATTATGCTTTGACAGAAAAGCTTACACACAAAAGCAAAACCAGAGAAACAGTAGAGATAGGCAGGAGAAAAATAGCTGTCCTTATACAGAGAGACACTGCCACCCCCAGAAAGGAACCTTTTGTCTACAGAGCAGAGCGAGCTGTAATTCCTTCTGTGCTTCAGAAGAAAGGCTGGTGCAGGGGAAGTCTCCTCCTCGAGCCTTCATCCCAAGAAGCCCCTGTGCTGTGGGTGGCTTGCACACCTGTGTCTTCAGGCAAGTGGTCCATCATCTCTCCTGTACGCAGAGCCATCCAGCAACCCTAGCTTGGTGTGTTCCAGATGGTCTCCTGGCTCTCTCCACCTCCCAGAACGAGGTGCCAGACTGATCCTCTTCAAAGCCTAGGCCTGGGCAAGCACCACTGCTGGCAAAGGTTGAAGCACCCAGAGCACGCTTAGTCACATGTAGACTCACACACATGCCTGTACATGGACTCACTGAAGACTTGGTTGGAATAAGGTGGCCTGATGTCCCATGTGGTGCCAAGGCAAGCAGTCTCCCTTAAAGACAGAGCTTCTAGAACTCAATGGTGCTTAAGGCTCCTCACATGGGCCTGGAGAGATAGAGCAGCCATTAAGAGCACTGGCTGCTCTTCTAGAGGATCCAGGTTCTGTTCCCAGTACCAACTGTTCATAACTACAATTCCAGGTATTTTATATCCTCTTTTGACCTCCAAGTGCACTGCATGCATGGGGTACACAGATATATGTGCAAATACCCGTGCACATAAAATAAAATAAACCTTTTTTAAAAACCTTACTAAAATGCATATTGGAACTGGGTAGGTCTCGGGTGAGTCTGGACCCCACCAGGGTCTCTAACAAGCCCTGGGCCCTGTAAGTGCTATAGTGGGTAGCATGTGCTATGAGTAACGAGGTTGTAGACATGACGATGGAAGTCCATGCTTCTGTAGCGTCCAAGTCAGCAGCAGCAAGTGAGGATGCAGGGGGCAACTGTCTCCAGCTTGGAGGCACAAGCCCCACCCAGATCTGCCCCTTCAAAGACAGCATCTAAGCCAGGTCCCTGGGTGATTCTTACTTGTGTTAATGTGTTAGTTTGAAAGGCTGATAAAAGAGTTTAGGGTCAAGGTCATAAGGCTAGGAGTAGCAAGGGGGTGAGGGGGAGTGCTCGTGGTGCCATGCATAAGCATGCAACTTTAATCTTGAAATCCACACTAAAAGCTGATCTGTATTAGGAAGAGAGTAAAACCAACCTAGTTAAATGCCAACTTCCTCAATCCTCCCCCTCTCCTCCTCTACCAAAAAGTCACCAGGGACCAGAATTGTGCCAAGACTTTACATGAGGACAGCCACCGATGGCCATACCTCTCTGTCCTCAAAACTTATAGCCACCAGGTCAACCAATATGGACACTGCTGCTCAAGAGAAAGGTGGCTTATACAGTACAGGTGGATCAATAAAGCCCTCAGCGGGAATGGAAGGTAGGACCACACCTACAGATTGCTGCTGCTTCCAGGGACAGAGCTAGCTTTATTGGCCTTTAGGGCAAACAGCAAAGCAGGAGAAGGGAGATGTCACTCAGGTTACGACCTCGGGATCCTGCAGCTCGAATGCAATCCACTGTGAGGATCATCTCATCCATGTTATTTGACAATGTTTGTTTCAAACATAAAAGTGGGGGCTGGTGGGATGGCTCAGTGGGTAAACTGTGGACCACACAAACAGGGTCTGAGTCCAGGACCCAGGAAGAAAGCCAGGTGCAGTGACATGCTTCTATAACCCCAGTGCTAGGGAGGTGGAGCCAGAACGTTCACTGGGGCTCAGTGGACAGCTAGGCTAGCCAACTGGGGAGCTCCAGGTTCAGTGGAAAACCCTGTCTCAAATAAGGTCAGAGCAATCAAAGAAGACACCTGATATGGACCTCTGGCCTCCACACACCTGTACATACAGGTGTACATACATGACAAATATGTATACATAGGTGTGCACACATGACAAATATGTACACACAGGACAAACTCATGCACACAATTTAAAGCAATAATTTGATTTTTTTAAAAAGTAGAGGCTAGAGAGTAAAAGAATACAAGAAAGTATAACTAAAAATCAAAAGGAAGAAAGTAAACAATTCAGTAGTAATAATGAATTTAAACAACTTAAACATAATTCAATCAGTGAATTATCCCAGACCACGAGCAGTTCGCCCAAAGCACCTAGTATCAGGCAGATTCCCTGTGTGGCTCCTTCTTTCTTCAGCTTGATTTCCGTGAGTTTCTTTGAGGAGGAAACTGCTGCCTGCAGACAATGGCTACAGAGACTGTGAAACGGTGAGGGGGTCAAAGGAAAACACAGGACTTGACTAGTGTGCGTTCTTTGCACACATCAATTTCTGAAAACGATTTGCAAATTATAGAATAGGCAGAGAACACCTGGTGGCACTTGTGGGGATATTTGTGACAACTCCATGTCTCTTCTTCATCTTATTCCATCCCACCTCAGTGTTCCTCTTTCCTTGTGCCGGTCTTGACACCCTCCACATGCCCTCTTCCTGCTCTGACCCTTTAGAGCCTTAAATGTTGGGGATCACAAGCTTCGGTGACAAGCTCAAGAGTCCAGCTCCCACTGTGCCCCAAGCTCTTCCCGTGTCTACTGAATCTTTGCAGCCAACCACTTCTTCTTTGCAAATAAAGTAACAATGTGTCTGGGGATGCTCTCAACCATCTGAGCTGAGCCTCCACGCCCTGACCTATTCACCTGAACTCCAGCATCACAGACATTTACACCTGACAGTCGCATTCCCAGGTCTTTCCCCAACACACAATGGATTCCGCACCCCAAGATATGTATGTTAGAGCTTAGAAGTTAAAGCTCAGGGCTTTATGTTCAGAAGAATCGAGAAAGGTAAGGGCGAGCTCTCAAATAGGCCCCTGAACAGGGCCACAGGCCTGGCGAGGGAGCCCCCATCATTGTGCACAGTCCTTCAAAAGGGAGTGCTGAGGGCCAGGCGGAAGCTTTGCCCAAGACCACTGGTTGCAGTCACCAGCCTAGTTATTGGTGCCACACTCACTCATACGTACATGGAGCAACCTTGTGATATTTCAAGAGATCGTTTTAACTTCATTTTCCTCACAAGTCCTTGTGAAGGGAGAGTTTGCTAAGTTCATCGATTCCCTTTTGGCAAGCTTGCAACTCCTGGATTTGGACAGATTAAATACAGTAAAGATTTCCTATACCAACTCAAAGGACACTACCTGAAAACTCAGGAAGGGTTTTTTTTTTAAACTTCAGGAAAAAAGAAACAGGGGGAAGGGAGGGAGAGGGGGGAAAGGAAGGAAGAAAGGAGGGAAGATGAGTAAGGGGAAGGAATAATCGAGAATGAATAAACTACATTAAAGACACATTCTCAGAACCAAAAGGACCAAACCAAGCATTCCACTAACATATAATAATCTTTATTCTGTAACAGAGACATAAATAATTGTATGAATTCATATGGCCTATACAAAAGACAAAATAAAATATTGCACTAAATTTCATTATGTAGTATCTGGATTCAATATTAGCTGAACAGATAAATATATACAAGTTAAGGAATTAAGGCAAAACCAGATGATATTTCAAACACAACAGGAGATTTGAAAAATAGATATAATTAAAAACAAGGGCATACCACTCCACTTAATAAAGTGGTCATGGTGAAGGGGAAAATAATCCCTTAGGGTTTTAATAAAGTGGTTATTATCAATCATGTTAATTAAAGTTGAGCAGTAAAGTATAAGATTTTTCCACCAAGGAGGGCTATTTTGCCAAGGTTTGGGACTGAGCGCTTAGAATTGGGATAAGCAACTTTTTCTTTGTCAGATTATGATCTATTTTTCCTATTATAAAATATAATTTGGAAAATATGACTCTTTCACATATATAATTAAAATACAACTATGGAGCATTCATTTTACGGGCAGGAGGGAGGTCATGTGGGTGAGCTCAGAGTTAAGGTACATTTTGAGGCAAGACATTTGTTACCTTATGGGTAGAGAAAATACAATGCCAGTCACTAAAATACAATCCCAGTTATTTTAAGAGAACAACCAAAAAAAAACTAATTCCAACATAATTATAATTTTTAAAAGGTTTAATCAACGTATCCACACATCTTTGGCAGTTCCACAGTAACCAGTCAGAACTTCCAAGATTTCTAACTCTCAGATCCACTAGCTGGTCTTTCAAAAGCAAAGAAATAAAAACCCCACATCTGCAACCAACGCAGTAATAGCAGGAAACTAAACAGAACAAATCTTGAGACTGCTTCTGACCGATAACATGTAAGCAGATTTGGGGATTTTTTTCAACTTTGGAGTCTTGATCCACATATAAGGAAACTGGCACACACACACACATGAAAATAATCTGCAAAACTTTGTGTTTGTCCAGACAGGTCTAGAATCCTCAAAGAGAATCCATAGTCACCCATGAACAAAACAAAAGAGACATCAATGCAAGGGCGAGAGTGGTCTTCTGATAACCCCGGGGTGGGCGCCCTCACGCGTGGGCATCACAGAGAAGTCAGGTTCTACAGAGGAAACACCAGAAAGCCGGAAAATGTGGAATACTGCCAGCCACCAAGCAAGTTACCTTTCTCCAGTTTTAGGTACACCTTATCTTCCTTGTCCAGGTACAGTAGCACCCCATTCGTGGCAGCTTCGCGGGTCACGTCTTTATCCCCAGCAAATGCAGATATGACTGGTTTTCCATTTAACATCAAGTTAACCTGGAAGGGAAAAGATCACCACCTAAAAGCTCCCTTTAAAATCAAAATCTGTGCTAGTAAATAGTCTAAGACAGTTGACCTGGTCAAACATTTGTTATTTGGGAAATATTCTCCTTTTCCTTCAAACTGGATATATGTGGGGTCATATTGTGTGTGTGTGTGTGTGTGTGTGTGTGTGTGTGTGTGTGTGTGTGTGTGTTCCTATAGTAGTTTCTTAAATACTCACAAAACTAATGCCACTTATAGAGCCATCTAGTCATGTGAAAACTGGCTTTTCTTCAGTGTATAAACACAGCTAACTACTGTAGGAGCCTCATGCACTCAGTGGTAACAAAGTTTTCCACTTTATTGTCCATGGCTTCCCAGTGTTAGGATCTGACAAAATCAGACACCACCAGATTCTGCCAACGTCTGAGTAAGTGTCTCCATTTCTGAAAAGACATTTGAAATGTCAGAGTTTCCCGAGAAGTAAATGTGTTCACTAAATACTCCCTTTCTCTAGGTTAATACTAATGTGGAATAGATTAGCTCCAGCTCGGTCAACTTATCCAGTCACTAGGATATAAAAACTTGACACATGACTGTGCCATCTATTAAACACATGGATATAAAATATAATATATATTCTAAGCATTCAATATACATATTCTAGAATTCCACAGGCATGCACTGTATTGTTTGGTATTGGTATATTTTAATACTGCAATAAATATCTCTATGTCTACTCTAGAGTGAAAGGTCAAGCTGGTCTGAGCAAGCACAACACAGGACATATCACCAACCTGCTACTGCAACCAGGAAGAAGCTACAAGAACCAGAGTAACCAGAAATAAACTATAGCATGATGAATTCAACGCATCCTTTCTCAAAAGTAACCTAAGTAGACATTTGCTGGTAGCTTGGTTTCAACAGTTAGTTGCAGCTCACAATTTTTAAATGGTAGTAAACTAAACTTGTTTTCTTTATTTAACATCCATTTATAAAGTATTGTAAAACCTTTTTCCTTGTAAATTTGAATAACTTTTGTCCAGGCATGAAACAAAATCAAGATCTTCTATAGAGATTAGCATCCCAAATTTTTTTCCAAGCTATGGTTTTTGTTGTTGTTGTTATTGTTGTTGTTTTGTTGTTTCAATTGTTAGTTGTGTCTCACTATTCTTAAATGATAGCAAGCTAGTTTTGTTCGCTTAATGTTCACTTGTAAAGTTTTATAAGTTTTTTTTTCTTTATAAAACTGGAATACCTTTTGTCTGTGCATGAGATAAAAATCCACCTCTGTAGATATTTGTGTCATGACACTTTCCCCAAGCTGTATGTTGTTGTTGTTGTTGTTGTTGTTGTTGTTGTTGTGTTCTTTTGTCTTCTGTTAGGCTATAATCATGGTAATGACCTCAACTGTCTATTTTCCTATGTGCCTTTTGTCACATACTCAAATGGATGTTGGTTATAAAGAATAAAATGTAAACTAAATGCCTTGAAAACAAACAAAAAAAGGTAGACAACTACCCTTACAGTGCAAGCACATCTCTGAATGAGTGCTTGATGCAGGAGCAGAGAGCCAACGAGTCACAGCACATACCTGGATTGTTTGGCTCTGATAGACTTTAATGACGTGAAAACTGAAACTATAGATTCCTTTTCTCGGTGCCACAAAGACAGATTCCAACGTGAAAAAATTACCCACGTTAACCAGGATCTACAGATAAAAACAATAAATAATGGTAAATTGTTATAGTTTTCTTCCATGGGTAAAATAAATTCCCTCTTCCTCCTCCCTTTTCCTTCTCCCCCCCCCCTTTCCTTCCTCCCTCTCTCCCTCCCTCCTTCCACTTTCTTTATATCTTCTTCTCTCCTCTTCTTTTTTAATAACTAACTTCAGAAACAATTGAGAATAAAACAGTTAATCCTATTTTTTTCCTATTTAGTGACTTGAAAAATATATGTACATAATGAAAGGTTCTTCTACCTGTTAAATAGTACAAGAAAAATAATAAAACAACTGTGTTGTATTCTTGCCCCAGTTTCCAGGCAGGATGTCTCTGGGTTCATCAAAGTAACATGTGAAGGCTCATACTAGCTTTACGCTGAAAATGTGATGGGAGGCATCTGCCTTGCAGTTACATCTCCACAGTCTATAAGCCATCCCAGTGTGCAGAAGTGACGTTGCCCAGTCAGCCAATCGACATCCATGGGCTTTCTGCAGTAACCCCTGGACACCTCACGGAGGCATGATACCCCCTCCACCATGGGCCGTAGTCCATGACACTGACAGTCAGTACCACAGAGACAGGAAAACCAGGCTTTTCCCCCAAACCTCTGTAGGAGCTCTCCTCAGACCAGGGGCCATTCTTTTTCTTTATGTACCCATCTAAGCCTTAACATAATATATTGTCGATGAGTCAGCCCTGGCTGGATGCCAAGAGAAAGGCATGAATATGGCAGACAGTAAACTAGGTGGCCTTTCTGTAATCTTCAGTGTCCTGTTTTATCCTCCTATCAGCACCTGAAATCTATTTGAAGTTCAAGGGTCAAAAGTGAAAGTGAAGTGAAGTCCTGTTTCTAAGAGAGCCACAATGCACCTTGTGTTCCAAGATGTGTGGCCTGGTTATGACATTAACTTTGAATTTCAGTGTATTCAGTGTAGTCTGTGTTAAATTTCAGTGTCTCAGAGGCAAGTCCCTTCCTGAGAGAGTTTAAGAGCCCAAATAAAACAAGGAGGCTTTCTTTCATGTCTCACCAAGAAAAAAAAATCCATAAAAATCAGATGCGCCTCTAAGGATATATTTTCTGTTTATCAGAGTCAGTCTGCTGTTATCTGTCTTAAATATCATCTTCTTGTCAAAATTAATATATTTCACACTTCCTGCATCATTTCCTCAAAGTGCACCAACCCTCTCACGGCACACCAGAATGTCAGAACACTTAGGGAAATGCACCCGGCTCAGCCCTGCCTTGAAATACAAATCTGTGTGTGCTTGTTTTACTGAGATCCCAGCCTCTTCCCGTAAGTAAGTATCAGCACTCTGTTCTCTGTCTTGAGATCAGATGGACTTTCTACAGCACCATCATTGCCAGCTGTGCAAGCTTCCCTGATGACACCTTTACAGACACATCTTTTCCCAAGCACATTAGAACAATGTGAGGTGCTTAGGCAAGACTTTCTGATTCAGATACAGGAGGCATCCTTCCTTAACAAAACAGGGGCGCCCGGTTAGTGTTGCTTAGTAAACACGAAGCTGGAGGTAGACTCCGCAGGGTAATGGAGGCATCCAAGCACATCGAGATTTATAACTAAACTTGTCTTGTTGGCTCTAAGATGCATGGCTCCCTGAACAAAAGAAAAATCCCTTTCCT
Source organism: Acomys minous (assembly GCF_964271855.1). Lineage (NCBI taxonomy): Eukaryota > Metazoa > Chordata > Mammalia > Rodentia > Muridae > Acomys > Acomys minous. The sequence goes on along the minus strand of NC_140485.1, from coordinate 63,016,875 downwards.
ATTCTAATTGATGGGAAGGTCATTGAGAAGAATGCGGAGCAAAGATATTACAATGGCCACAGGGTTCTAACATTTAGATAACGCACTAAAACACAAAATTGGGGTGGTGCTAAGCTTTCCTTCTTTTCTTCTTTCTTTCTTTCTTTCTTTTTTTCTATCACTTTGCTAAATATTGCACCAAGATCTCCAAAGGGATTACTTAATTCATTTTTCAAATTTATAGCTATCCCATACTAAGCCTCCAGGGAGACATCTCTGTCCCTAACCAGCTGGTGAGTATATTACTTAGAATTAAGTACGAAGCACAAATGTCGCCTGGGTCTGTCCTGGCACATCCCGCAGCAGCCCCACTTAACCTGCCCTCGGGGCTCTGCACACAACTGCGAACTGTAACTTTGGAACTAGACAGACTCCAGGTACTGCTGGGGTTGGAACCAAAATGCTGGAGTCAGGCTTCTGCCCTTGGGGCTTGGCTAAGCTGATACCCAGGGTTGCTAGACACTCCAGTCCACAGAGCACTGAGCTGCTCAGCAGGAACTGCAGCTTTCATCAACTCAGCCCCAACCCCTTGCTGCAATCTCAAATCTGTGCTTCCTCAGCAATTTACAGTGCCCTAGAGGAACCTAGCAGTCCAGGAAGAGGAACCCAGCTCCTCAGCGCTTACCTACCCAAGCTCTGGCAATCACTCAATCCCCTTTCCTCCTTCCTGGACAACTTTTCTGAGTAGAATGGTAGTGAAAAGGGCTTTTGGTCTATACCAGGTAGGGTGGTATTAGTCCAGCCACCCTGGACCCTGCATAGTGACCCAGCTAGAGCCCTGGAGGTAATATCTGACCCCAGAACTCCATCTCTAATCCTGTGCCTACCTGGCACGGTCCCTGCACCTTGTGGAGCTCCAGAACTCTTTGGAGAGATGAGCCTCCACCTTGAAACACAAGTCAAACATTTTCAGGTTATCTTCTAGGGCCCCCCTCAGGAACATCCCCCAGGGCATCCACTGACAAGTCTGAGCCAGAGGGCCAAGTTCCCTACCAATAAATCTGAGCATCCAGGGATAGTCTTCAGTTCAGCCCTTGGTGACCTGTTGCTGTTAAACTTGTCTTGATCTCCAGGTGCCTGCTTCTGCGCTCCCAAGCCAGCCCACAGCTCAGGCCTCTCCCAGAGAACAAGGGGGAATGGAGGCTTTGGTTTTTGGGGAAGGGAGGCAGCTCAAGTTTCAGACTGGTATCTTTCCGGAGGAGGTGGTGGCTTAAATGATCTCTATACATCCTAATCATATTAGTGTAATCTGGGCAGGCAGCCTCCCAAACCCAGAGACCACCCATCCCCTGGGTACCCTGCATCCCTGGGGTGGGGTGGGGGGAAAATCTGACCTGATCAAAGTAAATGATGCGTGTCTTGTTGCTCATCTCAGATGGCTCGTGGTTGGTGCTCCGAACCGCCGAAAAGGCCACCTTGGAGTTTGCTGCCCGGACCGATATCCCCAGAGGGGAAGAAGATGATCCCTTGGAGTCTGTGGCTGGGTTTGAGTCGCACACCACCAGACACTTGCCCTCCAGCACGATTGGTTCCGTGTCATTCTGTGCCCAGGCAGGCAGCGCGAGAATCAGCAGAACAGCCGGTACCACGGACAGCTCCCGGCGCGCGGAGCCCATGGTGAGCCGCGTGCGCAAGCGGCAGCCTGGCGCTTCTGCTCCCGGCGGCGCCTGCTACCCCGGGATCCCGGAGCTCGGGAAGATGCCAGTGGCTAGATCGACAATGCTGCAGGAACAGCGGCGGCGGCGGCGCGCGCGCTTCCACCAATTCTCTGGGCTGAAGTCTCCCTTCGAGCTGGCTGGCTGGCTCTGCTACCTTTGTCCTTTAAGGAGCTCATGCAGAACTCCCGACCCTACTAACCTCTCCCACCCCAAAATCAGTTTTGCCTGGGGCCACTGCACCCACACTTGTCCCTTGGCATCTAAAAAGTCTCCAGACCGTCGCGGTCACACCTCAAAGGAATAAAATAAATCCTCACCCAAACCCAAGTACTCCCAAGTGAAGCGCGGAGCTGAAGACACAGAAGGGACTCAGCTAGTAAACGCCAGAGTGGCAGGTGCCAAGCGGTGCCGGTGTCCGTCCTGTCCGAGGGACTCTGGCTGGCGCAGGAACAAATTAGAGAGGCAAGAGGTGTTTCTGGAGATAAAAAGAACGCCAGGTTGTGTTCATAGCCAGGGTGTTAGCGACTCCCACTTGTGCTTGACCAAAAATTCCCCCCAAATCCGGTGTCACTCCGACGCAGGTAGGCGGCTCAGCTGAGTCCCCCTTGCCGAAGCAGTTCTAAGGTGCAGGGCGCCAACTACCCTTGGTTCCCGAGTCCCTGTGCACAACTTTGTGTCTCGGCGCACAGTGCAGCCGGAAGGGACAGCGCTGAGAGGGCACCCGCGCGCTATTTATAGGAGCGCCGCGTTCAGATGGCTTTGGCTCGCTCACTTATTCCACGGCTACCCAAAAAGCAAGAAAAGGCGTTCGGTGACCCCAGCGGAGCAGCGCCTCTGTGACGTTGAAATCACCCGGACTGAGCCGAGCGCACCACACTGCTGACTGCCAATGTCTGAGGCCACTTGGTCCCCCGAAATCGTGCGGGGGTGTGCGCAGAGGAGGATGCCCACCAGCCCGCGCTTGGCGGCGCTCCACGGCTGCTCGCTTCCTGCTCTACCTGGACTCGCAGAGGGAGCTGCGGGTCCCCTCTCCCTGCCCTGCGCAAGACTCTCTGAACAGAACAAGGTGCTTCCAACACAGATGCGGAGATAGAAGGGCCGTGGTGGGTTGGCCTGTACTCTAAGAGGACCCGCCAGCGTCCCTAACTGTGCCCGATCCGGAGCTTGTCTCACTTAACCCTGGAGCATGAAGAGACTAGGAAAGCCTATGCCCTATGCAGGAAGGGTGTAGAGGAGGCGCCTGATCTCTTTCTTCTGCTCAAGAGGATGAACCTCAGAACCCACAGGGGCGCGCCTTCCCACTCATGCTGTGTATCCACCCCAAACAGGGCCAGGAAAAGATTTAGTGAACAGTATCCTCTTAAATGTAGCAATTAATATACACTGCCCAATAGTACTTCACCCTGCCTCACTTTGCTATGCCATCTTGTCCTCTGGCAATTTATTTTCCTTTTCCGCAGCCACCAAAGGGAAGCTGGAAAGCAGGACTTGGCTCGGGAGTTGGCTACATGAACTTGGCCAAGACACATACCTTGATGAATAGTCAGTACTCCCCTAACTAAGGACCCTGGCTTTCCAGTTCTGTATTCTTTGGGGTCAGAACACTCACAAATTTCTTCTTGACTTCTCTTGACTTCCAGCTGCAGGAGAGCAATGTGCCCACTTCCCTAATCAAAACAACATCCCCGTGGAAGACACCAGCCACCAGGACTTCTTTATTAGCACATACTGATTGCTTATTGTTTAGAGGTTGAGTCATGTCCTTGGGACAGACCAAGCTCCCCAGATGGTCGTGAGCATTCTTGGAATGGCGCTCAAGCTCCTCCCCTGCAGAATCCAGACCTACTACATCTTTAGTCTCCTCTCCTCCTAAGGTTCTCCAAGGGAATTTGTGCCAGAAGCCCATGCTGAAATTCCAAGTATTAAGATACAAGATGCCCCTAAGGTTGATCTTCCTATAGTGATACAAATAAAGATGTGCTACCTGGAGCCACAGTTGAGGGCAGATGCTCTAGGGTAATGTTGTTTGTAACAAGGTTGTATGTCCTTCTTCTAAGCTGTAAAGAAAAGGGGAGCTAGGCAGTCTTTAGGAGGGAGCCACCCTGATGTCCAACTTCAGGATCACACAGTTTCTCATCTGACCCTTTCTGGCTTCCTTATTCAACCACTGATAACCAGTTGTTGCAGTACCTGCAGTGCCCCCGTGGGGTGTGTGTGTGTGTGTGTGTGTGTGTGTGTGTGTGTGTCAGAGAATGACTTCACCAGGTGTCCTGCTTGAACGCTTTCCACCTTACTCCCATAAGAGAGGGTCTCTTCCTGAACTTGGAGCTGGCTATTAGCCGACAAACCTCAGTGATCCTCCTGTCTGCCCCCCGCAACCCCCGCACTGGCCAGCACTGGTGTCCAAGCACATGCAACCAAACTGGCTGAACTCTTTCCCCAGCCCCATAGCTACGTTTTGAAACCAGATACTAGATGAAATTTGGTTCTGCTTTTTCTCCTGTAGGGGTAAGGCTACCCTCTCTGTCCAAAGTGGAGATCCAATAGCTATGCCTTTGGGGTTTTTTGTTGTTGTTGTTTCATTTTGGTTTGTTTTTTGTTTTCTTGTTCCAGGCTGAGAGAATTTGAGAAAGAACTCTATTGACAGAATTGTTAAATATACACATTTTACCTTCCTCACAAGCCCCAATACATTCTCTGTATATTCTTTTCTTCTCTTAGAATTTGTTTTCTTCCCTTGAATTTCATTTCCAAATGAGCTTTTATTTAAATACATTTCTTCCTTCTGTCTGACAGTATTCCTGTGGGCCCCAAATCCAGCCGGGTGACCACATTAGGAACCCAACAGGTCAATGAACAGTGACTGAATATTTCTAAATAGAACGTAATGTATCAATCATTCTCCCTATGGTAAAAGAAAATTGGAGTGAGACTCCTTCGGTGACATACGATTTCAAAGCCTGGATCAACTAGGTGGAAGTCTCGGTTCCTTGCTAACAGAAGTCTTGCTATTCAGGGTGACCTGTAGGTGTGGAATGGAGCATTTCCTGTGTCATCACCTGCCAAGAGATGCTGTGTGACATTGTGAGCCAAGGATTCCTACCCTTCTACCCCACAGATGACTGAACAGGGAGAGCTTCAAGGCTCTAGTACTGACAATCCATCTGATACCACAAGTCCATTGGATACTGGACCCAGAGCAGACAGCTGAGAAGAGGCTCCCAGACTGTCTCTGCCTGGGGTTGAACTGCGTGACTGAGACAGCCGTGGGGAAGCACTGTGAGCTACAGCAGCAAGGTCAGTATACTCCTCAGCGGTCACGACCAACATGGGAGGCATGTGGAAGCTGCAGCAGAGTTTGCTGGACAGTGGGAAGCCTGGGACATTCTCCAGTTCCTAACTTCCCTCAGGAGAGGTCAGCCGCCCCCTGACCTTGGACTTCCTGAGATCTTCCTATATCCTGCTTCTTGTCACAAAGCATGCTTGCTGAACCTGCTGTCGTTAACTCAGACTCCAAAAGCCTAGGGAAATTATGAGAAAGAACTGCCGACTGGGAATTGTCCAATATGCAATACTCAGGTCCTGCCAAGAGACGGCGGTGGCAAAGCCCATCTGCCTGTGGCAAGATTTCTGAGTCTGTCCCCTCTGTCCCAGCCAGCTCCTACTTCACCCCTGGCTGCTTCAGGAGAAAAGAGTTAAAGTCAGCCCAAGTTTCTTTCCAGACACTGCATAATTCTGTTTCATTTCCTTCTTCTTCTTCTTTCAGCTAAAAATATGGTATCAGAGATGGTTGAGAGGATGGTAAGAGCCAGAGGCAGCAACGCTGCTCTCCAGATATCACCGGGCAAGTTCACAAATGAACTCGCAGCAACTGTGAGGAGGCATTCAAGGCCTGACCAAGCTCAAGGCAGACAAAGTCCCAGCATGAAGTGGTGAGGATCTTTTGGCATTTAAGTGCCTGACCAGAGTGGGAGAGTGAGTTTTCTTTGAGGATGCGACTCTCAGTAGCTCTACCATTCTCTAGAGCCAGCCCTACATCTGAGAGAGAAGGGGATGGAGAAAGGGAAAGAGGGGGAGAGAGAGAGAGAGAGAGAGAGAGAGAGAGAGAGAGAGAGAGAGAGAGAGTATTTGAACAACACAAATTAGACATGATGTGTTCCTGGTAAGTTTTTAATGAATACTTAAAAACAGAGTGCAGAGTTGGGTGCGTATAGAAGTGAGGTTGGATCTGGGAGGAGCTGGGGTAATGAATGTTATCAAAATACATTGTATTGCATTCTCAAAAAATAGTAGAAGACATTTTAAAGTATGGACCTGGAAAATGTATCATCTGTGACCCAAATCTCCTTCCCTGAGTTCCCCAGGTTCCATCTAATGCCCCCTTTTTTGCCAGACCTTTGCAGGTGGGCCAGGAATTGCTATTTCACATCTCTGTAGTCAACTCAAGTTCTCAACTGCAAAGCAAATTGAAACAGAAACTGATCTTCCATGGAAATGGTGCTTTGGCAGTCAGTGCACCCAGTGACTGCTTGTATGGACATCTCCTGTGGAAATTGTGTTGAGAAAGCCAAGATGGGCAGGAGCCAGGAGCGGGTTTCTGCTCCAGATGATGGTGTCTGTGAGGAGGAGGACAGGCACACACTGCGTTCTGTTCTGAAAACCTCACCTGGGTCTGAGTGAAGAAGACTGTAAGCATCAGGCATAGACAGCCTCAGGCTGCACAAGGAGGAAAATCAAGAAAGTTCCAGCATGAGGGTCACATCACAGCGAAAGCTCCATTGAGTCATTTAATTACCCTTTCTCTACAATGATAGCTATCTGACCAAGAGAATCACACCCACCCACCCACCCCCTCTCTCTCTCTGAGTGAAAGTAAATGGTTTAAGGAGAGCAAAGTTTTGAGAATAAAAAAATGTGTGAGGACCATAAAGTTACAGAGCTATGCCAGGCGTATCATCCTGGCTACTTCTGAAGACAGGAAATGGTAGGCATGTTTTGTATAAAGAGGGTGTTGTAGGGAAAACTAAATGGATAACTTCATAATCTTTCAATTTGATTTACAATTTAAAACTTGTCTTAGATGTTCCTCTTTCCACCTCAATATATCAGCCAAGAAGGTACACGCTAAGGTGTCACCGTATAGTGAAGTGTCTTGACCACCATGGTGGTCACGTTTTGAATCCTCATTTTGGCTTTCCCATAATGCACTGTGCTTGCCCAGATCATTCTGCTCATTACAATTTTAAGTTATTGGTTCATTTGTTCTGTTTTCTATGGGCCATGAACTCCCCAGGAGCATAGGACTTAGCAGAGAATGGAGATGATTAAATAAATGTTTACTAAGAAAAAAAAAAGCTTTCACTGCTCTGATTTTTTTTTTCATTGCACAGTGTCACATTAGACCACTGCCAGTATAAGATGAACCAGAAAAATCTTTCAGAAACTTTTAAGAGGAACTTGAAATGTTTAATCTACTCCTGGCTATTGTGTTGGTTGCACTGCTTGGTTGAAGATGCCATCTCTCAGCTTCCTGATCCAGCTTCCAGCTGTAATGCCCTCCCTACCATTATGGACTCTCTCCATGGAACTGTAAGCCCAAATGAACTCTCCCGTAAGTTGCTTGCGTTCGTGGTGTTTTAGCACAGAAATTGAAAACCGTAACTAAGATAGTATGATATGTTGCTTTGTACACTGGTTTGTTGTTTTTTGGGTTTGGGTGGATTTTTTTGTTTTGTTTTGATTTGCTTTATCTAATAACCTACTGAATCCAGTGTGTGTTGTCCATATACCAGTGGGTATTGGACCAACAAGTGGAGCAAGAACAACACACCAGGAGTCACAGCCTTAATGAAAACTGAGTCTTCCTCCCCCAGAAGCTGTCAACTCTATAGCTCTTCAGTTACAGATTAGGGCTCATTCACCCCTCCCCTTCAATACTAGAGTGTTGGCTGGCTTGATCTTGTATAGGTCTTATGCAGGCAACCACAGCTTCCCTGAGTTCATGAGAACTGTTATCCTGTCATGTCCAGAAGACATTGTTTTGTCCCAGTTCTCCCTGACTTCTGGTCTTACAATAGCCCCACTTCCTCTTCTGCTATGCGACATAGAGGGGAAAGACCACAGCATATAGACCCCAGGGCAGAGCTAAACAGATGAATACCTCATATTTCTGTCCTTCTCCTTCCTTCCTCTATACTCCCCCACCTTCTCCTCCTCCTCAGCACACCTGCATCATTCTTCTGGTCACTTCCTTGACACCCATATACTGAAACATAACAAACTAACACCTTTTAATTACACACACACACACACACACACACACACACACACACACACACGAAATCTATCCACCCCAAAGTTCTGTTGAATCCTAAAGACTTGTAAACTCTGATGCCCAAACTGTATCAGTGCTCTCTGCTGACAGGATCCTCTCTCTCTCTCTCTCTCTCTCTCTCTCTCTCTCTCTCTCTCTCTCTCACACACACACACACACACACACACACACACACACTGGATTCCATATTTACATAGAATATGAACACTGGGGCAGGTCTAGAGAAAAGACAGGTCCTGGGAAGATATTGCAGATGATGTACGTATAATGATATGGGAAAGAATAAGCTATGGATTAATCTACACTGTGTGACTTTGTGGTAGAGTCCTATAGGTGCGCACAAATGTTTACATCCTAATAACAGAAGGAAAATATCAAAGAGCTTGACAGAAACACATCCACCTTAGAGGAAGACAGGGCAAAGTAGCCATTAAATTTGCTTCAGGTCTTTGTTATTCAAATGGTCCCAGTAATCATAAATTATACTGTGAGACACATTTTAAATAAATGCAGTTTATAAAAGGAAAATGTTGCTAGGCAGATCTCCCAATAGCAGCCTATTACAGTAACATTTTTTGACCCATAATTTAAACTTTGTTGAATTTAGAGAGAAGGGGACCTAAGGTTCTTTCTTATACACAGTCTTGGTGAAACAACAATTTTCCTTCTTTGGTTATTGATCCAACTCATCAATATAAGATTACCCACTCTATTCTGGAAGAGTCTCAGACTTAAAAAAGATTCACAATAGACATATGAGAAGAAATTGAAAATGGCAAAGCTTATGAGTCACATCAAAGTCCTGGTTGTATTTCAGATCCAACTCAATTCTTTACATAACGTATTTAATGCTCAGGAAACCTTGATATATGCCCGGCCTCCGTGCAGAATTAGGAAGAAGATGACTATGTGGTTCCAATGGATGACCGCTACTTGTGCACATTCACTGGGAGGCTTATCTCCAAGGCAGACTCACTGAACCTTTCCTAAGTTGATGGCTTTGTCCATGAACAGGGGGATCTGTTTTATGAACTGGCACCCACATGAATCTGCAGTTCTGCCTTTGTAGACATCAATGGTGAGATGCAGGCAGCCAGAGTCCATCTACAGACAGGCTGTTAGCACTAAGTGTATTCAGGGTCAGCTCTACCTCCTGTTAGCTTTATGACCATGACCATGGAGCAAGTTACAAACCCTGCTTGAGCCAAGATTGCTATCATAAAAATTATACTCAGTGAGTGGCTTGAGGAGGGTTAGGGGGATGTAATAGACCACTAAACATGGAGCCCGGAGCACAGAAGGTGCTAATTAGATGCATGATTATTGTAATTAATTTATGGAATTTACTAATGACTAAAAGGGAGCCCCAGTGCACAGGACCCAATATCAAAGGCCATTAACGTTGGCAAGCAGCAACTGCAACTCAGTCTCATGGACACTGCAGTAGGGAAGAGCAAGGCAGGCCCAAGAATGAGAGAATCTAAGTCTAGCCACCAGGTGTTAGCTGACGCTGGCTGGATGAGGGCCTGACACTGGCCACATGAAAAGCTCTAGAAATGTGGATATTTCTGGGTGTGATTCGTGGAATGGGCAGTGGATCTAATTTTCCATTGCTTTCTGTCCCCCATCCTTTTGTATTTTGTGTTTGATAATGTGCATGCGACATGTTTGTGTGTGTGCGCGCACATGCATGTGTGTGTGCTCTCATGCATGTGTGTATATTGTGCATGCGGGTGTGCACATGTGTTCACGTGTGTGTGTGTGTGTGTGTGTGTGTGTGTGAGAGAGAGAGAGAGAGAGAGAGAGAGAGAGAGAGAGAGAGAGAAAGCCAGAGGGTGCTGGGTGCCTTTCCCTATCACTCCCTACCTTATCTTTTTGAGTCAGATTTTTTTCCCCACTGAACCCAGAGCTCATCCACTGGCCTCACTGGCCAACCAAAAAACTCCTGGGACATACCTACCTCCATCCCCCTTACCTCCAGCCCAAGACTTAAAGACAGGAGGCCACCCCAGGCCTGGATTTTTATGTAGGTTTTGGGAATCCAAACTCATATTGTTATGCTTGTGCAGCAGGCATTTTAACAGTTGGGCCAGGTTCCAGCCCTCCTCCCTCTTCCTCCTAACTACTGGGTCTCATCTGAAAGAAGCACTGTCATAGTCAGTGAAGAGGCACCATGACCAGAGTGACTTTTATAAAAAAAAATCATGGGCTTGGAAAGATAGCTTAGAGGTTAAGTGCACTGCCTGCTTTTCTGGAGGTCCCGAGTTCAATTCCCAGCAGCCATATGGTGGCTCACAACCATCTATGATGTGATCTGATGCCCTCTTCTGGCCTGCAGATGTGCATGCAGGCAGAATACTGTATACATAATAATAAATAAATCTTTTTTTAAAAAAAAAACTCTTTAAAAAAAAAAGAAATCATTTGATTAGGTCTTGCTTATACTTTCAGAGGTCTGGCCCATTTCATCATGACAGGAAGCATGGAGACACAGGCAGACCGGGCTCTGGAGAGGTAGCTGAGAGTTCTGTACCCAGATCTGCAGACAACAGAGAGAGCCGCTGGGCCTGGCTTGGGCTTTTGAAACGTCAAAGCCCACCCCTAGTGACACACTTCCTCCACCGTGGCCACGCCTCCTAATCCTACTCAAGTAGCACCACTCTCTGATGACCAACATTCAAACAGATGAACCTATGGAGGTTACTCTTATTCAAAACCACTACAGGTACTGAACAGAAGTAGACAGAGCCTCCAAAGGAGAAGTTACACAGGAGTCATGAGCAGCCAGCTGGTCAATAGCCCTCACTGTACCAGCAGAGGGATCCGGAGAAGTGGGTGGGGGGTGGGAAAGAATGTGCCGACCGTTAAGTGCACAAGGTTACCTACAGAGAGGGCATCTTAGATGCTAGCATTCAACTTGCTTTCTCCACACTTGGAAGGCTCTGGGTCACTATGAGCACCCTGATTTTAGCAGAATGAGTTGGGGGGGGAACAGAGAGAACTTCCACCTAGTATGTGGGTCCCCCTCTCCAGCACTCTTAGTGAGTGTCTGTCGCCAGGACAGGTGACGAAGGGAAGTGAAAGGCTGCAGGTACCACCTCTGCTACAGAGCATTTCCCAGCAGCATGAGCCATTCTAATGCTTTCTACAGAGCAGTATCTTCCTACAGCATGGCCACAAAAAGCAGGCCAACAGCACAACCTGGCACCAAGCCGGGGAACCAGGAATTTGTTCAGACTCCAAGACAAGAGCTGCCGGGGGCCTAGCACTGGGTATCACACCTCCAGAGTGGGGGGGACCTCACAAGAATGTTCCAGAGTGATCAGGGCTGTAGGTGACTGTCCCATGACTCTCACTTCAGAACCTGACCCTGGACACACTGAACTTCACAGGGTGCTGTGCCTGCTATCCAGAGGGGCTGTAGTTGCTGACAGCTAGCCTGCCACAACAGTTAGAAGTCACTCTCAGTTCTTGCCAGTGACGGCTAAACAGATGGAGCCTGGGAAGCAGTGACTCAAACTATGTGCTTATTAGTCGATGGCATCACATATGAAAATTTAATTCGGGTGGGGGGGCAAAGGAAGGAGATGGGGTGGATTGTGTTTGTTTTTGTTTGTTTGTTTTGTAGGTTGGTTGGTTGGTTGGTTTTAGTTTGTGGTTGGTTTGGTTTTGCTTTGTTCCCATGACTGAGGGTTGAATATAGGGCCTCTAGCATGCTAGACTCCACCTCCCTCTTCTACTTTTTATTTGGAGGCATGATTTCAGACAAGCTTTGAACCTATGATACTCCTGCCTCAGCTTACCAAATAGCTGAGATTATAGGCTTGTACAATGAGGCCAAACTCACAATTAAAAAATAAAATAAAATAAAATAAAAGTATTGGTCCTAAACCAAGATATGGAATAAACATATATAATGAATATATATGCATATAGCTAAATAGATAAATATGAATAATATATAATTAAATAGCAGGTGGCTGAATCCTATGACCTCAGCATAGCTCTCCGTGTTGCCCTCATTGCAATGCTACATTTTCTTGTAATTTGGTTGCAAGCATCTGTTCCAGGGCTTTGTGGGCTCCATGAGGGTAGAGGTGAGCTGACCTCCTTTTACAAGAAGCCAGATGCCCAGAAGAGTGTCCCGGCACCTTAGATGATGGTTAAAGCAAACAATAAAGTGTCATGGAGCAGATTCTGACTTGGGCCACATTTTTCTGGGTGTATTTCCAGATATAACACTAGATAGTCTTGATAGTCCTAAAAATTAACTTATGTTCTCTCTAATTCTCACTAATTATTTATGATACGTAATAAGCCATTCTTATGTGAAAATTCAATATGCTTCTGGAAAGAATGCTGTAAGTAGCCCTTTTCCTTCCCTGGGTACCTATTTTCACAGCTGTTCTGTCTTCACATTGCTCATTTTAGGTTATGAGTATCTACTTTTCAGCCAAGCTACCAACTCAGCTTCTTGCAAGCCTGCCACTGGGGCTCTGAGAATAGTCCTTTTTCAATGGGCTGTGCGCTCAATGGAGCAAAGCCTGCCCTGCTTTGTCCTCTGTTACTAATTGGGTACCTGTAGGATTTCAAAAGCAGATCCAAGATGGCAGGCTCTGGCTTCCGAAACCATTGACTTCTGGCTATTTGGCCAAGAGCCTTCTGAAATGACAAACATTGTGCCAACTAACTGGACTTTCCTGGCCATCTGTCTGTTGGCTAAATAACTCATCTTGGATAGATCAACTCATCACTTAGGCAGCTGGTGTTTTAGAGATTGACTGAGCTGAAGTACTTCTGGTCTAGGGCCAATATTTCCTAACTTGTAAAGAAAAAGGACGCCTTGAGGTTTTGTATGGGTTGCTTTGTGAGTCTTCAAAAGAAAAACAAAAATAATGGGGGAAATAGAAAGCTGCCTTTAGACCAGAAGTTTTAAGGAATGTGTCTTTTATTACTATCCCTTGTGGCTATATTTCATTCTCATTCTCTCATCCTGGTCCCACTTTTCTTCTCCAAGCCTCTATCTCTTTCTGTTGTTTTTGCTTTGACACATACATCGTTCAGCCAATACTGAATGAGGACCAGGCGAGGGCAGCAAACTCAAAGGCTTTCAGGAGTTGTGGTGACACTTGTAGTTCATTTGTGTATTAAAATAAATTCCTTTTTCTTCCTATCCCTAGGGACTCTTCCTCTTTGCAAACCAGAAAGGTGCCAAGGTGCCACCAAAGCTTAAATTGCAAACGCTAATTTTTTCAGCTTCTCTTGCAGCTAGGCAACAAGCACCAGAGCGACACTCTGCAAATCAGGTATGTCCATTACAGATGTAGAAGACTTAGAAAAACCAGGAATAGCTTAGAGGAAACAGGAATTTTTCAGAATCCTTGTTAGAGAAGGCAACATCAGGGTCAAGGATAAGAGGCAATAACCAGCATCAAGTATTCAGAATGGACAAGGCAGGTGCTTTGTTCAGGTTGCAGGATCTACGCTCCGGAGCTCAACCACCCAACCTTGGTGGTCTCCATTCCAGAGCATCAACTCAGGCAGCATTCTTGACTGCATCTCCTACAACGGCACTCTCCGACTCACTGAGATTGTTTGTGGACCACAAAATGTATTTTAATACAGTTTTATTTTCACTGAACTTTGTCAGAATCAGCTTTAAAAAAAAAATAAGGAGAAAAAGCTGAAGAGCTGGATTAGCCATGACTTGGCCTCCTGAAAGACTCTGCTGTTGAACTTTGTGCAAGGTAAGCCTTGCATCACCGGGCAGTTGACTTTCAACAGAAAGAGAAATCCAGGAATCCTTTGTCAAAAGTCCCACTCCCAGATGCTAGCAACTCATTTGAAAGTCCATGTGAGCCGCTCAAGATATAATGACGTAGCTCTAAGGCTGCCCATATGACTCATTAGCATTTGGTTTGGGGGCTGGAGAAAAGGTGCTTAAGAGCAAGCATTGCTCTTACAGATGACTAGAACTCAGTTCCCAGCACCCACAGCTCACCGGCAACTGTAACTCAAAACTCCAGGGAACTCCATGGCTCCTTCTCGATTCCCAAGACACCTGCACTCATATGTGGTCAAGTCCATACAGACTGCACGTGATTTAAAAATAAAGACCTGGTTTCAGAGTCTTTGTGATAGTAACTTCACTGTGGCTCACTTGAGTGTTAGCATTTACAATAAATCGGCCACTTCACAGTTTCATGGAAAAGTTAATGAAAACATGGTCATCCTACATGGAAAGTAATATTCTCCAACAGCAAAAGAGTGCCTGGACAAACCCACACAGCCAAAGTCATCCCCTGACTATGCAACTTAACTCACAAGCTCTTGTTTAGTCACTACGCTGGGTGGTCCTGTGTCAACCTGACCCAGGCTATGGTCATCAGAGAGGAGGGAGCCTCAATAGGAAGAATGCCTCCCTAAGTTGGCTGTAGGCATCTTCTTAATTAGTGGTTAATGGGGATGGCAACCCATTGTGGGTGGTGTCATCCCTTGCCTGCGGTCCTGGGTTCTATAAGAAAGCAGGCTGAGCAAGCCAGTAAGAAGCACCCTTCATGGCCTCTGCAGCAGCTCCTGCGTTTGGATTCATGCACTGTTTGAGTTCCTGTCCTGACTTGCTTTGATGATGGACTACAATGTACAAGCTTAAGCCAAATAAACCCTGTCCTCCCCTAGCTTGCTCCAGGCCCTGATGTTTCATCATAGTACCCCTGACGAGGACAGCCCCACTGCTTCACAGGTCAGTTTGTGATGATGATGGGACTCATCAACAGGACCTGTTTCTAAACCATGTGTGTAAAGGAAGAGAACAAATGGTAGTTTTAACATGTGGGCCTTATAAGCAGAGAGTGCCTACCTGTCACCAAGATTTATGAAATGTGTCATTCACACAAAAAGATGGAGGGCTTCTCGGTTGTGTTTGGTTCAATTTTTTTCAAGAACAGGGTTTCTCTGTGTAGCCTTGGCTGTCCTGGGACTCTCTTTATAGAGCCGGCTGGCCTCGAACTCTCAGGGATCCACCTGCCTCTGCCTCCTGAAAGCTGAGATTAAAGGCGTGCACCACCATACCACACCCAGCTAAAAGATGGGCTTTGACATGAAAGGCTAAGTGATAGCCTCCCATTTCCCATAGGTCTGTCTGGTACCTTCCTTCAGACAAGGCTCTTATCTTGACTCAAAGCCTTGTTCTTTCTTGCCCCACCACCAACAGAGGCCCAAGCAGATGGCTATTGCTGAAGACAGACAATGGTCCCCTGAAGAATTAGAATTTACTTAAATATTGCATTGTCGATGTATGCTTAGTTCAGACTATCCTTCTCTCAAGATGCTCACCTTGTCTTCTCCCTGACTTATACTCACCGGTGGTTCCCAAAGTAGGCTCTTTATGGGGATTGTTCGGGTAGCATTAAGAACTCTATACACCCCGATCCACTGAATAAATTACTCTAAAGAGAGAATCCTGATCATCTTTATCCTAAAACTTCCTCCAAGACTTAATGCTTAGCCTGATGTGGGTATCTTTTGACTCTAGACACAATGCGGGGGCTCTTTAGGTAAAGTTGAGGTGGTTGTTTGCTGGCAAGCGTCAGCCTTTTCCACCTGACAAAACGACAAAACTTCCTTAGCTTCGTTTGACTCTCATGACTGACAGGAATAATCCTTGTCATAGTATTGCACTCTGAGCTGCAGGAATGGGCGTGTGGTCTAGCCTCTCATATTCTCTTGGCTACAGTGGCTGACCCCGAAGGAATGTGTCACTCAAGAAAAGTCAATCAGACTTGTTCCGCCAAGGTTTTCTGCTTGGAGGCCAGGGCAAGAACATTCGTCCTTTGTCTTTAGAATCAGACACTTTGAAGGGTAGAAGCTGAGGCCAGCGACCAGTCATCTTGTCACGAGGGTTAGAAGATGAGCCCCGGGGAAGCCTCCTTTGTATCTGACATGACCAGGATGGAGCCCAAATATCCTACTTATTTGTGAAGCAACTGGAGCTGGATTCATCCCTTACAGCCCAATCTCCTGCAGCATTGCTCCTTTTCTTTTAGAAGACTGCAGGGGGTGAATAGATTTTCTATCTTGGTAAAAGGTTAATCAGTATGAAATGGATATTTGCCTATGCACGATTTAAAATGCTCGGCTCCAACTATGAGAATGTCTTGATTAAACATACAAGAAAGAACTAATATATATATAAATCAACCTGCTGTAATGTAGTGACATGAAAGGGCTATCAAGGTTCAACAGGACCTTTCCAGACAATTGAGTGATGACTGTAGACCAAATGTTCTTGAAACTAGTGCTCCCAAACTAAAACAATTTAAATGACATGCTGTAACTAACAATTTCCCTGAAAAACATATTTACTTCCCAAGTTATTGGGCACCTTACTGCCCACAGCACTGGGCCATGTGACTGGCAAGCAGAGAGAGGAAGCTAAGCCACCAGCACAGGATGTTTTCACCACAGATGCACAGGGACCCACAAGCTTCTTCCCAAAGCCCAACCAATCCACTGTCCCTAGAGTTTTCTTTGAAACAAAAGTCAGTGCCAAAAGTAGCCAGATTCAAAGACTTAAGTTCACATCGCTATGAAAACAGGCATGTCAAATAGGAAAAAGTGAAGGGAAAATATCACAACAATGATTCTAAAGCTCTATATGTTCTGTTGGGTCTACACCCACTTACGTGCACATATACATTGTGGGGTAATTGAGCATATGCTAGTCCTTTCAGCTCTGGATTTGTGTAAAGTGGCTTTTTCCAAAGAGACACAGTCAGGGGCATCTTCAGCAAAGAGGATCTATAGAAATCATTCTCTCTTCTCTCTCTCTCTCTCTCTCTCTCTCTCTCTCTCTCTCTCTCTCTCTCTCTCTCACTCTCTCTCTCTCTCTCTCCTGCCAAGGTACCAGGCTCCTGTTTGATGGATGAAATGCAGAAGAGAATAAATCCCTTTTGCTCTTTCAGATTCCCCGCCAGATTCCCAAGGATTCCAACATTCCAGAGCCTTAACTCATTCCTTGATGCCCCGTTTACTTTGCTTGCTTTGCTAGAAAATTTGTGACATCTCAACTGTCCTGGGAGTAAATAATTCATCTGTATAAAATTTCTACAACGCAACACCGAATGCTATGCTGAAAGTATCTAGCTACGGAATGCTTGCCTTAGCTTGAAAGGATATGACACATTTTTTAATGACCTTCTAAGACAGTGGTTCTCAGCTTTCCTGATGCACGCCTTTTAATACAGTTCCTCATGCTGTGGTGACCCCCATCCATAGAATTGGGATTTTTTTGCTACTTTATATGGTATTTTGTTGTTATTACAAATCTTAATGTAAACATCTACATTTCCCAATGGTCTTAGAAGACCCCATAAAAGGGCCATTTGAACCCACAAAGGAATCGCAACAGGTTGAGAACCACTGTTTTAGGTCTTCTCCAGAAGCTTGACACCTCCGCCTGCATTGTCTCTCTCACCACCACATCCATGGTCAAAGCCACACCATCGCCTCCAGGAAAACAGAAACACTTTGCATCTTCCCCACAGAATCCTGTTACCTTTGTCTCTCCATTTCTCCTCTCCAATGCTGGATATCTTCTAAAACTCAAAGCTAAGCTAACACATCATTTCTCTGATGAAATGTCATAGTCGTCATCAGTTACCTGTAATATGCAACCTCAAATCCTCCTCTCTTTCCTCCCCAGCCCTCACTCACTCCTCACTCCCCTTTGCTTCCTAGCTCTTCATATTGTCTCCACAAAGATGGCCTGTGGTCCTTTGCACTCAGTCTGCACCATGCCAACCCCACAGCCTATGGTCTCTCTGCCTAAAATGACTCCTTCCTGACTCACCTCCATCCTTCCCCTGCATCACTCCAGAATTGCTTAAACATCACTTCCTCCCGCCCTGGAATGCCCTCACCCCCAGATCACCGAGGTTGGTTCCTCCTGTTAACTGCCACAATTACCACTGCACAGGATATTGTCTTTCTTGATCATTGAGACCTAAAATCCTATCTATCCTCTTTAGAACTGTGATTTCTCTGTTTGCCACAGTTCTTAGTACATAGTAAAAATTCAATTATTTTTCACTGAATGGATGGATGAATTAACTAATAGATTTTGGAAACTGGCACCCAAGTTTCTTGAAGGGGAATTCCTGGGTTATTCAGCCTGCTGTGTTGTATAACATATTGCACAAGTGTAGATCTGCATGACAATAAGTGCCCTGAGCAGACCTCTCCTTATTCAGAACTCAAATGCCACAGGCTCAGCTTAAATATTGTGCAAACTCTCCTCTGAAATCCCTGGTCAGGTTTGGGCCCTATCTTAGGAGAATAACTTTAGAACTGAAAACAAAATATCCCAGGACCTCGTCAGAAGTGATGTTATGCAAGGCAACCTTGAGAATCCTGCCAAGGAAGCCTAGGGAGATGATGGTTCAGTGGTTAAGAGAACTTATTGCTCTTCCAGAGGAATTTAATTCTTAGCACCAACTTGGACCACTCACAACCACCTGTAACGCTAGCCCCAGGTTGTCTAGTGCCCTCTTCTGGCCTTCACATGTGCACACTCACAAACACACACCCATACACTATAAACACGTGCAGACATACATATACACGTTTTTAAACTAACTTTTCATTACGTTATTGATTTACTTTACATCTGGATTGCAGCTTCCCCTCCCTCCCCTCCTCCTACTCCCACCCTCTCACCTCCCACCCTCCTCCCTCCCCTCCTCTCCCCTCCCCCACCAACCCCTCCTCCCCTTCTCTTCAGAAAAAGGGAGGCCTCCTGTGGATATCAACCAGCCCTGGCTTGTCAAAGTTGCAGTAATATTAGGCACATCTTCTCCTATTGAGGCTAGGCAAGGCAGCCCAGTTAGGGAAAATGGGTCCAAAGGAAGACTATGTACTTAGAGACAGCCCCTGTTCCTGCTTTAGGAGTCCCATATGAAGACCCAGCTGCACAATTGTTACATATGTTTAGGGGACCTGAGGGCATCCCATGCATGCTCTCTGGCCCAGTCTCTATGAGACCTTATGGGCCCAGGTTAGTTGATTCTGTAGGTTTTCTTGTGGTGTCCTTGACTCCTCTTACTCAATCAATCCTTTCTCCTCCTCTTCCACAGGATTCCCCGAGTTCTGCTGAATGTTTGGCTCTGTGTCTCTGAATAAGTTTCCATCTACTGCTGGGTGAATCTTCTTAGAGGGTGAATATACTAGGCTCTTGTCTGCAAGTATAGCAGAGCATCATTAACAGTGTCAAAGGTGGGCTCCCTCTTATGGCATGGGTCTCATGATAGGTCAGTCATTGGTTGTTCCTTCCCTCAAATTCCGTTCCATCCTTTACTCTTGCACATCTAAGGTTTTGTGGCTGGGTTGGTGCCCCAATCCCTCCATTGGAAGTCTTACCTGGCTACAGGCTCCATATCCCCCATTGTTAGGAGTCTTAGCTAGGGTCACCCTCATAGATTCCTGGGAGTTTCCACTGTTTTAGGTTTCTAGTTGGTCCCAGAGATGCATGTGCCCCAATCCACTTGTCTCTTCCAGTACTCTCTCCCTCCATCCTCTTCCCTCCTGTTCCCATGCCCACCTTCAATCCACTCCGATGTCTAATCTATTTCCCCTGTTCAGTGAGATTCAAGCGGCCCCCACTTGGGCCCTCCTTGTTACTTAGCTTCTTTGTGTTTGTAGTTTGTAGCATGGTTATCCTGTAGTCTATGGCTAACATCCTCTTCTAAGTGAGTACATGCCATGTGTGTCTTTCTGGGTCTGGGTGTCCTCACTCAGGATGATCTTTTCTAGTTCCACTCATTTGCTTGCAGATTTCATGATGTCATTGTGCAGATGTGCAACTTCTTTACCCATTCTTTAGTCAACATCTAGGTTGTTTCTAGTTTCCGGCTATTACATAGTGGAAATATATAATATATTTCCAAAATATATAAAGAACTCAAGAAACTAGACACCATCAAACCAAATAACCCAATTAAAAATGGGGTACAGAGCTAAACAGAGAATTCTCAACAGAGGAATTTCTAATGGCAATGAAGCACTTAAAGAAATGTTCAATGTCCTGAGTGGTCAGGGAAGTGCAAGTCAAAACTACTCTGGAATTCCATCCTACACCCATCAAAATGGCTAAGATCAAAAACTCAAGAGACAGCACATGCTGGTGAAAGATGGGGAGCAAGATGAACGTTCCCCCATTGCTGGCGGGAATGCAAACTTGCACAGCCACTTTGGAAATCAATTTAGCAGTTTCTCAGAAATAGGAAATAGTTCTGCCTCAAGACCCAGCTATGTCACTCCTGAGCATATACTACGAAGATGCTCTACCACACAACAAACTGAATCTTTTTTTTTTTCCAAGACAGGATTTCTCTGTGCAGCCTTGGCTGTCCTGGACTCACTTTGTGTACCGGGCTGGCTTCAAACTCACAGAGATCTGCCTGCCTCTGCCTCCCTGCGTGCTGGGATTATAAGCGTGGGCCAGGCTCCGAATCTTTTTTTAAAAGAAATTTTAGTAAAGAATCCTGTCAGGATTGAAAGACAAACCTGACCTTCAATAAAAGATGTGACAGCCATAACAGAAAAACCACAAGCGCAATGCTAATAGAAGGTCATGGGTCATGTGACACAAAGCTGATCACTTATGAGCAGAGAGGAGCTTTTTGGCAGGTGGTCCAATATTGAAGCAGCAAGGCAGGCTTTTCAACCAGGCCTCCATGTTCACTTACTCTCCTGGAGTGCCTTTAGGATTGGCAGGGTGAGCCATGTGAGGCTGATGTCACTGGCTGACTCACTGATTCCTTTAGCTGGTATCCATCTCCCTTCCTGCAAAGACCTGGGACAATATGGTGGCAGCACTTCCATTTTCCTCTATGCATTTTGACACAGGTCCATGTCATCTCTCTGGCCCGGGAGGGAGCACCCTTCAGCCATCTTTCTCACATCCAAATTCCTCAGTACCACAGGGCAAGGCCTGTCTGTCAGTGTGTGCCATGTGGGGATTGTATTCCAATTCCTCGCTTACTTTGGGGAGTTGTTCTAAGAGTTATCTAAGATAAATGACAGAAAAACAAATTTATCAATTCCCAGAGCTCATCAAAGTCTGTATTTCCTGTGTACACACCCCGTGGCTCATGTTACTGAATATCAAACACCCGTGCGCCTTGAAAGGAAGTCTGATCTTTCTCACTCTCCACTGGAGGTTCCTCTGGGATCTAGTCAGAATTCCTAGAAGGCTCTACCCAATCCCGATATCCATTCTGTTGGCAGGCTCGCTGAGATGTGCTTGCTGAGCTAAACTAAATTAAACTAAAAGTTTCATAATCTAAACCATCAAAAGCCAGGCCTATGTCAACTGCCACCCTAGAGCCACTGGTAGGACATTGCTCAGGCCCGTTTACTGCTTTTGTCACTGTACTTGGCTGATCACATGGTGGCTAGCCAGAACATAAAGGAAGGGTCTCCTTTCTGGTATATAAGTGAGTATAGCTGCAAATAACTCTGCAAATAAGGCCTCAGTCCGTAGCCTAACAGAAGCATCTGCTCTGCTTGCACACACGGGGCACAGGGCCTCCTTTACTTCCAATATATGAGGTGGAAAGGCTTTAAAATTATCCGCATACCCTCTTCACAGTGACCTCTGCTGGCTAATGGGGCATAGGCTTGAGTTGAATCAGGGTTGCCAGTTCAAATCCCCACCCTACCCCCACCCCCCATGACTGTTAATACTGATTGGCAAGTTAACCACGAAGTACCCAGAAGACAAACCTCTGGCTGAGGCAGGAAGACCCACTTTGATGTTGGTTGGCACTACGCCGTGCACTAGGATCCTGGCCCGGACTGGGAAAGCTGGCCAGATGAAGCACCCATCACTCGCTGCTTCCTGGCAGGACCTTCACTGTGCCCAGCTGCTTCCTCGTCATGCCTCCACATCTTCCCCACTGTGACGGACGATACCCACTCAAGCTCTAAACCCAATAGATTCTTCTTCCCTTCCTTTCTGTTGTCAGATATTTGATCATAGCAAGGATAGAAATTACCAGTACACTCAGCGGTGTGAGTTTAATTTAAGAGGACCTCTGCCCTCACCTGACACTCAGCCTTGGTCAAAACCACTCAGGCACCAGACACGGCTCATTAATTTTCAACCACATGCAAAGGGATTGAGTGAGAAACTTTTTTTTTTATCAATATCCTCTTGGGATACTTCTGTTCTCAAACGTCCTCATAGACCTTCAGGCTGATGCAGTATAACAGGGCTTTAAGCTTCTTTCCCATTTGTGTAAAGAGTGGACTCAGCCTGTTACTGTTCTCACATTATAAGTGGCAAGTTGAGCCAAGATGTCCTCTATCAGATGTGAAGCATCTTTCACCTTTTAATTGTTGAATCTTCAACTTCATGAAGAAGTCCTCATTTGCCAAGCGCTTCGCTACATACCATGATTTTGTGAATTATGGTGTACTCATAAGAAATAGTGAATGAATAATAATAAAGAAACCAAGTTGGCTAAACTACTGGATTGTGGCTCATATACTTCTTTTTAGATCATTCATTCATCCAAGCCATTTAGTTGCTATGCACACCATATTTATCTAGCGGTTGTGGATGCCATAATATACTCTGCCTTCTACAACACAGTCTTCTCACTGGAGAATAAGGTAACTCAAATACTGCCATGCCTTACCACTGTGTGGAACCACACACCAGTTCCTGCTGCCCTTAGAAGGAAGCCATGGCTCCTTCCTCTCTACAAGGATTCCCATGTCCTGTTCCTCCATCATACGGCCCAGCTGTCACATCATAGCCTCCCCTCAGGTCCCCAAGATGGTCTTCTTGTCACTGCAGGAACTTCACATGGAAGCATTCCATCCTGGGATTCCCATCCCCTGCCTCTCATGTTTACATCCTCACACCTCCAGGAACCACGCTTAACAGAACTCCCTGTGAAGGTAGGAATGTTCTAGATCAGCATTATGTAATGGTGCAGCTAGTATCCATGAGCAACTACTGAGCACTTGGAATGTGGATAGCAAAAGCAAAAGTTGCATCATGGGTAGAGGAGGGCCACCAGGGCCCACTTCTTATCAGAGGAGCTAATGGCAGTTGCTCACTTACCTTTGATAGTGTGGCCAATGGTAGGTAGCTCATGCTCCGGTGGATGGCCACATACCACACATACATACATGGGCAGCACTGATTGTGCTCAGTGAATTATTTATAACAATAAAAGAAATGGGAGGAACATGAGTTGGGGAGCACTGGGGGAAGTTGGACAGAGGTAGCAGTGGCATGGGTATCACTCAATATACATTGCATTAGTACATAGAAATTTCAAAGAATAAAAAATATTATTAAAAAATAAATTTTTAAAAAAGGAAATATTGCTAGTGCAACCGAGGAACTACATTTTAGCTTCATTTTGTGTTAATGTTGCAGGCCTTGTGGCTACCATGTGGATGACACAACTCTAGAATTTGGCTCGAATGCCTTGCTCCATCCTCTACTCTTAGAAAAACTACTAATACCTTTAAATCATAGGACTTATCACATCACATAATCTATATGCTCAAACCATCATCACTTGTTTATCTTCAGCTTCCCCACTAGTCAGAAGTTATTGTGAAATCTAACATTGGAACTAGTTTTGTTTGCTCTCAACCCATAAGACATAGTAGTACAAGTGCTTGGCATATGGTAGATGGTAGGTAATACCTGAGATTGGATGCCTCTGAGTCTTTTTCCTCATCAGTAACACCTGGAGATGCCTCTGTCCCCTTGATGACGTTCCCCAAATCATGTAAGAAAATGGCAATGATTTGTGGTCACAAGATCTGATGTGCTATGTCACTTCATTAAGACACACAGAGCTGAGACCGCTCATCGAGATGGCCATCGAAGGCTTTTCCAAGACTGAAAAGATTTCCACACTCCATGTCAAAGGCTGAGGCTCATGCCCATGAGAGGCACTCTGGGAACCACTCCACCCCTCATTTATGCAGCCACATAACTAATAAAGACGGATCAGGGAGATTTAGCATCAATTCGTAATTATCTTGTACGTCTTATTACTTCGGGTAATAACTCTCGTGGCTTTCTCAGCACATACCCCTGCATCAGAACAAAGTGAGCCACAAGAAAGGTGCAGAAGGCAGCCGCACTTGGCCAACTTGGGGGAGAGAGCCATATGAACAGTGGACTGATAGACATTTACGTGAAAACTGTGTGGTTTGTAACCACAGCAAACTGGCGAGCATCTCACATACAATCTAAGGTTAATCACTTACAGCTAGGAGCTTGTGTTTAGGGAAATCAGCACCTTCTGGTTTACGGACTCATCTTCCTTGTGATATCCCAGGCCATGCTCGGCCCTTGCCTGTCTGGGGCAGATGTTTACAAACACTCAATGCACAGACCAGTGCTCAGGAGTGCAGACAGTGGAGGAAGACTGCTTAGCCTTCAAACTTCATCTTGTGTGTGGTATGTGTGAGTGAGTGTGTGTGTGTGTGTGTGTGTGTGTATGCATGCACACACGTGTGTGTCTGCATGCACATGTGTGCATGAGTGTAATAGCCAGAGACTAGCACTGGGTATCTTCCTCAATTGCTCTCCCCTGATCCAGAGCTCAGTAACTGACAAGGCTGGCTAGGCACTGAACATCCAGAGACCCACCTGTGTCCATGCATAAAACAATTTTGGTCTTGTCCATTCCTTGTCATTTGCTTATAAAGAGACTTGAATCGATGCACAGCAACAGCAGCATCTTCCCTATCTCAAATGAAAGATGTGGAGTCTTGGCAGAGGACAGACAGACAAGCAAACCTCCTGATGTTCCCAGATCATCCCCAAAATAGTTTAAGGGTCCTCTTTGATTTTGGGGTGTTTGGTTTTCTGTGAACTGAGATGGCTGGGTTTCTGTTCTTTGCAAAGACACAGCCACTGAGTGTCACTGGATTTTCTTCTTAGTGGCTGTAGGCAGTGTGAAAGAACTTATAGGGTTTAGAAATCCCATGGGCTGGGAATGTAGTCCAAAGTTGGGGACTGTACATTCCTCCTTAATTTAAAGGTATCTTTTAGCCTTATTTTGGTTTTAAGTGTAACACAAGGTAGAAATTTTAAGAGGTATATCAAACCTAAGGGTCTGATAAAATATTGAAGTAATGCTCAAAATTAAATGAGGAAGCTTAAAGGCTTTATTTCATTCAAAGCATGGCTCTAGTGGCATACATGATTTAATTTTTAAAGACCATATAATTCAAGATTCACAGGTGGTTTTAGCAAAGCAAAGTCACAAGTATGATCACCATAGGACTACCAGTAACTATTGGTGAAATTTCGCTCATAAAGGCAATCTGTTTCAGCATTATTTGCCTTTAACCAGTGACACTATCTTAAGACACTTAGTGTACAAGTTAGCCACTTCTGTGTAAAAAGCTGCCCCAATTCTCAGTTCTTCAAAAACAACCACCTACAGTCCATGCATCTCATAGACAGTGGCTGAGTCAGTGCTGTACTTGGTCACAGTTCTGAGATGACCTGAAGTATATGGGGGTAGTACCCAGCCCCCTGTGACTAGAATCTTCCCTCTGTGCCTTAGGCTGGCATCGAGTAGAATGACTGCTCTCCATGTACACACTTATCAGCGAGTGGGCTAGCCTTGGCTTTATCTCACCGAAGAGTCAGGGGCCTAAGAGAGTGAGGAAATGCCTTTTGGAATACAGCCTGGAGAGTTGTGTATTTAGACCTATTGCTGGGGGCTGGTCCGGTGCTATGTATACAAATGCTCATTACCGGGCCCCAAGATCTGATTGCAGTCCAGGTGAGATGGCACTGTCACGCACACCAAATGATGTTGTGTAAACTTTGCTCCCGCAATTATCTCTGACTGGTTAATAAAGTTGCTGACAGCCAATTACTGGGCAGAAGAGAAGTAGGTGGAGCATTGGTTCCTGGGCTGGGGGAATCTTAAGTAGGGAGCAAGAGGCTGGTAGGAGAAGAGAGGAGAAAGGAGGAAGAAGATGGAGGGAGAGAATGTGGCCTGATGGAACAGATTCAGCCCAGACAGGACCCATATTGGTAAGTAACTTGGGGAATGCAGGGGGGAGGTAGCCAGACTAGCTTAATTGATATTACACACCACCCAGCCAGTTCTCCCTGGACTGTAACTTCCTGACACACATAATTACTTTATGCTGCGATGTAAGCTTCACAGTTATCCAGGAAGCAAGGGATGGAGTTCACAGAGAGGCCACAGAGGTGTCAAATCAGAAGCTGAGCAGAGCCAAGGATAAAAGCTCTGCCTCTGCGTTAGGGTTGTTTGCATTGCCCTTTGGATCTCTTAACACCTGGGAACAGGAGCTGATGGACTTACAGCTTGTAAGACAAGTAGGTCATTAACAAGACATATTCTCTGCGGCCTTTGGCCCCCAAAAGTTTTCTAAGTGAAGGGAAGTTTCATTATATTCCACTATTGCTTCAGCATTGTTTTTTGTTTTGTTTTGTTTTTAGGGAAAACAATCTTTATTTTTTTAATCATGCCAGATTAGACAAAGAAATAAAACAAAAAGTTGAAATCAAAAGAGTTAGTTTCAAAGAGAGAAATTCTGAAAGAAAGTTTAGAAAATATCGGTGAATCCAGAAAATACTCTTAAGCACTAACCCCAAATTAGATGTAATAGCAATATGATTTCCTGCTATGGATTGCCTACACACTTGATAACCTCGATAAAAATGGATCAATCCCTTGGAATAGAAAGCCTAGTAAGGCTTACAAAGGGTGACAGATCAGTTAAAAATAGGCCTGTACAGACTAGTTGATTCACAAGTTCATAAACTTCTAAAAAAGAACGCATCCAGCCCAGAGGATTTCACTAGTGTGTTTTATCAAATATGTGAGGAAAAATTAGGTGAGCCATCTACAATTTACTGAAGGAAGTAAAAACAGTGGAAATGCTTATCCTACCAGCCACCTAGTACCCTAGTCCCAAAACTCAGCAAAGAAATTATAAAGAACAAAAACATGGGCCACTATTTCTTATTCACATAGATATAGGGAACTCTTACTGAATACAAGCAAGTTAATTCAGCAATGTGTAGAAAAAGATTCACAACAGAATAAACTCTGGGCTCCTGATGACACACCTTACTATCCTCTTAAGCCTTCTATAAGCACAAGCGCTGTACTGTGGAGCTATCTTCCCAGCCCCAAGAGACAGTATGCTTTCACTGAAACATTGTTAACCCTACCACCATCTCATGCTCCCCAGGATCAGTCAAACCTCACCTTCCACTGCTGGAGGATATGAAAAGTTATTCTGTTTCATAGAGACAATTTGCCAACAAATGCTATTAAGTGCTCAACAATTCCATTATTTATGCTCAAAAACTATTAAATCATAGGAAACTTTCACTTCTGGGTAAGGTGTAACATGTCATAACAAGCCAATGACTCCTTTCTATTGACCAGAAGAGGCAGAATAAACAGTAAATGTACATTTCTATTTCCGGAACGAAGTGGAGCTGATGGATCAAAATTAAAAGTTGGGAGGAAGCGCTTCTAGATCTTATAAGGTTGAGAAGTCAAAAACCTGCCAAAATTTCAAAGAGCCGCGCCCAAGGTAGCTAAGACGTGGTCGAAGCTGAATCAAGGAAGAGAAAGCAGAAAGGACAGACCAGCTAGAGGATGGAGAAGCATATTGCAAAAAGATGCTTTCTAGATATCACCTGGCTGCCATAATGACGAATAATTCACTGCACCTGTGGCTACCTGCACATGGCTTTCCTAAGCCTGGGTTCATCAACCTTTCACCATGAAGGGGATAATCCCTCCCTGGGGGACTATTAAGAAAAATAAAATCAGGAATTTGCAGGTAAATGGATGAAGCTGGAAACAAGCACCCTAAGTGATGTAATGCAGACCCAGAAAGACAAATATTTTCTCTCACTTATGTACATTAGCTATGAATATTCAGATATATGTGCGCTCTTTTGGAATACTTATAAAGGTCAGGAAATTGTTAAGGGGTCACGGGGAGGGGCTTTGAAATGAAACAGAGTAGACTTGTATAAAGGACTATAGGGAAATAATGCCAAGGGGAAGCTAAACAGAGGTAGAGTCGTGGAGGACAGGGTAAAGGAGGGACTATATGGAATGGTAAATAACACTAAAGACATTTTTTAAAAGTTATATGAAACCCACAATGGTAAAAAAGCTTCCATATATTTGTGTGCGTGTGTATGTGTTTGTGTGTGTGTGTGTGTGCAAATGGAATTACCCCCTAGTAGGGCAACATGCAACTACTAGACACCACAGCTTAACAAAACCCAGTGCCAGGAATGAGTTACTTCTTTTGCAGGTGCCGGTCAGTGAGACCACTGACCCACAAACATCACTAGCTCCTGTCAACAGTCTTGGTTACCCACCAGAACTTGATGGTAAGACCCTATTGCCAAAGACAACCACACAGAGTCATAGAACGTGGAGAAATAAATCTGGTACTGACTGACCTGGAAGCCTCCTCTTGATTTTCTAGCCTTGAGGGCTGGTGCTGAGGTGCCATACACAGTACCAAAGGAGAAATGTAATCATCAGTCTATGATCACCCAGCTGTGATCCCTGGGAGCTGTGATAGTGATTACCTTGGCAAGACATGCCCATCGGTGCAACAGGGGCACAAACCTAAGATGAAATCCATGCTTGGCAGCAGCATAGAGCTAAGAATTTGCAGCTAGAGAAATCATAGGTCCTAGAGGAGAAACTGCTGTTGTTATTCTGCTAAATGGACATCGTG